>NC_064925.1:459441312-459801711 GCF_023897955.1 Schistocerca gregaria
ACATCAGATTTTTATATTCCTATAGAAAGAAATACTTCCACTGGCTACGAATCACCGCTTCTCAAAGGCAGCAAACTTTCTATAACATAATTAGGAGCTGTATTTTTTTAAACTTATGTTTGTCGATGGTTCAACTAAAGTCAGTGTTTTATTTGCTGCCATCGTGAGGAAGAAATTATTGAAATTGGCGGCTCTGGTTTCAACGTGTCGTACTTTCTGCTGTAGATGCGTATAGAAACGCAATTTCATTGCCTCGCTATTTTTAGTTGTTTGTTCCCTATTGCATAAGTTTCCGTACGTTCGTTCTTGAAATCCCTTGCGTATATCCGAACGCCGGCCGGAGTGGCCGTGCGGTTCTAGGCGCTACAGTCTGGAGCCGAGCGACCGCTACGGTCGCAGGTTCGAATCCTGTCTCGGGCATGGATGTGTGTGATATCCTTAGGTTAGTTAGGTTTAATTAGTTCTAAGTTCTAGGCTACTGATGACCTTAGAAGTTAAGTCGCATAGTGCTCAGAGCCATTTGAACCATTTTGATATCCGAACGTGGAAATCGTAGTCACTGGCACTGGCCAAAAAAATGGGAAAAATTGGGGTTTAACGTACCGTCGACAATGATGTCGTTAGAGACGGAGCTGATTTTGTCAAGAATGGATGACGAAATCGGTAGTGCCCTTTCAAAGGAACCGTCCCGGCATTTATCTGGAGCAATTTAGGGAAATTAGGGAAAACCCAGATGAGGATGGTCGTCCTCCAGAATGAAGGTCTAGAAACTGACCAAGTACTCTTCAACGTTAAAAGAACACCAAGAAATATACCTGGGGAAAAATATGCAACTTTCTCTTAACTCAGGCGCAGACGCGATGTAAAGATTACAGACCAAATATAACGACTTACACACTCGCTCTTTAACGGTAACGTGTCCCCAAAAAACAAATCTCGGCTTTAAAGCAGGCAAAATGTTTTCACGGTTCAAGATAAAAAGATGCTTATGTCAAAAAAAATTGTGTGTTGGCCACCAGATCATAACTAGATTACTGAATCTGGTACAACTAGAAACGCCATCACCTGGAATTTCTCGACAAAATGGGAAAAAAACATCTATTGAGCTAAATATGGAATCAATGCCGTATGTGTGATCCAGAAATGGCCGGCGTCTAAGCTCGCGGTTCAACAAATACTTTTCTTTTCTATGTAAGTGATTATTTCATGGCCTGTGGGAGCGGAGAAAAACCTTATCACCGTGTCTTTTGGCGTTTTTGAACAAAATAAACTGGCAAGTCTTGAAACGATCCTGTGTCTAGTCTGCCAAACGACTTCATTTCGTCCACAGACAATGGGGAGCAAGCAAACCCAACTGCAGTTGTATATGATACATGTCATCATCGTGACTGGTGACTGGTGGCGTGTCTTACCCTGCATACAGATGAATGTGTTGAACTCTAGGCCAAGTGAGATTACTCTTTGACTGGCCCAAGTGAGAGAGACGTTGTTCCGTCATTCCCAGTTGTAAGTGCTGATTCATTCGTTTACATGAAAGACTATGCGAATATTTATGACATAATTTCTACTGCCTCTGTCAGTTTTTACTAACATTTAATTAGCAAGAAGTGTTTCGGCATCATGCTGTCAATATCAGGTGCATTACAGCTTACATTAAATTAATCTCAAATGTGATGAGGTACATTTTCTGGGTGTGCCAGTGAGGTTATGTACGAATACGTAACCATTTTTGCTGTAAATATAATTGTCTTGCAGAAATAGTCATACGAGTGCTTTGTAAGCGTTCTCCTTTCTAGAATGACGTCCGCAGCTCGTAGTGTAGTGCCTGGCACGGCGACCTCTAGACCGCGGGGTCTCGAGTTCGATTCCAACAGGGTCGGAGATTTTCTTCTCTCGGGGACTGTTTGTCTGCTTTGTCCTAATCATTTCGTCTCGTATTTATGACAAACAAGCGCAAGTTCGCCGAAGTGGCGTCAAATAGAAATACTTGTACTGGGCAGCCAAGCTACCCTGGGTGCTGTCTCCTGGCCATTAAAGCCATGCTATCATTTCATTTTACTTGTTTCCCCAGCACCTATCTCACCTACATCTGAGTCTATGTGACGACTCCATTTGATATCCCCACAGAGCGCTACACCCACGCACTCCTGTTAGTTAACTGGTCTCAGTTGTGACTCATTGATACTGTAGTCACTGGATATGACGTTTATTTCGTTTTGTCAAGTGCACAGTTTTATATTTTTTAACTGGAATACTCTCTTTCAAATTCTGAAGGTGGCAGGGGTAAAATACAGGGAGCGAAAGGCTATTTACAATTTGTACAGAAACCAGATGGCAGTTATTAGAGTCGAGGGGCATGAAAGGGAAGCAGTGGTTGGGAAGGGAGTGAAACAGAGTTGTAGCCTATCCCCGATGTTATTCAATCTGTATATTGAGCAAGCAGTAAAGGAAACAAAAGAAAACTTTGGAGTAGGTATTAAAATTCATGGAGAAGAAGTAAAAACTTTGGGGTTCGCCGATGACATTGTAATTCTGTCAGAGACAGCAAAGGACTTGGAAGAGCAGTTGAACGGAATGGACAGTGTCTTGAAAGGAGGATATAAGATGAACATCAACAAAAGCAAAACGAGGATAATGGAATGTAGTCGAATTAAGTCGGGTGATGCTCAGGGAATTAGGTTAGGAAATGAGACACTTAAAGTAGTAAAGGAGTTTTTCTATTTTGGGAGCAAAATAACTGATGATGGTCGAAGTAGAGAGGATATAAAATGTAGACTGGCAATGGCAAGGAAAGCGTTTCTGAAGAAGAGAAATTTGATAACATCAAATATAGATTTAAGTGTCAGGAAGTCGTTTATGAAGGTATTTTATGGAGTGTAACCATGTATGGAAGTGAAACATGGACAATAAATAGTTTGGACAAGAAGAGAATAGAAGCTTTCGAAATGTGGTGCTACAGAAGAATGCTGAAGATTAGATGGGTAGATCACGTAACTAATGAGGAGGTATTGAATAGGATTGGGGAGAAGAGAAGTTTGTGGCACAACTTGACTAGAAGAAGGGATCGGTTGGTAGGACATGTTTTGAGGCATCAAGGGATCACAAATTTAGCATTGGAGGGCAGCGTGGAGGGTAAAAATCATAGAGGGAGACCAAGAGATGAATACACTAAGCAGATTCAGAAGGATGTAGGTTGCAGTAGGTACTGGGAGATGAAGAAGCTTGCACAGGGTAGATTAGTGTGGAGAGCTGCATCAAACCAGTCTCAGGACTGAAGACCACAACAACAACAACCTCTCAGCACGGATAACGCCGTGACTTAACGACCCAGAGCAGCGGCGTTTGTGTAGAGTTGTCAGTGTCAACAGGCAAGCAACATTGCCTGAAATAACCGCAGAAATCAATGTGGGACGAACGTATCCGTTAGGAGAGTGAGGCGAAATTTGGCGTTAATGGGTCATGGCGAAGTTCCTTTGCTAAAAGCACGACATCCCCTGCAGCGCCTTTCCGGGGATCGTGACCACAACGGTTGGACTCCACGCGACTGAAAAACTGTGGCCTGGTCAGATTAGCCCCGATTTCGGTTGGTGAGAGATGATGGTAGAGTCCGAGTGTGGGGTAGACCCCACAAAACCATGGACCCAAGTTGTCAACAAGGCAGTGTACAAGCTGGTGGTGACTCCACAATGGTGTTTACTGTGTTTACGTGGAATGAACTGGGTCCTTTGGTCAAACTGAACCGATCAGTGACTCGAAATGGTTATGTTCGGCTACTTGCAGACAGTTTGCAGCCATTCATGGACTTCATGTTTCCATACAACGATGTCGTCTCGCCGAGCCACAATTGCTCGGAATTGGTTTGAAGAACATCTGCACAATTAGAGCGAATTGTTTGGCCACCCAGATCGCCCGTCATGAACCCATCAAACATTTATGGGGCAAAATCGAGAGGTCAGTTAGGGCACATAATCCTGCACCGGCAATCCTGCCATACGGATGACTATAGATGCAGCTTAGCTCAATATTTCTGTAGAGGAGCTCTAACGGCTTGTTGGGTCCATGCCACATCGAGTTGCTGCACTAAGCCGGGTAAAAGGAGGTCCGATACGATATTAGGAGGTAATGACTTTTGTAACGTCAGTGTACACAAACAGATAAAAATTACCCTCTCGAACAGGTGCCACCGGTGTGCTATACGTCTGAATACGAGTTTGGCAAACACATACTTTGGAAGTGCATCTGATGCTGTACAGCGGGATGTTATTTACGTGTTTCTTATGTATCAAGATCATTATCATTACCGATGAAACCGTAAAATTGGAAATGGCGATATACCTGTGAAATTATCGCTATCGAATTCTTAATATCGTACATATTAGTCGCATATGATATTCTCAGAGATTACGCCAGGCTTGAAATCTGCGAATCACATTTTGGTTTGGACACCGTACGCGGGTTTTCATTGTTAAGAATAAGCATGTGGCTATCTGAAGGTGTGATCATATTGCTCCGAAGCTGATGATGTAATATGAATCTCTTCATTAAATGGAAGCCTCGGGTGCAATGGCTTGGATGGGCTTATTAGCTGACTGTGGGATGTGTATGCAATTGGATTTACCGAGTTAAAAACACCGGATTCGAGAGGCTCATGCATAAATCCATCGTTAAAAGAAAATTCTTACGAGTTGCGTCTAAATTAGTAGCACAAGAAAACTGGAAAATACAACGGGGAAACCCCCAGAACGCACCTAAACTGTAATTTATAATGTACTACGGTCGCCAGCCTAATGAGGCAACGAGTGGGTCGTGAGAGAGAAACAACAGAAAGCTACAATTTAACTTACGTGCGGTGACTGCGAGCTGCCATAAATCCACTCGAAACTGTAAAAAAGAAGAATTACTTACAAAGTACGTGGCAACTGAAATATGGGCGAACGACTCTGAACAACACAAACAAGATGGTTTCATTTTTAACTGATGTTACTAAGATGGCGGATAGAGACGATAATGCACTGGTGGACATTACAATTGGTTCTGAACAATAATTTACAGTTTTGCTCTTATAGCAACGTCTGACACAATCTGATCATCAAATTCGTACCTCCTCTAAATCTTATGTAACACCTCATGCAGTACACGGGTCACTACTGTTAAATACAGTTATATAACAACTCTGGTTCTTTTTACTACGCCTTTTTACAATACCGTAGAAGAACCATCACGCAGATTATCCACAGGAAGACATGACAGTAAAATACATTGTTCAGTGTATTGTAACTGCTCTATACATGACAAGTCAGTGGAGCAGACAGGTCGTTCAAGGATCCTTACATTTATTGAGTGAACTACAATGTGGGGTCTTGCATTATCCTGCTGGAACATGCCCTTACTGGATCATGCCCTTTCGTAATCTGGTCGTGAAAGGTGTTACCAAAGGGTTTACCACTCTTGCCACATACTGGCGAGCATTCAGCCTCCCTTCAACAGTTACCAAATCAGTTGCTTTGCCTTATACAATAGCTCCCCCCGTGGGATGACTGAAGGACTTGCAGAGATTGGGCCTCTACAATCGCTGTTTCCTTTGATCTCCCAGTACTACCTGTACCGACACGTTGACGCCGACCTGACTACCACAAACAGAAGCGAGATTCATCGCCGGACAGCGCAGAATACCACGCATGCTACTTTACTCTGTTTGTACACCACGTACAGTAAGTCTCCTTCGTGGTATCGTGCGAGCGGTGAACAACGCATGCCACATGGACACGGCTTCTAGTAATCTGCTCCCGACGTTTCTTTGATGACACCCGGGTTCCAGCTGCTGTCATCCGTCTAGTGCTCTGGTCATGTCGTGGTGCGGTCCTTCTGGAAGGATCTCTGCCTCTGCTTGTTACCACACTTTCGTCCCGAGTCATTCCATTAAAGCCCCAGTGCTCTTCAATCAACAGTATGTTCATTTGTCGGTCTGAGGCTCCCGTGTCTCTAATGTTAATCATTCGACTGTTCTTAGAGTCACAAAGTTGACGAAAATCTGCAAATGTATTTCGTCTGTGCACGCTGTGTCGTGTAAAGTTAGACGTATCAAATACTCATCATGTTCTCACTCTATTCTTCAACTGGAAAGGCTTTTTTCTGCATTGAAACTACTGAAAATAATCTCGCACATGTTATTGTTGTCCTATGAAGTCCGAAGACTGGTTTGATGCGCAGCTATCAACGCAACCTATCCGGTGGTCGTCAGAATGCTTGGCGAACTGCGTCGAATAGAGTCCCAGGGTGACGTCCATCGTTGTCATGGTCTTCAGAATTGCTGAATACCCTTCGTTGAAGCTGCACACTGCCAGAAAAGTCGCAATCTCCACAGTCTTCGCACCAGAATGCAAATGCTTTGGGGCTAACTTCCAAACACACGCGTTCAAACTTTCATTTGAATTTTTGTGTGTTTCCTCCGAAGCACCAGTACGATAACTCGTGCTTCGAAAGAAAAGCTGGTGCGTGAAGAAGGCCGATTTCAGGCAGGTGCTTTTTTGGTAAACCGCGAAAAACAAATATTTCCGTTCCGTATTCTGAAAAATCGTTTCAGGGGTGGATTCTCAACACTTTTATGGACCCAAAAATGCAATTTTAAAAAATCGATTAGTTACAAACTACAGCGTACACACTTTATTCAGCATGTAAATGTTACTGCAGATATTCAGATTTAGGTTACGACATGTCTGATATGCCTGCCACCGCAGATAAGGCAGATGCCAGACTGAGGTTTATTGGAAGAATCCTGAGAGAATGTAGTCCACAACACAGGCGGTAACTTACAACACCTCGTTCGACCAATACTTGAATACTGCTCGTCAGACTGGCATCCGTACCAGACGCGATTCACACAGAATATATAGAAGATCCAAAGAAGAGGAGCACGTTTCGTCACAGATTCATTTACAACGTAAACGGGAAACCCCCACGGAGATGTCTGGCCAACTCCAGACGCTGCAAGAGAGGCGGTCTGCATCACTGTTGGAGTAGGGTAAATGTATCAATTTGAGGTAAGGGACCCTAGAAAAGGTCAAGTCTAGTTATAAGCAAGAATCGTTCTGATACTTCTGACAGTGGGATACTGTATCGTTACTACCGTTGCTAAGAGTGTAGGGTAGGCATCTTTCAGTGGCAGCATGGACCAGTGGAAGAAAATAAATCTAATGAACTTGGGCTCTAAAATGCATACGTAAAGAGCTATTTACACTTCTTCCTCTTCGATACTGGGAAACGTATCTCTTGTACTGGAAGCTCTCTAGTTTCCATACTTTTTGGGGGATGTAGTACGGACCAAGACAAAAAAGGTCCATTAATTATGGCGTCTAAAATGCATACCTTAAGAGCTATATGAAAAAACGTAAATTAGTTACAAACTACAGCGTACACACTTTATTCAGCATATAAATGTTACTGCAGATATTCAGATTTAGGTTACGACATGTCTGATATGCCTGCCATCATCGGCGATGACGTGGCACGAATAGCGAAATGCTGCATGACCCGTTTAAGTGCTGGAACACTGATGGTGTCGATGACCTCCTGAATGGCTGGCTGTTTTCAGATCAGCAATGGTTTTGTGATTATTGCTGTATACCTTGTCTTTAATATAGGCCCACAAAAAGGAGTCACATGTGTCCAAATCCGGAGAATATGGCGGTCAATCGAGATCAATGCCAGTGGACTATGGGTACCCCCGAGCCAGAATGCGGTCCCCAAAGGGCTCCTCCAGGACTTCAAACACTGCCCTGCTTCGATGGGGTCATGCATGAACCACATCTTGTTGAAATCAGGCTCACTTTGGATAATGGGGATGAAATAGTCTTCTAAAACTTTGACGTAGCGTTCGGTAGTCACCGTGCCATCGAGAAATATTCTACCGATTATTCTGTGACTAGACATCACACAGTCACCCGTTGAGGGTGAAGAGATTTCTCGATCGCGAAATGAGGATTCTAAGTCCCCTTCCACGCCAAATTTGCTTATTGACGAACCCATCCAAATGAAAATGGGCGTCTTCGCTAAACCAAACCATACAGCACATACTAATCCCCATCATATCCCGCAGGCAACCGTGCAGTTTGAACGTCCTAACGCAAACCATTCAGACGTTATGACGATTTTATTTCACGTTGTTCAACAATTGTCACCCTGTATGAACACTCGCTCAGCAGAAGAGATGTGTTTCGCATAATGACAAAAGCAGAAGAGCTCATAACTCTTCATGTACGCGCTTTCGAGCCCTGTTTGCTAGACTTTTTTTCTTGTTTTGGCTCATAACAGCACCTCTGAATGTTAGCCGCCCTACAATCTTAGTAACGATAGTACCGGAACATGTATTTGACCCTCGGAGCTATCAGAACTACACTCCTGGAAATGGAAAAAAGAACACATTGATACCGGTGTGTCAGACCCACCATACTTGCTCCGGACACTGCGAGAGGGCTGTACAAGCCATGATCACACGCACGGCACAGCGGACACACCAGGAACCGCGGTCTTGGCCGTCGAATGGCGCTAGCTGCGCAGCATTTGTCCACCGCCGCCGTCAGTGTCAGTCAGTTTGCCGTGGCATACGGAGCTCCATCGCAATCTTTAACACTGGTAGCATGCCGCGACAGCGTGGACGTGAACCGTATGTGCAGTTGACGGACTTTGAGCGAGGGCGTATAGTGGGCATGCGGGAGGCCGGGTGGACGTACCGCCGAATTGCTCAACACGTGGGGCGTGAGGTCTCCACAGTACATCGATGTTGTCGCCAGTGGTCGGCGGAAGGTGCACGTGCCCGTCGACCTGGGACCGGACCGCAGCGACGCACGGATGCACGCCAAGACCGTAGGATCCTACGCAGTGCCGTAGGGGACCGCACCGCCACTTCCCAGCAAATTAGGGACACTGTTGCTCCTGGGGTATCGGCGAGGACCATTCGCAACCGTCTCCATGAAGCTGGGCTACGGTCCCGCACACCTTTAGGCCGTCTTCCGCTAACGCCCCAACATCGTGCAGTCCGCCTCCAGTGGTGTCGCGACAGGCGTGAATGGAGGGACGAATGGAGACGTGTCGTCTTCAGCGATGAGAGTCGCTTCTGCCTTGGTGCCAATGATGGTCGTATGCGTGTTTGGCGCCGTGCAGGTGAGCGCCACAATCAGGACTGCATACGACCGAGGCACACAGGGCCAACACCCGGCATCATGGTGTGGGGAGCGATCTCCTACACTGGCCGTACACCTCTGGTGATCGTCGAGGGGACACTGAATAGTGCACGGTACATCCAAACCGTCATCGAACCCATCGTTCTACCATTCCTAGACCGCCAAGGGAACTTGCTGTTCCAACAAGACAATGCACTTCCGCATGTATCCCGTGCCACCCAACGTGCTCTAGAAGGTGTAAGTCAACTACCCTGGCCAGCAAGATCTCCGGATCTGTCCCCCATGGAGCATGTTTGGGACTGGATGAAGCGTCATCTCACGCGGTCTGCACGTCCAACACGAACGCTGGTCCAACTGAGGCGCCAGGTGGAAATGGCATTTCAAGCCGTTCCACAGGACTACATCCAGCATCTCTACGATCGTCTCCATGGGAGAATAGCAGCCTGCATTGCTGCGAAAGGTGGATATACACTGTACTAGTGCCGACATTGTGCATGCTCTGTTGCCTGTGTCTATGTGCATGTGGTTCTGTCAGTGTGATCATGTGATGTATCTGACCCCAGGAATGTGTCAATAAAGTTTCCCCTTCGTGGGACAATGAATTCACGGTGTTCTTATTTCAATTTCCAGGAGTGTATTTTGGCATGCAATTTTCGACTCGATCGTTTCTAGATCGTGGTCCTTTACCTGAAATTGATAAATTTATCTTTCTTCTTCATCCGTGACAATTTGTGACATCGTCTCGGAATCACAATGTATGGCTCCCCGTTACGTTTATCTCGCGAAAAGACCATGAAGTTAAAGCTAGAGAGATTAGACCTCACACGGAGGCTTACCAACAA
This sequence comes from Schistocerca gregaria, assembly GCF_023897955.1. NCBI lineage: Eukaryota > Metazoa > Arthropoda > Insecta > Orthoptera > Acrididae > Schistocerca > Schistocerca gregaria. The sequence continues at coordinate 459,451,334 of NC_064925.1, forward strand.
TCGTACTTGCCGCGAACCGTTCGCGAATGGAACAGGAGACGGGGGAAGCGACAGTGGTACACAGAGTACCGTCCACCACACACTGTAAGTTGGCTTGGCGAGTATATGTGTAGATGTAGGTGTACTCTGATCAGCTAGAACATTACGAACATAGAGCTACTGTCGATATAAACCCATCCAGGAGACAGCAGCGTCACCCGGCAGCAAGGACTGCTAGTCAAACACAGGGTGGATGTGGTATCAGTGACTGTGCTGTCCATGTGTGGAATGGGGATGGCGCGCAATCTATCTGAGTTTGACGGAGGGCAGACTGTGATAGGTGATAGCTCGGAGGCTCGGCACGAGCATTGCGGGAACTGGACGACTTCTCGGGTGTTCGAGGAGTGCTGTGATGAGTGTCTTCAACTCGTGGCGAAACCAAGGTGAAACGACGTCCAGACGTCGTGGGGTTGGGGACCATTCCTCCTTACAGATGCCGTAAGTCGCAGGCTGGTCAGACTGGTAAAACAGGACAGGCGGTGAATTGTGGCGGAACCAACATCAGACTTTAATGCTGGAAAAAGTACAAGTATGTGTGAACACACAGTGCACCAAACACTCCTAACGATGTGTCTCCGCAGCCGACGACCCACGCATGTGGCAATGATAACACCACGATATCAGCAACTACGACTGAAATGGGCACGTGACCATCGACTCTAGACGTTGGCGTAGTGGCAGAACATTGCATGGTCTGATAAAGCTGGAAGCTTTCTTCATCATACCGATGGGAGGGCGCGATTTCGTTGTCTTCCAGGGGACCAGCTTCTTGAGACCTGTACTGTGAGACTGGCGGACCGAGCGAGGTGGCGCAGTGGCTAGCACACTAGACTTGCATTCGGGAGGATGGCGGTTCAGTCCTGCGTCCGGCCATCCGGATTTAGGTTTTCCGTGATTTCCCTAAATCGCTCCAGGCAAATGAGAGGATGGTTCCTTTGAAAGGGCACGGCCGAATTCCTTGGGGAACATTCATGTGGGCATCCATGTGTCCAGTGGAGCTGTAACTATGTGTTCAGTGGAGTTCGTACAAGGAAACATTACGGCCAAGGAGTGTCCTACACTGGTCGTAGACCACGTACACCCCTCATAACGATGATGTCTCCCAACGGCAGTGGCATTTTTCAACAAGGTAATAGGGCATGTCACAAGGCCAGCAGTGCGACGGAGTGGTTCGAGGAACACAGTGGCGATTTCCAGCTGATGCGCTGACTGCCCAACTCAGCAGATCTGAACCCAATCGAGCAGATCTGGGTCAGACTTCATCGCCCCCTCCTAGAATTTACCGGGGTTAGGTGACTGGTGTTGCAGATGTGGAACCATCTCGCTCCAGCGACCTACCAAGTTGTCATTGTTCCCATGCCACGATGCGTCGCCGATGTTATCCGTGCCGAAGGTGGACATACTGGCTATTAGGCAGGTGGTCACAATGTTCTGGCTGATGAGTGTATGTGGTTGAGCCTCGATGATTAGCAACGTGGAAGCTCAAACCCCGCAAGCTTCGGCATTGGGTACTGAATTAGGTGGCCTTTGTGAAGTGGGTTGTCGCTGACAGAGAACGCTCCGTGGTCCGAAGATGGACGCAAGGTGGCTCGCTTGACTGCAGATGTACAGCTAGAGGATTTCAGAAAGTGCTCTTGCGTTGTTGAGACTCGCTGCGCCGCGGAGACTGGGCTCCGCTGAGCCACCGGCTCGCGTGCGGTTGCGTCCGCGCTGGCCCGCCGGGCGGCTGGCAGGTCCGCGGGTTCGTCCCCCACAGGGCGACACGCGCCGTGCGTTGCGCCACCGGGAAGCCGGCCAGCGGCCGCTGCCAGCTGACGGGCAGCGCGAGATCGGCCAGCTGGGAGCTGCCAGCTGCCAGCTGCGGGCGCCGCCGCGCCTCCCACAGGCCGGTACACCTCCACACCGCGAGACCCCTCCTCCCTCCGCGGCGCCTTGTTTACTATCCGCGGGGGTCGACACCCGCTAACAACCTGAGCAGCCTTAATGACCACACTGGACTCGCATTCGGGAGGACGACGGTTCAATCCCGCGCCCGGCCATCCTGATTTAGGTTTTCCGTGATTTCCCTAAATCGCTCTAGGCAAATACCGGGATGGTTCCCTTGAAAGAGCACTGCCGACTTCCTTCCCCATGCTTCCCTAATTCGATGAGACCGATGACCTCGCTGTCTGGTCTCCTTCCCCATACAACCCAACCCAACCCCTTAATGACCGGGAAGGTGGGACAAGCTACAGGGGTTGGACAAAAATATCGACACACCTCGAGAAATGCACGCTTGAACATAAATGCCATAAACTAGCCAGACTGCGCTGTTGTACGAGCTGTGGTCCATGGACGACAGCTGTGCACTATCCTCAGTACGCTGCAAATGTCAGTCGTGATCAGATCACTGTCGTGTGTAGTGTGTGTATTATCTACATCTACATCGACATGCTCCTCACTGCATGCGGCGAAGAGTACCATGCACTAGTCACTAACTTTCCTGTTCCACTCGTAAATACAGTGGAATAAAGACGACTGACCGTATGCTTCCGTATGAGCCCTAATTTATCCTAGCTTCGTCCTCCTTACGTGAAATATAAATTGGTGGTTTTCACAAAGGCTTTTCAACAGAAAACGCTATATACACTATGTGATAAAAAGTATCGGGACACCTGGCTGGAAACGACTTTCCAGTTCGTGGAGCCCTTCGTCGGTAATGCTGGAATTAAGTATGGTGTTGGCCCACCCTTAGCCTTGATGACAGCTTCCACTCACCATATCGTTACTGACTGTCCTCTTATAGCGTACAAAGGAACAATAATGGACGTTCACCACGCCTCGGATGACGCGATCGAATAGATTAAGGAACTAGATATCGAGATATATTTACAAATGCTGAGTACGTCGACGCGATACTTGTGCACAGGTTTTGTAATGGGAACAGAGCTGCCACCGGTAGAGAGCATGGCGTAAGATTTCGTAAACTTCAGAGTACCAGATTCAACACTGATTACCCGTATTTTCACTAAACTCGTGAGATCGGTGCAGTACCAAACACTCATATCTCATGTGAACGAGCACATGAACTGTGTGTAAATGAAACAATAAGACACTTTTAAGTTGGCAGAAGGTAGACCATCAACAAGAACATGAAATTTCTAAATGTATCGGAGTTCTATGCGCAGCCTCTATCCTTATCATTTAGAGCGGATTCAACACCTTCGAGGGGAAGATGAAGGTAGATGATTGGAAATTTTCCGAGTAATCCCAATAATACTGTTTACTGGTAGTCATTTTCAGTCGTGACTGTATCATTAACACCCGCAACTCATATCTGTGGTTTGACGAAAATCCAATTGCTTTTCTGGATACTCGTTTACAAATAACGCTTCTATGTAGACGTGTGGCATGTTATGATAAACAACCACTTGATAACCAAAAATAATTGGTGTCAGTACGGCTAAGTTTTCGCTTAAGTCATAGGGCATCAAGAGCGACTGTGGCGTAAATCAGTCAGCTATATGTGGCAATGCCCTGTCTGTCAGTTTTCAAGCTCGGAACAAGATTTATTGCTTGCCTATGACGATACCCTAGGTGTCACTCAGTTTTGGAGAAACGCAAGCAGAATGCAGATTTGGTCAATTCCGTTTGTCTCGTTAATTTATTTTTTGCTATCTATGTACATAAAACTATGATTGCTATGTAACCGTGAACATATTTAGCATTCTTCTGACAAAGGAGAAAAATTAGTTGACTCTACCTACATCTACATCTACATTTACACTCCGCAAGCCACCCAGCGGTGTGTGGCGGAGGGCACTTTACGTGCCACTGTCATTGCCTCCCTTTACTGTTCCACTCGCGTATGGTTCGCGGGAAGAACGACTGCCGGAAAGCCTCCGTGCGCGCTCGAATCTCTCTAATTTTACATTCATGATCTCCTTGGGAGGTATAAGTAGGGGGAATCAATATATTCGATACCTCATCCAGAAACGCGCCCTCTCGAAACCTGGACAGCAAGCTACACCGCGATGCAGAGCCCCTCTCTTACAGAGTCTGCCACCTGAGTTTGCTAAACATCTCCGTAACGATATCACTCTTACCAATGACCCTGTAACGAAACGCGCCGCTCTTCTTTGGATCTTCTCTATCTCCTCTGTCAACCCGACCTGGTACGGATCCCACATTGATAAGTAATACTCAAGTATAAGGCGAACGGGTGTTTTGTACGCCACCTCCTTTGTTGATGGACTACATTTTCTAAGGACTCTCCCAATGAATCTCAACCTGGTACCCGCCTTACCAACTATTAATTCTACATGATCATTACACTTCAAATCGTTCCGTACGCATACTCCCAGATATTTTACAGAAGTAACTGCACCAGCGTTTGTTCCGCTATCATATAATCATACAATAAAGGATCCTTCTTTTTATGTATTCGCAATACATTACATTTGTCTACGTTAAGGGTCAGTTGCCACTCCATGCACCAAGTGCCTATCCGCTGCAAAACTTCTTGAATTTCGCTGCAATTTTTTAATGATGCAAGTTCTCTGTATACTACAGCATCACCCGCGAAAAGCCGCATGGAACTTCCGACACTATCTACCAGGTCATTTATATATATTGTGAAAAGCAATGGTCCCATAACAATCCCCAGTGGCACGCCAGAGGTTACTTTAACGTCTGTAGACGTCTCTCCATTGAGAGCAACATGCTGTGCTTTGTTTGATAGAAACTCTTCAATCCATACACACAGCTGGTCTGATATTCCGTAGGCTCTTACTTTGTTGATCAGGCGACAGTGCGGAACTGTATCGAACGCCTTCCGGAAGTCAAGGAAAATGGCATCTACCTGGGAGCCTGTATCTAATATTTTCTGGGTCTCATGAACAAATAAAGCGAGTTGGGTCTCACGCGATCGCTGTTTCCGGAATCCATGTTGATTCCTACAGACTAGATTCTGGGTTTCCAGAAATGACATTATACGCGAGCAAAAAACATGTTCTAAAATTCTACATCAGATCGATGTCAGAGATATAGGCCTATAGTTTTCCGCATCTGCTCGACGACCCTTCTTGAAAACTGGGACTAACTGTGCTCTTTTCCAATCATTTGAAACCTTCCGTTCCTCAAGAGACTTGCGGTACACGGCTGTTAGAAGGGGGGCAAGTTCTTTCGCGTACTCTGTGCAGAATCGACTTGGTATCCCGTCAGGTCCAGTGGATTTTCCTCTCTTGAGTGATTTCAGTTGCTTTTCTATTCCTTGGACACTTATTTCGTTCGTGCGAGGATTTAGAGAAGGAACTGCAGTGCGGTCTTCCTCTGTGAAACAGCTTTGGAAAAAGGTGTTTAGTATTTCAGCTTTACGCGCGTCATCCTCTGTTTCAGTGCTATCATCATCCCAGAGTGTCTGGATATGCTGTTTCGATCCACTTACTGATTTAACGTAAGACCAGAACTTCCTAGGATTTTCTGTCAAGTCGGTACATAGAATTTTACTTTCGAATTCACTGAACGCTTCGCGCATAGCCATCCTTACGCTAACTTTGACATCGTTTAGCTTCTGTTTGTCTGAGAGGTTTTGGGTTCGTTTAAACTTGGAGTGAAGCTTTCTTTGCTTTCGCAGTAGTTTCCTAACTTTGTTGTTGTACCACGGTGGGTTTTTCCCGTCCCTCACAGTATTACTCTGCACGTACCTGTCTAAAACGCATTTTACGATTGCCTTGAACTTTTTTCCATGAAAAAGCATTGTCTTACAGAGCCCGCTTACCCATACTTTTCTGAAAGCGAGCTTCTAGCTTTATTGGAAGGGTCCCTTGCCAACAGGAATAGGTATGTTCTTCTAGCATGACGAGACCCCTAAAGATTCTAGTCTCCTTGTGACCCATCGTGTAAACCTGACATTCCTCAGTGGATGGATTGGCAGAAATAGTCACGTTTCTAGACCATCAAGGTCCCCGGAATTTACTACGTTAGACGACTGTCTGCCGCGACGGTTGACACGCGAAGCCTACAAAAAAGTTGATGTAAGAGACGAACTGATCGTTCGGATTACGAGTAGTGCTGCCCCCATACAAGAATAGGTAGACATGGTGTTTCCAAGAGAATTCGGAAGTGCATTGGAATAGGAAGCGTTATATATTAAAATCAATTTGCCTTTGCTTAACACATATTTAGGTATTTGTTTGGGTTATATTTTAACAGCTGTACCTCCGTAACCAGTAAAAATTGAACACATCTTATGTGGAATGGTTTATTACAGTTGGTCCGTATTGCCACCTCCTACAATATTTACTACTCCCCTTGGGATACTCTGCATGCCATGTGACCTTGCACGAAATTACTTTGTGATTTCCCTTCCCCTCTGATTCGCATGTGGAGGAAGGCAGCTACCGGTTCACCCTTTGGCTGCTGAATTGGCATCATCAGTGCACCTTGTAGTGTGCTTTTCATAAATTATTCCGAGTATGGTGCAGTCTCATACAGTAAATAAAACGTACACTGGTCAGGCAAAACACTGCGATTACTCGACACAACGTGCTGGTCGACCTAAATATTTAAATAGCGGATATAACTATGTAAACAAGTGGTGATCTGATCTCGTTAAGTTACACTGAATGAACTAGAGTGTTTAATTCCAAGTCTGATTAATTCCAAGTCTGTGATTCTGACGTGAAAAAAATTAAATTAAATTTAGTGTGAATCTCTAAAGCAATAAAGCTGTGCTCATAAACTCGCCCTCTACATTTACTCAAAAATGGAAAAACCAGGGCGAAGAAAATTAAATAAACATAATTCTCTGGCATTACCTACAATTCTCACAAGTAAACAGCACTAATGTTGTCGAATAGTATGCATGCATACTCCCAGAAATGCACTCAGTTACTCCAAATACACATGCAGCTGGCTTGATAGTGCTAACAGTCTTGCACCAAACACGTGTACACCAGCTGTCAAACTCGAACATAGCACGGTCTGTGGTTCTCAACCAGTCAGAACAGAACAAACGATGGTTTCGTGTGCACGCCTTATGGCGTCGCTTTGTCATTTTGCCCACATCATAAAGTTATTAATTTATTACGTGAGAAATCAGCATCTACGAAATGCGCTGAATGAACGTACATGTGACTATTATTTTACAAATTAGGAGAAAAATGGTAGGGAGGGATGTGTATCAGACACTACATTTGGTTGTTGGTACAGCTACACTGACACTGTTGTAGATCGACAAATTGCAATGTTGCAACTAGAACAACATTTTATTTTAAAGAGAAAACTACGGACAACTTTTTCAACTGGGAGCCTGCAGCAGATTTAGCAGTCAGTTTCAAAAATGTCTGCTTTTCCTGCACCAAAACCGATTGCAAGATTCCGAGGTAGTGTGGCGCCAACGAGGCGCGATGTTGGTATTTTACTATTATTTGTTCAAAACACTGTTTCGATGTCCGTTATATATCCGTTGCAGATATCGGAAAGACTCCTGTGCTGTCGCAGCTGTCGTCATCAGATTGATGTCGTGGGACGGAAGTTCCGGAGTGCGCACAATCTGAAATACGAGTGCCCGGCAGTGACGTATTTACGGAATATATTCGTTTATCCCACTCCATGGCTCCTGCCAGTCTCAGTCCAACGAGTGATACGATGCAGCTGAAGACTTATTCAAATCAAGGCAAAGTCCTCGAAATGATTAAACCTAACATCGGACACATGTATTGTTTCACCAGTGGCCCACCGATCTGCTTCCATTGCAAAAGCGAGAACTGCCTCAGCTGATGCACGTCTAAAACAGCAGCATACTGTTCTCAGTTCACTCGCTCCCACCGAGAGTTGTGGCGTGATGGTTACCACCAATTTATATGCCGAGTTTAGCGTAGGTTTAACTCGGGTACTGTCCACAAAACAGTGACACTTTTCTAAAGATTTCTTGTAAGATGTAATAGATGGTGTCACAGATCTAATCGTGAGAGATAACATAAATGCTGTTGTTGTGGTCTTCAGACCGAAGACTGGTCTGTTACAGCTCTCCATGCTACTCTATTCTGTGCAAGCCTCTTCATCTCCGAATAACTGCTGCAACTTAGATCCGCTTGAAGCTACTGACACTTTCCTCCAATTCTAAACCGACGATTCCTTGATTGGCAGAACGCGTCCTATCAACCGATTCCTTCTATTAGTCAAGTTTAGCCCCAAATTTGTTCTCTCCAATTGTGTTCAGTGCCTCCCCATTACTTTCACGATCTACCCATCTAATAAGCAGCTTCTTCTACAGCATGACATTTCAAAAACTTCTGTTCCATTCTTGTCCTTACTGATTTATCTCAACGTTTCACTTCCGTACAAGGGTGTACTCCAGACAAAAGTCTTCACAAAAGACTCCCTAACACTTAAATTTATATTCGATATGGACAAATTCCTCTTTTCCTGGAATGTTTCCTTGCATTCTACATTTCATTTGTTCTTTTACTGCCCAAATAGCAAAACTCAGCTACTACTTTTAATGTCTCATTTTCTAATCTAACTTCCTCAGCATTGTGTAATTTAGTTCTACTAAATTCCATTAGGCTCGTTTTGCTTTTGTTGATGTTCATCTTGCATCCTCCTTTCAAGACACTGTTCAGTTTCGTTCAACTACACGTCCAAGTGGTTTGCTGTTTACGAAAAAATTACAATGTCGTCGCAAACATTGAAGTTTCTTCTCCCTGGCTTTAATTTGAATTCCACGTTTCTCTTTGCGTTCATTTACTGCTTCCTCAGTACAAAGAGCTAGCGAGGTGGCGCAGTGGTTAGCACACTGGACTCGCATTCGGGAGGACGACGGTTCAATCCCGTCTATGGCCATCCTGATTTAGGTTTTCCGTGATTTCTCTAAATCGTTTCAGGCAAATACCGGGATGGTTCCTTTGAAAGGGCACGGCTGATTTCCTTCCACATCCTTCCGTAACCCGAGCTTGCGCTCCGTCTCTAATGACCTCGTTGTCGACGGGACATTAAACACTAATCTCCTCCTCCTCCTCCTCCTCCTCAGTACAAAGATTGAATAATATTGCGGATAGGCTACAACCCTGTTTTCCTCTCTTCTCAACCCCCTCTTCCCTTTCATGTCATTCTATCCTCATAACTGAGGTCTGATTTCTGTACATGTTGAAAATAACCACCTTGTATTTTACCCCTGCTTTCTTCACAGTTTCAGAGACCGTATTCCAGTCAAGATTGTGAATTTTTTTTTCTACATCTACAAATGCTATAAACGTAGGTTTGTCTTTCTTTAACCTATCTACTTCGATAAACCGTAACGTCAGTATTAGCTTACGTGTAGCTAAATTTCTCCGGAGTCCAGAGTGATCGAGGTGGTGTTATTGATGATGATTTGCCCAAAAGCAAAAGTGGTTATCTGGACGGAGAAAGCACTCGAGATTTATAGCCGATGGGAAAAGCGTGACTGATTTACACAGTGAGTACAAAAACTACTGCATAAAAAAAAAAAAAGTTCCTTACGCCAATCTGATGGTGTATTCATGAATTGTCAACAAGAATTTTAATATCATTTTTCATTCCAAAAAAAGGTATTGACACTTGTGCAGTCTCGCCCAATTTCGGTTGAAGGAATGCGGAATTTGTTTTGCGATACCGTGGAATATTCCCGTTTCAGCCCCTGTAGTTTCATGAAGTTTCAACATGTGGAGGCGCTATACGTAGCCTTCAAAATTGTGTCTGCGACGGAGGTGCGTTTCTTCTGGCGGAAAACCAGAGCATCGCAGATATTCATAGGCGCTTACTGAATGTCTTCGGAAACCTGGCAGTGAACAAAAGCACGGTCAGTCGTTGGGCGAGGCGTCTGTCATCATAGCACCGAGATCCCCCAAACCTATCCGATCCCCCGCGTGCCGGCCGGTCGCAGACAGCGTTGATTCCTATGATGTTCGAACGTGCGGACACTCATCCGAGGTGATCGACAGACACAAACACCTCTCTACAAGACTGGACGTTCCGTTGGTAGTGCCAACAGCCTCTTCCACCAATTGAAGTACTCAGAATGTGAGCCCGCTGGATTGCTCGCGGCCTAACAGAAGACCATAAAGAGCGGCGAAGGAGCATCTGTGCGGAACAGCTTGCGCGTTCCGAGGGTGACCGCGACAATTTTTTGTCGAACATCGACACAGGTGATGAAACATGGGTCCGTCACTTCGAACCGGAAACTAACCGGCAGTCCATGGAGCGGTGCCCCACCACCTCTCCTCCGAAGTAAAAGTTGAACGCCGCGCCCTCAGCCGGTGAAGTCATCACTTCTACTGGGTCAAGAGCTGTAGTAGTAGAGCGCTTCAGAGAGAACTTGCAGAATATCATTCGTCATTTTCCTGATCATGCTGTTGTAATCGGGGGTGACTTCAATTTGCCAGATTAAGATTACAAGGGGTATGCTATCAAAGCTGGTGCAAGAAACAGGGATTCGTGTGACATAAGTCTGAATATGTTGTCCGAAAATCACACCGAGCATATATTTAGAGAACCACTTCCTGAAGGTACGCCGGCCGCTGTGGCCGAGCGGTTCTCGGCGCTTCAGTCCGGAACCGCGCTGCTGCTACGGTCGCAGGTTCGAATCCTGCCTCGGGCATGGATGTGTGTGATGTCCTTAGGTTGGTTAGGTTTAAGTAGTTCTAAGTCTAGGGGACTGATGACCTCAGATGTTAAGTCCCATAGTGCTCAGAACCTGAAGGTAACATCTTAGGCCTCTCAGTAACTAAGAGACCTGAACTTATTGAATCAATTAACGTAGAGGGAGGAATCAGTGACAGCAACTATGACTACTGTTACTGGAAGGAACGTTACTTCATGTAGGAAAGTTTTTTGCTTATCAACATTGACAGGATGAAAATTGCTGAGTGTCCAAGTAGACAACATCAAACGCTCAGTGCTGAGGACGAGGAAGTGGAGCACAAATGGAAAAAATTTCAAAAGCATCCTTCAGCACGCCATATAGACTATTATTTTCAGAGCAAGGTCTTAAAAGTTTGGAAAGACCCACTGTCGTTTAATAGCCGTGTTAGAGAACTACTACATAAAAAGAGTTTCATCACAGATTCAAGAGAAGGCAAAACCTAACTGACAAATAAAGCAGAACGAAGCGAAAATAAGGAAGGGAGAGCGGTCAGAGAAGTTTTCAATGACTTTGAAAGTAAAATTTTGTCAACCGACCTGAAAAAAACTCTAAGAGGTTTCAGTATTATGAAAAAATCACTAAGCGGGTCTAAATCCCTAGTTCATTCACTCAGTGATCATAATGGAACCGAAACGGAAAATAATAGAGAGAAGGTGGAAATACTGAATTCGGTCTTCCTAAACTGTTCACCAAAAATCAAATGTTCAAATGTGTGTGAAATCTTATGGGACTTAACTGCTACAGTCATCAGTCCCTAAGCTTACACACCACTTAACCTAAATTATCCTAAGGACAAACAAACACACCCATGCCCGAGGGAAGACTCGAATCTCCACCGGGATCATCCGCACAGCCCATGACTGCAGCGCCTCAGACCGCTCGGCTACTGTTTCACCGCGAAAGATCGGAATATAGTCCCTCATTTCAAACAGCTAACGAACATCGAAATGAGACATATTGAGATAACCGATAGCGGAACAGCTACAATGGCTTAGTAGTGGAGAGGATACTTGTAAGATCCTACAAACACCATGTGAAAAAACTTGCTCCTGTTCCAGTAGTAGTTTATCACAGTTCGCTGGAGCAACGAGTGCTACCTAGCGACTGGAAAGAAGCGCAGGTCATTCCTGTTTCCAACAAGGATCCTGAAACAGATGCACGTAATTACAGGCCTGCATCGTTGATGTCAGCCTTTCGTAGAATTATGGAACATGTTTTATGCTCAAGAATTATATCGGTTTAGGAGAATGAAGATCTCGTCTATAAATAAAGAGATCCTTCGAGACTCAACTCGCTCTCCATGAGATCCATAGCGCTGTAGACAACGGCGCTCAGGTTGATGCCGTTGTTCTTCACTTAAAGAAGACATCTGACTCCGTCCACCGCTGCCCCTTAGTGAAAAAAAAGTACGAGATCACCGAGTGTTGCATCAGATTTGCGACTGCATTCAAAACTTCCTTGCATGTAGAACTCAAAATGTCGCTCTTAACGGAACACAATCGACAGATGTAAATGTACTTTACAGGGTACCCCAAGGAAATGGAATAGGACCGTTACTGTTTACATCGTTTATAATTGATTTAGTATAAAGTGTCAGAGAAATTCCTCAAGACTCTTCAAAGATCATGTTTTTTTTTGTTTTTTAGCAACGCCAGAATTTACCACATTGCGCATATGAAAATAAATCCACTACTGTACAATTACGCCGGCCGGTGTGGCCGAGTGGTTCTAGGCGCTTCAGTCTGGAACTGCGCGACCGCTACGGTAGCAGGTTCAAATCCTGCCTCGGGCATGGGTATGTGTGTTGTCCTTAGGTTAGTTAGGTTTAAATGGCTCTAAGTTCTAGGGGACTAATGACCTCAGAAGTTGAGTCCCACAGTGCTCAGAGCCATTTGAACTATTTTTGTACAACTACACTATTTGTGACAAACTGGTGGAAATAATACCTGCCATAAAATATCTACGAGTAACTATCCGGAGAGACCTTAAGTGGAATGACCACATAAAACAAATAGTGCGACAAATTGATGCCACATCGAGATTCATAGGAAAAATCTTAAGGGAATGTAACTCATTCGCGAAAGAGGTGGTTTGCATGGAGCTTGTTCGAGCGATTTTTGAGTATTGTTCATCAATCTGGGACCCTTACCAGGTATCAATGATAGAAGAGATAGAGAATATCCAACGAAGCCCGGCGCGTTTCGTCACGGGCTCGTTTGGTCGGCGCGAGAGCGTTACAGAGCTGCTCAACAAACTGCCATGACAGACACCGTAAAAGAGGCGATGAGCATCACGCAGAGGTTGAGTATTAAAATTTCAAGGCAGTATACTTTCTCCCCTATTGCATGATGGTACACAATGAGCTGCCCTTCTTTGATCTTTTCCATATGCTTCCGTCAGTCCTGTCTGGTAAAGATCCCATACCGCACAGTAGTTCTCTAGCAGTGGACGGACAAACGTAGTCTAGGCAGTCTCTTTAGTTGATTTGTTGTATCTTCCAGGTGTTCTAGCAATAAAACGGAGTCTTTGTCACTCCTTTCCTACATCATTACCTATGCGGTAGTTCCAATCTAAGTTGCTCCTAACTGTAATTCCTAGATACACAACTGGCCATTAAAATTGCTACACGACGAAGATGACGTGCTACAGGAAGAAGACGCTGTGATTTGCAAATGATTATCTTTTCAGAGCATTCACACAAGGTAGGCGCCGGTGGCGACACCTACAACGTGCTGACATGAGGAAAGTTTCCAACCGATTTCTCATGCACTAACAGCAGTTGATCGGCGTTGTCTGGTGAAACGTTGTTGTGATTCTTCGTGTAAGGAGGAGAAATGCGAACCATGGCGTTTCCGACTTTGATAAAGGTCGGATTGAAGCCTATCGCGATTTCGGTTTATGGTATCGCGACATTGTTGATCGCGTTGTTCGAGATCCAATGACTGTTAGCAGAATAAGGAATCGGTGGGTTCAGGAAGGTTATACGGATCGCCGTGCTGGATCCCAACGGCCTCGGAGCACTAGCAGTCGAGATGACAGGCATCTTATCAGCGCCGCTGTAACGGATCGTGCAGCCACGTCTCGATCCCTGAGTCAACAGATGGGGACGTTTGCAAGACAACTATCTGCACGAACAGTTCGACAACGTTTGCAGCAGCGTGGACTATCAGCTCGGAGACCAAGGCTAAGGTTACCCTTGACGCTGCATCACAGACAGGAGCACCTGCGATGGTGTACTCAACGACGAACCTGGGTGCACGAATGGCAAAACTTCATTTTTTCGGATGAATCCAGGTTCTGTTTACAGCATCATGATGGTCGCATCCGTGTTTGGCGACATCACGGTGAACGTACATTGCAAGCGTGTATTCGTCATCGCCATACTGGCGTATCACCTGGCATGATGGTATGGGGTGCCATTGGTTACACGTCTCGGTCACCTCTTGTTCGCATTGACGGCACTTTGAACACTGGACGTTACATTTCAGATGTGTTACGACCCGTGGCTCTAACCTTCATTCGATCCGTGCGAAACCCTACATTTCAGTAGGATAATGCACGACCGCATGTTGCAGGTCCTGTACGGGCCTTTCTGGATACAGAAAATGTTCGATTGCTACCCTAGCCAGCACATTCTCCAGATCTCACACCAATTGAAAACGTCTGGTCAATGGTGGCCGAGCAACTGGCTCGTCACAATACGCCAGTCACTACTCTTGATGAACTGTGGTATCGTGTTGACGCTGCATGGGCAGCTGTACCTGTACACGCCATTCAAGCTCTGTTTGCCTCAATGCCCAAGCGTATCAAAGCCGGTCTTACGGCCAGAGGTGGTCGTTCTGGGTACTGATTTCTCAGGATCTATGCACCCAAATTGCGTGAAAATGTAATCATGTCAATTCTAGTATAATATACACCCCTGGAAATGGAAAAAAGAACACATTGACACCGGTGTGTCAGACCCACCATACTTGCTCCGGACACTGCGAGAGGGCTGTACAAGCAATGATCACACGCACGGCACAGCGGACACACCAGGAACCGCGGTGTTGGCCGTCGAATGGCGCTAGCTGCGCAGCATTTGTGCACCGCCGCCGTCAGTGTCAGCCAGTTTGCCGTGGCATACGGAGCTCCATCGCAGTCTTTAACACTGGTAGCATTCCGCGACAGCGTGGACGTGAACCGTATGTGCAGTTGACGGACTTTGAGCGAGGGCGTATAGTGGGCATGCGGGAGGCCGGGTGGACGTACCGCCGAATTGCTCAACACGTGGGGCGTGAGATCTGCACAGTACATCGATGTTGTCGCCAGTGGTCGGCGGAAGGTGCACGTGCCCGTCGACCTGGGACCGTACCGCAGCGACGCACGGATGCACGCCAAGACCGTAGGATCCTACGCAGTGCCGTAGGGGACCGCACCGCCACTTCCCAGCAAATTAGGGACACTGTTGCTCCTGGGGTATCGGCGAGGACCATTCGCAACCGTCTCCATGAAGCTGGGCTACGGTCCCGCACACCGTTAGGCCGGCTTCCGCTTACGCCCCAACATCGTGCAGCCCGCCTCCAGTGGTATCGCAACAGGCGTGAATGGAGGGACGAATGGAGACGTGTCGTCTTCAGCGATGAGAGTCGCTTCTTCCTTGGTGCCAATGATGGTCGTATGCGTGTTTGGCGCCGTGCAGGTGAGCGCCACAATCAGGACTGCATACGACCGAGGCACACAGGGCCAACACCCGGCATCATGGTGTGGGGAGCGATCTCCTACACTGGCCGTATAACTCTGGTGATCGTCGAGGGGACACTGAATAGTGCACGGTACATCCAAACCGTCATCGAACTCATCGTTCTACCATTCCTAGACCGACAAGGGAACTTGCTGTTCCAACAGGACAATGCACGTCCGCATGTATCCCGTGCCACCCAACGTGCTCTAGAAGGTGTAAGTCAACTACCCTGGCCAGCAAGATCTCCGGATCTGTCGCCCATTGAGCATGTTTTTGACTGGATGAAGCGTCGTCTCACGCTGTCTGCACGTCCAGCAAGAACGCTGGTCCAACTGAGGCGCCATGTGGAAATGACATGGCAAGCCGTTCCACAGGACTACATCCAGCATCTATACGATCGTGTCCGTGGGAGAATAGCAGCCTGCATTGCTGCGAAGGATATACACTGTACTAGAGCCGACATTGTGCATGCTCTGTTGCCTGTGTCTATGTGCCTGTGGTTCTGTCAGTGTGATCATGTGATGTATCTGACCCCAGGAATGTGTCAATAAAGTTTCCCCTTTCTGGGACAATGAATTCACGGTGTTCTTATTTCAATTTCCAGGAGTGTATTTATCGAATGAAGACCCGTTTATCATCTGCATTTCTTCTTGGTGTAGCAATTTTAATGACCAGTGGTGTACTTAGTTAAATTGACAGACTTTACATTTGTGTGATTTACCGTGCAACCGAAATTTAACGGTAGTACTCGTGTGGATGACCTCACACTTTCAATTATCTAGGGTCCACTCCCACTCTCCGCACGATACAGATATTTTGTCTAAATCATTTTGCAATTGATTTTGATCTTGTGATGACTTTAGTAGGCCGTAAATGACAATATCAACGGCAAACAATGTGTCCTAAATATTTATATACAGTGAGCAAGAGAACTAATGGATCACTTCTTCGAAATCCCTTAACTACTCCCACTGCAAAACATTATTTTGAAATCTGGCCCAAATGTGCCAACAAATCTTCCTCTGTAATGGCGCAAAACCGTGACGCCCTCGATCTCGACGGAGCTTCAAACAGCAAATGCGAACAAAGGCCACAGCTCAGAAGTTCATGTGACGTGCAATGTGCGTTCATGCTGTTCCACTGGCACCAAATTTCACCACAATTCTGCCCACCGCCACCGTGGACAGATCACACGATGGGAAGGTCGTCACCACCCCCTCTTACCCACATTTCACCCCTTCTTTTGGCGCCTCTTCGATGGAGATCAGAACCACGACACTCAGCGTTGAATTCACGCAGTTTTCTTATGGGTGACCGAGGAACAAATTTCTGACATATCGCCGCTTATAATCGATACGAAAAGAAGTCAAGGGGTGATATAAATGGTTCAAATGGCTCTAAGCACTATGGGACTTAACATCTGAGGTCATTAGTCCCTTAGACTTAGAACTACTTAAACCTAACTAACCTAAGGACATCACACACATCAATGCCCGAGGCAGGATTCGAACCTGCGACCGCAGCAGCAGCGCGGTTCCGGACTGAAGCGCATAGAACCGCTCTGTCACAGCGGCCGGCCAAGGGTTGACTTAAAGGGCGTCAATGGAATCACCCGTTTCCTTGGAACTTCGATACTCAAATGACGGTTTACAGTGCGATGAGCAAGAGGAAGACGTTCATGACAAACTTTGATATTGCTGATGTCTCCTTGACGCTTCAGTTCCTGTAAGGACATCGTGGGCTAGCAATCCGATTTAATGTGATGTCACCCCTCTTCTGAGTTGGACAGCGTGTAACCACTAGCGACCGTTCAAAACCATTCTAGGAAATCTGAACGTGATCCAGAGCAGCATATGGTTCTTTTACAGTACTACCGTGTCACGCCCTTCTATGGCGTGATCACGGCGGGGTTACGACATTGACACGGCGCGCGAGAAAAGGGCAAACGGTCCCTCTGAGGCCCCCAGTTCGGCAGTAGCTTCGGTAGCAGCCGCCTCCATATACTGAGAATTTTAAAAATGTGTCCTTAGAGATAAAACGTTCGAAGTGGTGCTAGGCGCCTGCAGGACGGCAACTGGCACCGGAGGTGTGTCCAATGGTTGCGTAAATGGAGGTAGCCACTGCAGACTGTCGTATGTGGGAATCAGTGTCCAAAGGAAAGGAGTGGTTTCATTGACGTCCTTTATGCCACCTTCTGAGGCCTTTCCGTGTCGATTCTGAGTGGCGATATGTGTGAAATGTTTTCCTCGGCCACTCACACGAAAACCGCTGATTTCAACGCTGGGGTCGCCGTTCTGACCTCCGTCGCAGTAAGAGGGGCAGTGACGACTTCCCCACCATGTGACACATCCACGCCAACGTTTGGCAGAATTCTGGGACGTCATTTCACATCACGCGAACCTCTCAGCTCTGGCCTTTCTTTCGCATGTGCCGACACCTGGCGTAGTCGAGTCCGATGGTGACGTCACAGGGCGCCTATTTTTTGTACCTTTACAGAGGAAGGTTGTAGCCTTCTTTGACCCAAATTTCAAACTTATGCGTCGCTATGGGAGACGATTACAGGGTTTAGAGAAAGTGACCATTAAATTATGTTGGGAATTGTAGATTAGGAACAGAAGATGGCCTATAATACTTCATTGGGGAAGGCCGGATATCACTTCTGTTTTACTCAACTACTATCCGTCTATCAATACGAACCGTGACATAACTGACAGTGAATCACGAATCCAGTCGCACAGCTGAGACGATACTTCATAGGCTTGTGAGGAAGGATTTCATAAGCCCTTTGGAAATAAAGAAATACGAAATCAGTTTGAGATCCCCTGTGTCAGTAGTATTCAGTACTGCGTAAGAATATACACTATGTCATCAAAAGTATCCCGACACCCCCAAAAACATACGTTTTTCGTATTAGGTGCTTTCTGCTGCTACCTTCCGCCAGGTACTCCAATCAGCGACCTCAGTAGTCATTAGACGTCGCGAGAGAGCAGAACGAGGCCCTCCGCTGAACTCACGGACGTAAAGCGTGGTCAGGTGACTGGGTGTCACTTGTGTCATACGTCTGTACGCGAGATTTCCACACTCCCAAACATTCCTAGGTCGACTGTTTTCGATGTGATAGTGCAGTGGAAACGTGAAGGGACACGTACAGCACAACAGAGGTCGTAAGGTGTAATAGACAGACATCTATCCAGACCATCACACAGGAATTCAAAATTGCAAGTACTATGACAGTTAAGCGGGAGGCGAGAAAACTTCGATTTAGTGGTCGTACGGCTACTCATAAGCCACACATCACGCCGGTAAATGCCAAACGACGCTAGGTGTAAGGAGCCTAAACATTGAAAGATTGAACAGTGGAAAAACGTTGTGTGAAGTGACGAATCACGGTACACAATGTGATGATCCGATGTCAGGGTGTGGGTATGGCGAATGCCCAGTGAATGTCATCTGGCAGCTTGCCTAGTGCCAACAGTAAAATTCGGAGGCGGTGGTGTTACGGTGTGGTCGTGTTTTTTCATGGAGGGGCTTGCACCCCTTATTATTTCACGTGACACGTATCACAGCACAGGCCTTCGTTGATGTTTTAAGAACCTTCTTGCTTCCCACTGTTGAAGAGTAATTCAGGGTGATTTCATCTTTCTACATGGTGGAGCACCTGTTCTTAATGCACGGCCTTTGGTGAAGTGGTTACACGAAAATAACGTCCCTGTACTGGACTGGCCTGCACAGAGTCCGGACCTGAATCCTATAGCACAGCTTTGGGATGTTTTAGAACGCCGACTTCGTGCCAGGCCTCACCGACCGACATCGATACCTCTCCTCAGTGCAAAACTACATGAAGATTGGTCGGCCATTCCCAAAGAAACCTTCCAGCACCTGATTGAACCTATGACTGCGAGAGTGGAAACTGTCATCAAGGCTAAGGGTGGCATTTACAAGCTGTTTTGCAACTGAATTTCCATTGTGAGGTGCGTGAGCGGAGTAGTTGTCTGAAGTGAGTGTAATGTTTCTGATAGCGCAATGTAGACGTCATACACTGAAGAGCCAAAGAAACTGGTGCACTTCCCTAATATAGTGTAGGGACTCCGCGAGTACACAGTAGGGACTCCACGAGTACACAGAAGTACCTCAACACGACTTGGCATGCGCTCGACTAATGTCTGAAGTAGTGCTGGAGGAAACGGGCACCATGAATCCAGCAAGGCTGCCCACAAATCCGTAAGAGCACGAGGAGGTGGAGATCTCTTCTGAACAACAAGTTGCAAGGCATCCCAGATATGCTCAATAGTGTTCATGTCTGGAGAGTTTAGTGGACAGCGGAAGTGTTTAAACTCAGAAGAGCGTTCCTGGAGCCACTCTGTAGCAATTCTGGACGTGTGGGGTGTCGTTTTGTCCTGCTGAAACTGGCCAAGTCTGTCAGAATGCTCAATGGACATGAACGGTTTCAGGAGATCAGACAGGATGCTTATGTACATGTCGCTGTCAGGGTCACATATAGATGTATCAGTGGTACCATATCACTCCAACTGCACACGACCCAGACCGTTACAGAGCCTTCACCAGATTGACGAGTCCCCTGCTGATATGCAGGGTCCATGGATTCATGAGGGTGTCTCGATACCCGTACACGTCCATCCACTCGGTACAATTTGAAACTAGACTCATCCGACCAGGCAAGGTCTTTCCAGCCATCAACAGTCCAATGTCAGTGTTGAAGGATCCAGACAAGGCGTAAAGTTTTGTATCGTGCAGTCATTAAGAGTGCACGAGTGGACCTTCGGCTCCGAAAGCCCATATCGATGATTAGAATAGATTAGATTAGATCAGTTTTTGTTCCATAGATCCGTGTTGAGAATATCCTCATGGATGTGGAACATGTCACTTTTTTAAAAAAAAAAAGCTGAAATAACAATACTAAAAGTATGAATATATACAATACATCATTTGTTTCTATCAAAAAATTCGTTGAATGGTTAGCAGATGGCACTTGTTGATTGCCCAGCATTGAAATCTGCAACAATTAGCGAAAGAGTTGCACTTCTGTCTCGTTGAACGATTCACTTCAGTCGTCGTTGATCCCGTTCGTGCAGGCTCCTTTCCGGCCGCAGTGATGTCTATTCCACTCCCGAACAGCGAGCGGGAAAAACAAACACCTAAACCTTTCTGTTCGAGCTCTGATTTCTCTTATTTTATTTTGATGATCATACCTACCTATGTAGGTTGGGCTCAACAAAATATTTTCGCATTCGGAAAAGAAAGTTGGTGACTGAAATTTCGTAAAAAGGTCTCGCCGTGACGAAAAACGTCTATGCTTTAATGACTTCCATCCCAACTCGTGTATCATATCCGCCACACTCTCTCCCCTATAACGTGATAATACAAAACGAGCTGCCCTTTTTTGCACCCTTTCGATGTCCTCCGTCAATCCCACCTGGTAAGAATCCCACACCGCGCAGCAATATTCTAACAGAGGACGAACGAGTGTAGTGTAAGCTGTCTCTTTAGTGGACTTGTTGCATCTTTTAAGTGTCCTACCAATGAAACGCAACCTTTGGCTCGCCTTCCCGACAATATTATCTATGTGGTCCTTCCAACTGAAGTTGTTCGTAATTTTAACACCCAGGTACTTAGTTGAATTGACAGCCTTGAGAATTGTACTATTTATCGAGTAATCGAATTCCAACGGAGTTCTTTTGGAACTCATGTGGATCATCTCACACTTTTCGTTATTTAGCGTCAACTGCCACCTGACACACCATACAGCAATCTTTTCTAAATCGCTTTGCAGCTGATACTGGTCTTCGGATGACCTTACTAGACGGTAAATTACAGCATCATCTGCGAACAGTCTAAGAGAACTGCTCAGATTGTCACCCAGGTCATTTATATAGATCAGGAACGGTAGAGGTCCCAGGACGCTTCCCTGGGGAACACCTGATATCACTTCAGTTTTACTCGATGATCTCCTGCCTTCGATGTCCACGTAGCGTGTACGAGTCCGGGGACCTGCCAAGAGATGAAGGAGGGGGAGTGGGAGGGAGAGGGGTGAGCAAAGATGCCAAAGGCAGAGGAGAGGGGAGTAGGAGCGAAGGAGTGGGGTAGAGGAAGCCCGGGGGAGGAGTGGGGAGGGAGGAGGGAGGGAGAGAAGGGAGAGAGGGTGCCCATAGGAACAAGACACAGGAGGAGGGAGGGAGGATCAAAGTTGGTAGGAGGGGTAGATGGAGGGGAGGAGGGCGTCATCAGGGAGGGGGAGCTGGCGGAAGCCACTGTGGGAGAGGGTGTGGAGAGTGGTACATGACCGATGTCACACTGTTATTTTAGAGGTTTTGGCTTAAATATAATAAAAACGTTTCCCGCGATCAATCTATCTGGCTTCTAACAAACAATTTTTATCAAGAAGCTTTTTGGACAGGTTGTGTGTATATTCACGTTTCATTAGTCATACCTTATGGACATTATCATCCTCACGTCTTTAATAAAAACGCTTCGCATATATCACTGCAGGCATGAGGAACTGTCTGAGATACAGCAGCTACTTTAAACTAGAAACAGTTTTCACGTAAATGTCTCCAGTCGCTAATAACCAGAGTGTAAATGGTTGCCATTCATCAGGTTATGGTTCTCTCGGTTATTTGTGTTCCGCTTTTAAATTTCCGCCTCAGTGGTAATGGGAAACCAGCGAAAAGTGTCAACGGAGAGCTGTACAAAGTTTTGGAATAATACTAAGTGAGGGTGGAGCTGCGAGTGCTTCACACTCGTGTACCAAATTCAGGTAACTAGGCCTTTATTGTCTTTTCCTATACAAATATACTTGCTCCATCGTAATCAACGCCCTCGTCATGCAGACTAATCTTGTCTGTTACAGCATCGTGGCTGTAACGGGTTTTATCGAGTGAGATTTGTATGGCGATTGTTAGCGCCGTACAATAGTAACAGTGTTCCAGTGGTTGACACCATTGAGGTTGAAATAAGGAGAGTTGTCATGGCACCAAAACGTTCACACCCACGTCCGCCATCTTAGCTACCCCACAACATTACCATCAGATGTTTTATTCTATCCAGGGCAGGAATCAAATAACACAATAAGTTCATGCACAGAGTTAGGTAAAATTTGCTGAAAAGGCACATCAGTGAACACACTTCATTAGGTCTTTTGTTCGAAAGTGTTTCGTCATACGTATAAAATACAGATTTATCTAGAAGAAGGCAAGTAAATATTGAATGACTAAAATGATAGCTGCCTGTGGTAATATGCTTCGTTGGTTGAAATATTAGGAAGCGGAAGATCCTTGCTGTAATCCATAGAGATTTCTTTCTTAATCACAAATTTTCTGGACTTCAAACCCTTGTAAAACTTGTCTGCTATCCTCTCAATTAGTCCATTTTAAGTCCTTAGATATTGTTTCTGCTTATTCAAAGTTTGTATCTGAGTTGCATCTTTCTCGGCGTTTATCTGTAAATCATTGTCACCCACTGAACAAAAAGCAGTCGTAAGCAGTTTTCGTGCAAATAAAGTCTGCTGATGTTTTGGAGCATCTCACACGGCGGCCCCGCCTTTAAAACAGTGTAGCGTAATTCTGTAGCGGCATCTCTACTTCATGGTTCACACGCAACGTTCGTTCGCTGCCATTCCTTCCAATGTGAACGTCTATTCAGGAGTAGAAGCGAATGGTCGTAAACACAGATGACTTGTCTGCTAATGCTCGTTCTCCTCTGTTCGCTTCCATTCGCTACAGCGTGAAGGTGGCTTAAACACGCTCCTGGACTGGAATGCCCCGAAGAGCAGTAAATAATAAATAAAACGGTTTCTTGTGCCATCTATGAGCGACATTAATAAACTTATTAGTACGAGGAATTGCCGCGAGAAGCGCTGCAGGTCACGCCGATTGTTCATGTTGCAGTAAAACATCGAAACGTACATATATATCCGACATCCGCGCTACTTGCTTATTGACTCCTGTAACATGTATAGGCCTCGTAGTTACCGCAGAAATTCGTAAAGGATATATGCGTCGCAAGCGATGAAATGGTTAATGTGCTGAAAATAGTGACAGCAGTCGCAGCCCCCTACCAGGAAGTCCAAGCTCTCACCATGAGAACGCTTTTGTTGTAGTGGTATTCGGTCCGAATACTTGTTTAACCTCTTCAGTATCAGTTTTTTGTTGCAAGCTATTAATGTGTGGTTATTTTCATTAACACCGTCGTCAGAAGTAACAATATGAAAACAATTTTTCATGCCATTTCGTTTTCCAGCGCGGTAAGTAGTGTGCGGCATAAAGTTGATATGGGACTTAATTGTCCCAGTGGTAACCAAACGAATAATCATTTTCATTTATGATTTTCCGGAAAAGTACCTGGATCGTATGTATGATTACAAACATTTGTCATTTAGTTAGGCCACTCCACATTACAAGCTCTTCATCATTACTTGCAAATTCAAGTGTCTCATGTGACCATCACGTCATCTTCCTAGTACTTCTCATATAATATGAAGCAGTGCCTTAAGTACAAAATAAAAAAAAATAAATTCTCTTCTTGTATGAACTAGTTATCATCCACATTTCGCTGCCATCCTACGCTACACTCCAGAGAAATAGTTCTGGAAAAATACTATCTATCACTTAAATTTAGATTGCATATTAAAATATTTATCTTGTTCAGAAGCTCTATCCTTGCTATGCCAGTCTGCATTCTACGCTGTAGCACCAAAGAAGCTGCTACAGGCATCCGTATTCAAATACAGTGATATGTAAACAGGCAGAATGCGGCGCAGTTGTTGGATCGGTTACTGCTGCTGCAGTGGCAGATTATCAAGATTTAAGTCTCTGATCGTGGTGTTGTAGTCGGCGCACGAGCGATGGGACACAGCATCTTCGAGGTAGCGATGAAACGGGGATTTTCCCGTACGACCATTTCACGAGTGTACCATGAATATCAGCTATCCGGCAAAACATCAAATTTCCGACTTCGCTGCGGTCGCGAAAAGATCCTGAAAGCACGGGACCAACGACAACTGAAGAGAATCGTTCAACGTGACAGAAGTGCGACTTTTTTCGCTAATTGTTGCAGATTTCAATGCTGGGTATTCAACAAGTGCCAGCTGCAAACCATTCAACGAAACATCATCGATATGGCCTTTCGGAGCAGAAGAACAACTCGTGTCCCTTGATGACTGCAGGACAAGAAGCTTTGCGCCTCGCCTGGGCCCGTCAACACCGACGTTGGACTGTTGATGACTGGAAACATGTTGCCTGATCGGACGAATCTCGTTTCATATAGTATCGACCGGATGAACGTGTACGGGTATGGAGACAACCGCATGAATCCGTGGACCCTGCATGTCAGCAGAAGACTGTTTAAGTTGGTGGAGGCTCTGTAAGGGTGTGGGGTGTGTGCAGTTGGAGTGATACAGGACCCCCGATGCGTCTAGATACGACTCTGACAGGTGATACTTACGTAAGCTTCCTGTCTGATGCCCTTAATCCGTTCATGTCCATTGAGCATTCCGACAGACTTGGCCATTTCCAGCAGGACCAAGCGACACCCCACACGTCCAGAATTGCTACAGAGTGGTTCCAGGAACACTCTTCTGAGTTTGAACACTTCCGCTGTCTACCAAACTCCCCAGACATGAACATTATTGAGCATATCTGGGATGCGTTGTATACATGGAAGAACCCTGGAGATACTAAGAGGTATCAGATAGATTATATAATGGTAAGACAGAGATTTAGGAACCAGGTTTTAAGTTGTAAGACATTTCCAGGGGCAGATGTGGACTCTGACCACAATCTATTGGTTATGACCTGTAGATTAAAACTGAAGAAACTGCAAAAATGTGGGAAATTAAGGAGATGGGAACTGGATAAACTGAAAGAACCAGAGGTTGTACAGAGTTTCAGGGAGAGCATAAGGGAACAATTGACAGGAATGGGGGAAAGAAATACAGTAGAAGAAGAATGGGTAGCTCTGAGGCATGAAGTAGTGAAGGCAGCAGAGGATAAAGTAGGTAAAAAGACGAGGGCTGCTAGAAATCCTTGGGTAACAGAAGAAATATTGAATTTAATTGATGAAAGGAGAAAATATAAAAATGCAGTAAATGAAGCAGGCAAAAAGGAATACAAACGTCTCAAAAATGAGATCGACAGGAAGTGCAAAATGGCTAAACAGAGATGGATAGAGGACAAATGTAAGGATGTAGAAGCTTATCTCACTAGGGGTAAGATAGATACTGCCTACAGGAAAATTAAAGAGACCTTTGGAGAGAAGAGAACCACGTGTATGAATATCAAGAGCTCAGATGGCAACCCAGTTCTAAGCAAAGAAGGGAAGGCAGAAAGGTGGAAGGAGTATATAGAGGGTCTATACAAGGGTGATGTACTTGAGGACAACATTATGGAAATGGAAGAGGATGAAGATGAAATGGGAGATACAATACTGCGTGAAGAATTTGACAGAGCACTGAAAGACCTGAGTCGAAACAAGGCCCCCGGAGTAGACAACATTCCATTGCAACTACTGACGGCCTTGGGAGAGCCAGTCCTTACAAAACTCTACCATCTGGTGAGCAAGATGTATGAAATAGGCGAAATACCCTCAGACTTCAAAAGAATATAATAATTCCAATCCCAAAGAAAGCAGGTGCTAACAGATGTGAAAATTACCGAACCATCAGTTTAATAAGCCACAGCTGCAAAATACTTACACGAATTCTTTACAGACGAATGGAAAAACTAGTAGAAGCCGACCTCGGGGAAGATCAGTTTGGATTCCGTAGAAATACTGGAACACGTGAGGCAATACTGACCTTACGACTTATCTTAGAAGAAAGATTAAGGAAAGGCAAACCTACGTTTCTAGCATTTGTAGACTTAGAGAAAGCTTTTGACAATGTTGACTGGAATACTCTCTTTCAAATTCTAATGGTGGCAGGGGTAAAATACAGGGAGCGAAAGACTATTTACAATTTGTACAGAAACCAGATGGCAGTCATAAGAGTCGAGGGGCATGAAAGGGAAGCAGTGGTTGGGAAAGGAGTGAGACAGGGTTGTAGCCTCTCCCCGATGTTATTCAATCTGTATATTGAGCAAGCTGTAAAGGAAACAAAAGAAAAATTTGGAGTAGGTATTAAAATTCATGGAGAAGAAGTAAAAACTTTGAGGTTTGCCGATGACATTGTAATTCTTTCAGAGACGGCAAAGGACTTGGAAGAGCAGTTGAACGGAATGGACAGTGTCCAGTGTCTTGAAAGGAGGATATAAGATGAACATCAACAAAAGCAAAACGAGGATAATGGAATGTAGTCAAATTAAATCGGGTGATGCTGAGGGAATTAGATTAGGAAATGAGACGCTTAAAGTAGTAAAGGAGTTTTGCTATTTGGGGAGCAAAATAACTGATGATGGTCGAAGTAGAGAGGATATAAAATGTAGACTGGCAATGGCAAGGAAAGCGTTTCTGAAGAAGAGAAATTTGTTAACATCGAATATAGATTTATGTATCAGGAAGTCATTTCTGAAAGTATTTGTTTGGAGTGTAGCCATGTATGGAAGTGAAACATGGACGATAACTAGTTTGGACAAGAAGAGAATAGAAGCTTTCGAAATGTGGTGCTACAGAAGAATACTGAAGATAAGGTGGATAGATCACGTAACTAATGAGGAGGTATTGAATAGGATTGGGGAGAAGATAAGTTTGTGACACAACTTGACTAGAAGAAGGGATCGGTTGGTAGGACATGTTTTGAGGCATCAAGGTATCACCAATTTAGCATTGGAGGGCAGCGTGGAGGGTAAAAATCGTAGAGGGAGACCGAGAGATGAGTACACTAAGCAGATTCAGAAGGATGTAGGTTGCAGTAGGTACTGGGAGATGAAGCAGCTTGCACAGGATAGAGTATCATGGAGAGCTGCATCAAACCAGTCTCAGGACTGAAGACAACAACAACAACACATCTGGGATGCCTTGCAACGTGCTGTTCAGAAGAGATCTCTACCCCTCGTACTCTTACGGATTTGTGGACAGCCTGTATGATTCATGGTGTGAATTCCCTCGGGCTCTTCTTCAGACATTAGGCGAGTCCATGCCACGTCGTGTTGCGGCACTTCTGCGTGCTCGCGAGAGCCCTACACGTTATTAGGCAGGTGTATAAATTTCTTTGGCTCTTCAGTGTATATGCTCTGTACTTCTATCACTATTACTTATTTTGCTGCCCAAATATGAAATTCCATTTGCCACGTTTATCATGTTGCCTCATTTCGTAATCCAATTCCCTCAACATTGCCGAAATGAATATACTGTACCTATCTGAACACAGGACCTCTGGCAACAAACGAAAGTGACGTGTAGAGGGCAATGAAACAAACAAATAATCGTCATAAATATCTCAGATCGTTCCTGCAGTGATATATGCGAAGCGTTTTTACTAAAGAAGACGTGAGGATGATAATGTCCATAAAGTATGATTAATGAAATGTGATATATACACAACCTGTCAAAAAAGCTTCTTGATAAAATTTGTTTGTTAGAAGCCAGATAGATTGATCGCGGGAAAGCGTTTTTATTATATTTAAGCCAAAACCTCTAAAATAACAGTGCGACATCTTTCATGTAAGTACAGGTGCAATGAGCGTCAGCACCGAGAATGATTAGGTCTTCCGTATATTTTTGATTTTAATTTGCATAATAGATACATATTTGTACTTCATTACTTTCAAGGAAATTTGTTGTGCTGTTGCTTATAAATAAATACAAAACTTCTGGTTATAACACTTCGTACCGGCATGAGAAAATCTTCTAAAGAATTTATCGTCATTTTCACGTCCACAGCTGCACATTGTAATGCTTCGGCAATTTTATACCGATCATATTTCGTTTTGTTCCGTACGGTCGTTTCACGAGTGTACCATGAATATCAGGAATCCGGTAAAACATCACATTTCCGACAACACTGCGGCCGGAAAAGATCCTGCACGAACGGAACCAACGACAACTGAAGCGAATCGTTCAACGTGACAGAAGTGCAACTCTTTCGCTGTTTGTTGCAGATTTCAATGCTGGGCAATCAACAAGTGCCATCTGCTAACCATTCAACGAATTTTTTGATAGAAACAAATGATGTATTGTATATATTCATACTTTTAGTATTGTTATTTCAGTTTTTTTTTTAAAAAAGTGACATGTTCCACATCCATGAGGATATTCTCAGCACGGATCTATGGAACAAAAACTGATCTAATCTAATCTATTCTAATCATCGATATGGGCTTTCGGAGCCGAAGGTCCACTCGTGCACTCTTAATGACAGCACGATACAAAGCTTTACGCCTTGTCTGGATCCATCAACACTGACATTGGACTGTTGATGGCTGGAAAGACCTTGCCTGGTCGGATGAGTCTAGTTTCAAATTGTACCGAGTGGATGGACGTGTACGGGTATCGAGACACCCTCATGAATCCATGGACCCTGCATATCAACTGGGGACTCGTCAATCTGGTGAAGGATCTGTAACGGTCTGGGGCGTGTGCAGTTGGAGTGATATGGTACCACTGATACATCTAGATTCGACCCTGAGAGCGACACATGCATAAGCATCCTGTCTGATCCCCTGAAACCGTTCATGTCCACTGAGCATTCCGACAGACTTGGCCATTTCCAGCAGGACAAAGCGACACCCTACACGTCCAGAATTGCTACAGGGTGGCTCCAGGAACACTCTTCTGAGTTGAAACACTTCCGCTGTCCACCAGACTCTCCAGACATGAACATTATTGAGCATATCTTGGGTGCCTTACAACGTGCTGCTCAGAAGAAATCTCCACCCCTCATACTCTTACGGATTTATGAAGAGCCTGCATGATTCATGGTGTGAATTCCGTCGGGCACCCCTTCAGACATTAGTCGAGTCCATACCACGTCGTGTTGCGGCACTTCTGCGTGCTCGCGAGGGCCCTACACGTTATTAGGCAGGTGTATAGGTTTCTTTGGCTCTTCAGTGTATATGCTCTGTACTTCGATCAGTGTTAGTTATTTTTCTGTCCAAATATGAAACCTCATCTGTCGCGTTTATCATGTTGCCTCATTTCCGAATCCAATTCCCTCGACATTTCCGACGTGAATATACTGTACCTACCTGAACACATGGCTTCTGGCAACAAACGAAAGTGACGTGTAGAGGGCAATGAAACAAGCAAAGAATCGTCACAAATATAGGCCTCCAATCTAATGGTTTCCCCGATGCCACTCATTACGACCGAATACATGAATATCTGAGGATCCAAACTACAGATACACCTGAAGATAAACACGTGGCAACAAGTTTTCTATGTGGTCGCCTTTCACATGGAATCAGGCTCCAGTGAGTCTCCTCCTCGATTTCCGTAGAGGACCAAAAATGCCAGGCGCGTTCTGAAGGCATTGACAACCAGCCACAACGCTTTCCCGGAGTTCATCAACACTTTCAACATCGGTGGAATACATCAAAACTTTTAAATCGCCATACAAAAACAGTCAACGAAATCAAGTTGTTTGACACGGTTGGCCATGTTGTTAGAGAGCCACGACCAATATATTTGTTATATTTGTTTTCGAAACGCTTATTACTATACTTAGGTGCCCTGGATGATGATAAATTTATATGATGGAAGTTTATCAGTTTGTAATTTACACCTCACTTGCAGTGTTTCGAAATAAACGTTCCTTTAGACGAGGGACGTTCTGACGCTCTACCAGCTCACCTACCGAGTTCGAAACCCAAGAGTAGCGATTTTTTTTAACAGTTTACGCGCGAAGTTGTGATTTTGGAGAACATTTTTCTGGCATGTAAAAGGATGTTTCGAAGTTTGTAGCACTGTTCTTTTGGCAGTCTGCTTTAGCTTCGTTGGTTAAAAGTGACAAACCCATAGCGTACGTTTGTGTAGGTAACACCACACCTGTCTATACAAATGTACTCTATAGATAACACCACACCTATCTGAGTGTCTGACATCTATCTCAGTGCCTGACATCTGGAGGCTTGGATGCAAGAGTTTATCAGACGAGTGACTGTCATTGACATTCAGTGGCTTCACTACTCAACAGTATTGCGAAATCACTGCAGTATGCTTTTGCACCACATATAGCTTGCTCAGAAAAATTACCCTATGTTTCTTCTTCTTCGCGGATGGATCACTTAGGGTCACGCGTAATCAAAATCTGTTGGCCTTCCTTTTCACCCAGTATTCCTTCATAAACAACGAATGGGCTAGCTTTCGTTGCGTAAACTAACCGACATACGTGTATGTCGGTTAGTTTTTCTCTCTTCTTCCTCAAAATCCCGTGTGTTTGAGATTTTTCTGATTTCATTTTTATCGTGTAGATTTGGAGACCCTAATTCTCTCAGGTCTTTTTCAGTCTGTTTGTACCAGTTCGGTGTTCTAGTTTTGTTCTTTAAAAATGTATGGATTTTGTGCGTTAACCTGTTTGAGTCCATTCTTTCTAAATGCCCCATGAATGAAAATAAAAATTGGATTCTTCTCGTGCGCATTGTGTCTGTTATTTTGGACATATTTTTACATATTTCTGCATTGGGCTTTGGATAATGCACACCATCTTTAGTTTTTGGTCCTAGGATTTTCCTCATTATTTTACGTTCTTTCACTTGTAATTCCTCTTTTAGTGCTCTGTGTTCAAGGTTTAGTGTCTCAGATGCGTAGAGAGCTTCGGGTTTAATTACTGTTGTGTAGTGTCGTATTTTGCAGTTCCACGAGAGACTCTTTTTGTTATAACTGTTTTTTGTTAATTGAAACGCCGTCTCCATTTTCTGGACTCTTGATCTGACAGATTTCTTTTCATTACAATTTTCTGCAATCCATTCACCTAAATATTTAAATTCTTTTACTCGAGAGATGTAGTTATTACCAATTTTGAGATCAGAAGGTGCATCTTTGATGTCAGTCATAAATTTTGTTTTTTCAAATGAAATTTGTGATCCTATTTTTGCTGCCTGCTCTTGTAATAATTCTAGCTGTTTCTGTGCATCGGTAATGTCTTGGGCGATCAGTGCCATGTCGTCAGCAAATGCTAAACAGTCTAATTCTATGCCCTTACGTCTTGGTCCCAGTCTGTGTGCTGGTGCACCTGATTTTGAAGAGCACTGGGGACAGTACATCCCCTTGTCGTACTCCTGTGTCTATTTCAAATTCTGTGCTCAATTCTCCCATAAATCTTACTTTGGATTTGGTCTCCGTGAGTGTTTCTTTTATGACGTTTGTTGTCTTTTGATCTAGTCCAAATTCTGCTAATACTTCAAAAAGGAATTCTCGGTCTATACTGTCATATGCTTTTTTAAAGTCGACAAATGTGATGACATAACTTTTGTTTGAACTACTATGAAAATATTTCATTGAGTTTT
The DNA here is from genome assembly GCF_023897955.1 of Schistocerca gregaria. Classification (NCBI taxonomy): domain Eukaryota; kingdom Metazoa; phylum Arthropoda; class Insecta; order Orthoptera; family Acrididae; genus Schistocerca; species Schistocerca gregaria. The sequence goes on from NC_064925.1 coordinate 459,483,135, forward strand.
TCAAGTTAAGAATTTGTTCTACAAATGATCCACCTTTCCTGAATCCACCTTGGTATTCGCCTAGTTTTTAATCTAGCTGAGGTTCTGCTCGGTTTAGTAGGGCTTTAGTCAGAATTTTGTACACTCCTGGAAATGGAAAAAAGAACACATTGACACCGGTGTGTCAGACCCACCATACTTGCTCCGGACACTGCGAGAGGGCTGTACAAGCAATGATCACACGCACGGCACAGCGGACACACCAGGAACCGCGGTGTTGGCCGTCGAATGGCGCTAGCTGCGCAGAATTTGTGTACCGCCGCCGTCAGTGTCAGCCAGTTTGCCGTGGCATACGGAGCTCCATCGCAGTCTTTAACACTGGTAGCATGCCGCGACAGCGTGGACGTGAACCGTATGTGCAGTTGACGGACTTTGAGCGAGGGCGTGTAGTGGGCATACGGGAGGCCGGGTGGACGTACCGCCGAATTGCTCAACACGTGGGGCATGAGGTCTCCACAGTACATCGATGTTGTCGCCAGTGGTCGGCGGAAGGTGCACGTACCCGTCGACCGGACCGCAGCGACGCACGGATGCAGCCAAGACCGTAGGATCCTACGCAGTGCCGTAGGGGACCGCACCGCCACTTCCCAGCAAATTAGGGACACTGTTGCTCCTGGGGTATCGGCGAGGACCATTCGCAACCGTCTCCATGAAGCTGGGCTACGGTCCCGCACACCGTTAGGCCGTCTTCCGCTCACGCCCCAACATCGTGCAGCCCGCCTCCAGTGGTGTCGCGACAGGCGTGAATGGAGGGACGAATGGAGACGTGTCGTTTTCAGCGATGAAAGTCGCTTCTGCATTGGTGCCAATGATGGTCGTATGCGTGTTTGGCGCCGTGCAGGTGAGCGCCACAATCAGGACTGCATACGACCGAGGCACACAGGGCCAACACCCGGCATCATGGTGTGGGGAGCGACCTCCTACACTGGCCGTACACCTCTGGTGATCGTCGAGGGGACACTGAATAGTGCACGGTACATCCAAACCCTCATCGAACCCATCGTTCTACCATTCCTAGACCGGCAAGGGAACTTGCTGTTCCAACAGGACAATGCACGTCCGCATGTATCCCGTGCCACCCAACGTGCTCTAGAAGGTGTAAGTGAACTACCCTGGCCAGCAAGATCTCCGGATCTGTCCCCCATTGTGCATGTTTGGGACTGGATGAAGCGTCGTCTCACGCGGTCTGCACGTCCAGCACGAACGCTGGTCCAACTGAGGCGCCAGGTGGAAATGGCATGGCAAGCCGTTCCACAGGACTACATCCAGCATCTCTACGATCGTCTCCATGGGAGAATAGCAGCCTGCATTGCTGCGAAAGGTGGATATACACTGTACTAGTGCCGGCATTGTGCATGCTCTGTTGCCTGTGTCTATGTGCCTGTGGTTCTGTCAGTGTGATCATGTGATGTATCTGACCCCAGGAATGTGTCAATAAAGTTTCCCCTTCCTGGGACAATGAATTCACGGTGTTCTTATTTCAATTTCCAGGAGTGTATGTTATTGACAATAAAGAGATTCCACGATAGTTGTTGAGGTCTGTTTTACTTCCTTTTACTTCCTTTTTTACAGAGGATGTATGATTGCTGTCTTCCAATCTGTGGGGATTTTTTCAGGGATTCAGATTTCATGTATAATTTCTTTGAGTTTTGCAATAACATTTTCTCCTGAATTTTTCTATAATTCTGCGATGATTTGGTCTTCTCCTGAAGCTTTGTTATTTTTCAGTGACTGAATTATCTCTTTAATATTCTGTAAACTTGGTGGCTTTGGGTTTTGTTGTGTTTGATGGAACTCAAATCTTTCTGCAGGCTTTTCACAATTCAGTAATTTAGAAAAGTATTTTGCAAGAATTTCACAGTTTTCGGTTTTGGTATGGGCAATTTCGCCACGTTCATTTTTGAATTGGAGTGATGGAGGAGAGTACTTTTTTAATTTTTGTTTGAATACTCTGATAGAAATTTCGGGAATTATTTTTCTTGAAATAATTTTCCATGTCTTGCAATTTTTTGTCTTCGTGTTGTTTACGGAATGTTAGTATTGCTTTTGTGACTGTTGTCCTGGTATCTTTGAGATCTTCCAGGGTCTTTTGATTTTTTTTGCACAACCAATTTTGCCACACCTGTTGTCTGAGATTTATCAGTTGGCCTCACTCATATGTCCACCATGGGTGTTTACGTGTTCTTGTTTGCGGTGCTACAGTTTCAGCTGCTTTTAAAAGTCCCGCTTGCAGTTGTTGCCAATTTTGTGGTTTTAAATTTTGTGTTTCTTTTGTAAACTGTTCATTACCATTTATCTTTTGTACATCATATTTACGGTGTAGAGATTTCTTAGAGAATTTTCTTTTTCCTGGAATGACATCTACGGAGAGTTTTGTTGGGTAATGGTCGAGATCTCGGTCTAGTCCAATAAGGACTTTAAGATTCATGATTTCTAATGTATTTATGCTGGAGATCATTACATGATCCAACTGATATTCACCTAGTAATGGATTAGGTGAGATCCAACTTTTCGTTTTCGAGGCTCTTTTCTTGAAAAATGTTGATTTGAAAAATAGGTCGTGGTTTTTGCAGATTCAATGAGTCGCGGGCCATTCCGATTGGTCTGTGTATGCCCTGAGCATTTACCTACCCAATATCGATATTTCTTTTCTTTACCGATTTGTGCATTGAAGTCGCCCATAAGAATTTTGACATGGTTATTTGGGATTTTTTGGAGAATATTATCTAACTGGTTCCAGAATTCTTCTACTTCTTCTACTTTGTTTTTGTTAGTGATGTTAGTTGGTGCATGTCCGTTGATTAGGGTGTATATCTTATTAGCTGATTTTATTGTCATCGTGGAGAGCCGACCCGAGTAAGATTTGGAAGTCGAGACTGAATCAAGTATTGAAATATGTACTATAAATCCAGTTCGAAATTGTGGACAATTTGCCACCGCTCGTTTTCCAGGTTTTCCTTTGTATATCCTGTATCCTTCTGGATCAAAAGGATTTTCATCTGTATATCGTGATTTCTGATATGCAATAATTTTGATTTTACGTTTCTGGATTTGTCCAGGATATTTTTTAGTTTTCCCAGTTTTAAGAGAGAATTTACATTAAATGTCATTAGCCAAATTCTAGACTTTAGTTTGATTTCGTTATTACGGGGTTTTGAGGTACTCCGATTTACCTCCATTAACACTTCTCGGTCTCCCCAGAATCCGAATAGACCACTTGCGGTTTTTCAACCGTAGGATTTGACCCACTGGGGTAATTTGTCTTTGAAGGTATTGTATCCATGTTGATTTATTTGGACTGGGTTTGTGACTGAAATTGAGATTTCAATCTGATTAAGCTCAGAGTTCCACTTCTGAGTTTTATGGACGAGCCGCCACTAACACGTGGAACAGACGCTGTAGGGTTACCGCCACTAACCTGTGGAACCGTCGTGCTCTTTGTCCAAATAACCTTGGACGATAGCTTTTATAATATCCCAAAAAGCAAGGTTGCCTCTTCCGCCAGTTCCGCCTCACCGATGATCTTCATCTCCGCCTTCACTGCCGTTGAGGTCTTCACCGTGTCCCTGGCAAGGGGCCCTCACGAGGTACTATCACCCGGTTCAGGTGAACCAAAGTTTTTTACGAGGTGTTACTCCTCCCCCTCCTCCTGTTGCAACCGGGCTTGGGATCGGCTGTGGCGGAGTTTACCCTATGTTGAAGTTAGGAACTTTCATCACTTTTATTTATAATTAGAATAGTATCTCAGATAACACCACACCTGTCTATACAAATGTGTTCTGTATATAACACCATACCTACCTACACAAGTGTAGTCTATAGGTTCGCTACTTTCAACTAATGAAGCTAAAGCACTCTGCTAAAACAACATTGCTACAATCTCCAAAACGTCCTTTTACACGTCAGAAAATTTTTCTCCCATATAACAGTTTCACCCAGAAACTGTTAACGACAATTGCTACCCTTGGGTTTCGAACTGGAGACAACTTTTTTTATCTCGTTTTGTTCGTTATTGTTCACTGCAAGTGTTCGAGGCGGACGTCCCATAACACCCGTTGAAGTTGACTGTTGATCCATTCTTCTCAGTTTTCTTCTTATTATTATTGATGGCTGCTAACCCTCTGACTAAACAAGCTAACCTGCCTTGCCGGCTAACCAACTCACTTACGAGAGATCGTGAAGTCTGTAGCCCGCAGATACGCCTTTCCTGCACTCCATAGTTGCGGTGTTACTTTTAATTGCCGTTTACGCGTGTTCTACTGGGCGACAACGCAAAGCACGAAGTAGGGCCTAAATCGGTGTTTTGCTTGATACTCTATCGACACATAATGTTTGGTAACCGATCTGAGTGTCTGACATATGGAGGTGTGGGTGTACTGCAAGCCGCCGCCTAGCCCCATGCACGCAGCATCCATCAGTCTTCCATTGCTCTACACTCGCCCAGTCGTTACCAACATCGCAGTAGTACTCCTACGCCATTATTTTATTTCCATCGTTGCTTTATTTCTCGATGGAAGGTTGTATAACGGTGGAAATAAACTGCACCCCTGCCTTAGCTATTTTTAGTCCGAGCACTTTCTCTTCACTTCGCATTATTTTTGCCGGCTGTTGTGGACGAGTGGTTTTAGGCGCTTCAGTCCGGAACCGCGCTCCTGCTACGGTCGCAGGTTCGAATCCTGCCTCGGGCTTGGATTTGTGTGATGTCCTTAGGTTAGATAGATTTAAGTAGTTCTAAGTTTAGGTTACTGATGACCTCAGATGTTAAGTCCCATAGTGTTCAGAGCCCGCATTATTTTTCCCTCTTGGTACGTGTACATATTGCGTGTCACCCATCTTTCGCTATGGCTTATACCTATATTACCGAGAATTTCTAACATCTTGCACCATTTTAGGTTGTCGAACGCTTTTTCTAGTCCTATCGATCCTATGGCTGGGTATGAAAATGAAACGGCTGGCCAGCTTGAATCCTGGTACCTGTGCAAAAGTTCATACCCATACAACAGCCGAATGTGTCGAAGGTCAATCATAGATCGCTCCTCCCCCCAACCCCCACAAACTGCCTGATCAAGCCCCACTTTGGATCAAGGGTGTACAAGCCTGCGACCACCTTCTCCTCCTGATCTCGCGGTCGCAGGAGACTCTAAAGTCTAAGCTGTAGACCGGCTCGTTCTGCTCGCTTCCACGCTTGTGTCACGCTGGCGATTGCAGCACCCGACGTAACTGGCGATCCAAGCATCCGGTTTCGCCGCTTCAGACAATAAGTACACCCTTTTAAATGGGTGTGTGCGATGTTACTCTTCCTTTTTACGACTGTACAACATTCTGATTGTCGTCTTAATGAGCGCAGTGCTGGCTTTATAGCCTGCGGTATAGTCCTCCTTTCACTGAGAACGTAGGACCAACCACTGCTGCACACGGTGTTTCCGCAGGAATGGTAAATATTTCAGAAAGCTTTTGTATTGACGGTCGTGCTGAAAAGTTAATACACACGTACTCTTTGTGATCTAATTATGTTGAAATTCTTCGCTATTTTTATGAATCTAAAATCCCTTACTGGTATTCGATCTACATCTACTCTATTGCTTCAGACAGAAATCATTTCGTGCATGATAAAGCACTGCAACATAACGGATAGGTTTAGGTACCACACAAAACTGCTAGAAATTATCTATCTGATTTCATACCAGCAATTTTCTTCATATATACTCTATCAACTCTAATCATTTGTTTCAAGTTTTAGCTTTAAGTTTCCTTTTTCAAACGTTTACTGAAAGCAAGAACTATCTCTTATTCGCAGTGGCACAACAAATTTGAGAGGGACAGCTTCCATCAACTACTCCCGTAACAATAATGTCGTGTGACTAGGGCCTCACGTCGGGTAGATCGTTCGCCTGGTGCAAATCTTTCGATTTGACGCCACTTCGGCGACTTGCGCGTCGATGGGGATAAAATGATGATGATTATAACAACACAACACCCAGTCCCTGAGCGGAGAAAATCTCCGACCCAGCCGGGAATCGAACCCGGGCCCTTAGGATTGACATCCTGTCACGCTGACATTACTCCCGTCAGCCCTAATACCAGAGCACTGCACAATCTTTGGGCCATATTAAAAACAAAAAAATCCTTTTAAGGTAACTGTGGTATCTCAGTCGAAGCTGGAGGTCAAAATACGACAGTTTATACTGCAGCAGTCACTTCTTACTAATATTTTGTTAACAGGACGCGTTTCGGCAGCAAGCTGCCACCATCAGCTGCATTTATAGTTACTGTTATTTTACATTGTAATTAATATGAAATAAAGTTAGTTTCCTTTGCTGCGTGCGCCAGTGAGGTTAGGCACACGCAGCAAAGGAAACTAACCTCACTTCATATTAATTACCATGTAAAAGTAACTGTAAGTGCACCTGATGATGGCAGCAAGATGGCGAACCACGTCCTGTTAACAAAATGTTGGTAACAGGTGACTGTTGCAGTATTAATTATTGCATAAAAATCTTACAATACAATCGCAACCCTCAAATACCACCCACATAACGTGCATAAATTTAAGTAAAAGACTTTACTTTGATCAATTTTAATCATTAAAACATCGATATAAATCCATGGATAATTTTCAAGATATTTTGCCTTGAAAAAAAATCAGATTTGTATTCCCCGTACCGAATGCAATGGTTTGATATACGAACTACAACAACACGCTTCTCAATTTTTATTTTGATAGTTTTGTATTTTTAGAAAAACCAAATACATGATAGTTACCAAAATTCCGAAGATCTCATCAGATATTATCAGTAAAATCATACCTATTGAAAGAGCATTACAATAATAAAAATATCTGGGTAAATATGTTAAACTCGACCAGTCCCAGGTAATCAACAGGAGAATTGAACAAGCTAGAGCTGACTTTTTACAGATGAGATTCGTTTTTTCAACCATAATTTAAACTTGCAACTATGCGAATACTGAAATGTTATGTAATGCCAGTACTCTTGAATGGAATGCAGGCACGGACAATTTTGTAAGGCAACAATGATGAAGACTGAGGCATTCGAGATGTGGCTCTATCGACGAAAGTTAAAAACTTTCTCGACACCAAGAACTACCGACGACGGCATTCTAAGGCGAATCAGGAGGGATAAGGAGTTGGGAAACGCAATCGAAATCAGAAAAAAACTTTTTTGGCCATATCGTTAGAGGAGGAGTATCCAATAGTCTAAGACTAATAACAGAACGAAACGTTGTAGGGACAAGATCAGTAGGAAGAAGGCAAACATCGTGGCTGCACAATCGGAAAGAATGCTTCGAGTGTACCTCCCTAGAACGGTTTAAATCCGCAATGTCAAAAACAATACTAGTCATAACAATAACCAACAGAAGACAGGCAGCACCTTAACAAGACGGATGCTCACGCCAATCCGATCTAATCAACGTGATACAAATACACTCCTGGAAATGGAAAAAAGAACACATTGACACCGGTGAGTCAGACCCACCATACTTGCTCCGGACACTGCGAGAGGGCTGTACAAGCAATGATCACACGCACGACACAGCGGACACACCAGGAACCGCGGTGTTGGCCGTTGAATAGCGCTAGCTGCGCAGCATTTGTGCACAGCCACCTTCAGTGTCAGCCAGTTTGCCGTGGCATACGGAGATCCATCGCAGTATTCAACACTGGTAGCATGCCGCGACAGCGTGGACGTGAACCGTATGTGCAGTTGACGGACTTTGAGCGAGGGCGTATAGTGGGCATGCGGGAGGCCGGGTGGACGTACCGCCGAATTGCTCAACACGTGGGGCATGAGGTCTCCACAGTACATCGATGTTGTCGCCAGTGGTCGGCGGAAGGTGCACGTGCCCGTCGACCTGGGACAGGACCGCAGCGACGCACGGATGCACACCAAGACCGCAGGATCCCACGCAGTGCCGTAGGGGACCGCACCGCCACTTCCCAGCAAATTAGGGACACTGTTGCTCCTGGGGTATCGGCGAGGACCATTCGCAACCGTCTCCATGAAGCTGGGCTACGGTCCCGCACACCGTTAGGCCGTCTTCCGCTCACGCCCCAACATCGTGCAGCCCGCCTCCAGTGGTGTCGCGACAGGCGTGAATGGAGGGACGAATGGAGACGTGTCGTTTTCAGCGATGAAAGTCGCTTCTGCATTGGTGCCAATGATGGTCGTATGCGTGTTTGGCGCCGTGCAGGTGAGCGCCACAATCAGGACTGCATACGACCGAGGCACACAGGGCCAACACCCGGCATCATGGTGTGGGGAGCGACCTCCTACACTGGCCGTACACCTCTGGTGATCGTCGAGGGGACACTGAATAGTGCACGGTACATCCAAACCCTCATCGAACCCATCGTTCTACCATTCCTAGACCGGCAAGGGAACTTGCTGTTCCAACAGGACAATGCACGTCCGCATGTATCCCGTGCCACCCAACGTGCTCTAGAAGGTGTAAGTGAACTACCCTGGCCAGCAAGATCTCCGGATCTGTCCCCCATTGTGCATGTTTGGGACTGGATGAAGCGTCGTCTCACGCGGTCTGCACGTCCAGCACGAACGCTGGTCCAACTGAGGCGCCAGGTGGAAATGGCATGGCAAGCCGTTCCACAGGACTACATCCAGCATCTCTACGATCGTCTCCATGGGAGAATAGCAGCCTGCATTGCTGCGAAAGGTGGATATACACTGTACTAGTGCCGACATTGTGCATGATCTGTTGCCTGTGTCTATGTGCCTGTGGTTCTGTCAGTGTGATCATGTGATGTATCTGACCCCAGGAATGTGTCAATAAAGTTTCCCCTTCCTGGGACAATGAATTCACGGTGTTCTTATTTCAATTTCCAGGAGTGTATGATTATCATGCAGAAAAAATAGACGATCTGTAAGGGACTCAGATTATTACTACTATGCACTGAATCTTTCAAAAAATGGCTTGAAGTGCAATTTAAAATTATGTAAAGAATAATCTCAGCAGAAGAGAACGCAATGACGTATGGTTCGGGTGACGCCACAACGATGACGTTACAATGCACTATATCTCAATAGGCTGCCTCAGCTGAAAAGATGACACTGCTCGGTCAGCTACCAACATAGGGAGGGTAACATGTGTTGCGGTGAAATTGTATTTTCATTTTTAACAACTCTGTGGTGGTAACACTGAAGGTAGCCATATTGGTACGCAAACCATTGAGCGGCTCACTCATGCGTTCTTTCTGTGTGCCGAAAACGACCAGAATAAACAAACAATGTGATAAGTTTTTCTTTCTTATTCAAACTCTGACATCACTTCGCACGTCAAATAAAGCCTTGAACCTTTAACTCTGAACAAATAATAACAAAGACAAGTATATTCACGGTGGCTGTGGATTTGGGTGTCTTATTTATATAAGTTCGTGGGGATTCCATTACATGCCGAAAATAAACAGAGCTAGGTCTCATCTTGTAGAATTTTCTCTTGGTAAGGACGTACAGCTGTTTTTATGTTATATGCATGATCTGACCAACATTGCGGGCAACTATTAGTGGACATTAATAAGTGGTGAGCCCATCCGTAGTCTTTATGGCAGCTTAAACTTCACCGGGGTCTCTTTCAATCAGGTGTCTAAATGCCTGTCGGAGAACGACAAAGCATTCTTCGTCAAGAGCAGAAACCAGAGATATAGGTTGTGCTGCTGGACGCTGTGGTCTGGAGCGAAGGCTGCGTTCTGACTCATTCCATTAGTTTTAGGTCGGGAGTGTGGGCAGACTAATCCATTTCAAGAAAGTTGTTGCTCGCATGCCTTGGCTTAATTATGCTGCTTTATGACAGTCATGCTTATGCGAACGATCATCGTCTCCGAACTCTTCGTCTACTACAAGCAGTACACAATGACGTAAACTGTGTTCGTATCTTCAACTTTTTGTAGTCCTGTCTTCCTCAGTTGCGTGTAATGTTACGGTATATTGGTAATTTTTACTTATAGACCGTCTGACAGCAACTGAATAAAAAGCAATTTTAGTACCATACGCGTTTCGCTTTTGTTTTCTACAAGGCATCGTCAGTGGCCTGGAATATGTACGTATGTTAGCTATTTAATTTACATTTTGGTCACAGTACCTATAGGTTGTAAACAGTTCTGGTGGCTGGTAATTCCTTTTATGTAGTGGTGTTTTGAACTGTAGTTACATGTTGCGTGGACGATTTCCTACATATTACGCTCCTGTTGCATTTTTGGTGTTGTTCTTCTTCTTATGAATACCAATTTGCGGTTTTTCCCCCCACATTTCACAGCGCTATGAACTGAACACTTGTTTCGATGCAATGTTTTGGTTTCTGTTGCCGGCTGTCAGATGTTTTTGCCAAAGGTCGAATGTTTTTGCCAAACTTTTGAGTGTAATTGTTGAAGTATCTGTGACCTGTTGGTGTATGCATTTGTGTAACACACATTCACTCCGGCGGCGGTGGTCGAGCGGTTATAGGCGCTTCAGTCCGGAACCGCGCAACTGCTACGGTAGCATGCATACACGAACAGATCACAGATACTTCAATAATACACTCGAAAATTTAACAATAACCTTCGATCTTTGGCAAAAACATCTGACAGCCGGCAACAGAAACCAAAGCATTGCATCGAAACAAGTGTTCAATTCATAGTGCTGTGAAATGTGGGAAAAAACCGCAAATTGGTATTTATAAGAAGAAGAACAACACCAAAAGTACAACAGGAGCGTAATATGAAGGAAATCGTCCACGCAACTTGTAACAATAGTTCAAAACACCACTACTTAATAGGAAATACCAACCACCAGAACTGCTTATAACCTATAGGTCTAGTGACAACAGTGTAAATTAAATATCAAACATATGTACATATTCCAGGCCACTGAAAATGCCTTGCAGAAAATAAAGGCTAAACGAGTATGGCACTAAAATTGTGTTTCATTCACTTGCTGTCAGACGGTCCATAAGCAAACATTATCAATATACCGTAATGTGTTCGTATCCTTCTGCATTTACGTTTTCTTAACTCAGATAAGGGGACCATGAAAAAGAATCCTTATACACTATCATCATCGCCTCTGCACTTCTATACTGCCACTTAAAATGATGGCAGATAACGATGCCCGGGCTTTCGCCACACCAAAGCCTTCTATCGGATTACAACAAGAAGTAGCGTGATTCTTCATTCCAAATCACTCGTTTTCAGTCATTCATTGTGTAGTGACGCCCCTCTTTACACCACCTCAAGCGTCGCTTAGGACTGAGTACAGAAATACGTGGTTTGCGAAGGGATGCCCAACCTTTGTACCCTTTTTTAACCCCCTGCGCACAGTCTCTGTGCTAGCTGGGCTGGTGGTGGAGCTTTGGAACTCACGAGTCACTCGTTCTGTCGATTTCATACAATTTTCGATAAACCCACTCCAAAAGCTCGGCGGTCCCTGCCCCTCACTACATAAGCTCTTCGTGGTCTTGGTTTATCAGCGATCGTTCCTTCGCATTTCCACTTCACAGTCACGTCATCAACAGTGGACTTGGGGCAGCTTTAGAAGGGTTGAAATGTTCTTGATGTATTTGTTACTCGGGGTTGGGTTGATTTGGAGGAGGATACCAAACTGCGTGGTCATCGGCCTCATCGGATTAGGGAAAGATGGGGAAGGAAGTCGACCGTTCCCTGTCAGAGGAACCATCCCAGCATTTGCCTGGAGCGATTTTGGGAAATAACGGAAAACCTAAATCAGGATGGCCGGACGCGGGATTGAACCGTCGTCCTTCCGAATGCGAGTCCAGTGTGCTAAACTCAGCGCCACATCGCTCGGTTTTTGTTACTCGGGTGACATCCAATGACCAGTCGACGTTCAAAGTCACTCAGCCCTCCCGACCGCTCCATTCTGCTGTTATTACTTCTCTACTGAATACACAATACTCCTCGGCTCCTTTTACACTGACGAGTCCCCCTCCCACGGCGTGTAGTAACTAATCCAAAACTACCTGGAGGAGTTCAGATATTTTTGATCAGATTCTCATTTGAGCTCACGGGGTATTTCCCTAATACTCGCCAGGTGATGTAACCCATCGGTAAAAAATCGAACAGCACGAACCTGGATTGCTTCGATATCTCATTTTAATCCGACTTGGATAGGTACTCCAAACAGCCGAGCAATACTCAAGATTGGGCCCAATGACTGTTCGATACGCAGTCTCCTTTACAGGTGAGTTACACTTCCCTGCAACTGTCTGAATAAACCGAAGCCTGCCAGTCAAGCCGGCCAGTGTGACCGAGCGGTTCTAGGCGCTTCAGTCAGGAACCGCGCGACCGCTACGGTCGCAGTTTCGAATCCTGTCTCGGGCATGGATGTGTGTGATGTCCTTAGGTTAGTTAGGTTTAAGTAGTTCTAAGTTCTAGGGGACTGATGACCTCAGAAGTTAAGTCCCATAGTGCTCAGAGCCATTTGAACCATTTGAACCTGCCGGTCATCTTCAAACAACAGACCTTACGCGCTCCCTCCATTTCGTAACCCAATGAATTGCCTCGACCGCTTCCGAGCAGCACGGCAGTAGAATGCTAAGTCACTGAACTGGCTTGTCTTCATTCGCCGATACCAGAATTTAGGGGGGGGGGAGGAGGGAGGGGGTAGGACGTCAAACGGGCCGACTTGGAGCGGAGAGGCACTGCAGGACATTTTAATTTCCACCGTCTATGCTTTTACAAATAAATTCATAAAACTTCGCCAGCGTGACCAGGGAAGATTCAAGATTCACACTCATACCAGGGGGAAGTTCAAAAACATAACAAAATAATTTTTCTTACGTGCGAAATTTCATCATTTTTTCCCTTACTGTTGGCTGCATTTGTTGCTATAGGTAAACTTTTCTTCATAAGTAAGAGAGATTATTCGATGAATTTTACACAGCATACAAACTCTAGAATTTTCAAAATCTATTACAAACTGCGGTAAAAACTGAGATAATTAACAGTAAAATTTTAGTTTTTTCTAAACATGAAGTTTAAAACGTAACAGCTCATTCATTTTTTCATAAATTAAACATATTCTGGAGTTTCATACACCTGTAAGTATGGTTTGTATGCTGTGCAAAATTCGTCGAAGAATTTCTCTTTCTTATGAATAAAAGTGTACCTATAGCAACAAATGCAGTCAATAGCAAGAGAAAAAATGTTGAAAATTCACGGGTAAAAAAATTATTTTGTTATGTTCTTGAACTTCCACTCCTGTGAATGTGAATCATGAGTTCTTCCTGGTCATACTGACAAAGTTTTATGAATTTATTTGTGAAAGTATAGATGGTGGAAATCAAATTGTCTTGTGGTGCCTCTCCCGCTCCCAGTCGGCCCGTTTGACGTCCTGCCCCCCTTAAATAAGACTGCTAACCCGCCTCCTCATTCGTGCCTTCCAGTCAAACTAGAGTTCATTGACGTTGTTGCCTGATGAAGACTAGGAGCAACCGCGATCGAAACGTTGGTCGGCAGAAGAACATCACGATGCAGTGACACACCCGTGAAGGTTTTATCGAAGACTTCCGAAAATCATTTCACTCAGTAACACACCAACAGTTATAAAGTAGGGATATATGGGGGGGGGGGGGGGGGGAAGAATCAAACGATATTTCTGATTGGATTGAGGATTTTGCGGCAGGAAAGACGCAGTATGCTATCCCGGATGGCGAGGCATCAGCGGATGTGAAAGTATCTTCAGTGGAGCGCTCTGAAACACTCGGTGTTGATGTTGTATATTAAAGATCTAGCACATGATATTAATAATAAACTCAGATTATATACAGATGAAACAATTATAGGTGGGAAAAATGCGCAAATTTTCACTAAGATGTTAATACGAATTAGTAGTGTGACAATGTTCATAAATGTAAAACTGTGCACTTTTGAAAACGAGAAAACATAGTTTTCTAGGATTACAGTATCAATAACTGGCAATTTGAACCATTCAACGGAGACAAACATCTGGATATAACGGTTCAGAGGTATAAGAAATGAAGAGATCACGAAGGCTTACTCATAAGGAAACCAGGTGTCAGACCTGAGTTTCTTGGTAGGGTACTGGTAGAATACCATCAGTCGCCTTTTTACAAAACAGGCGTGCAGCCCTTTCTACAATACTGCTGAAATGTGTGCGACCTGTATCACTTAGGAGTAACAAGGGGTATTGAACGTGGACAAATAATGGTCACAGGTTTGTTTGATTCAAGGTGGAGAGTCAAAGAAAAGCTGATAAACCTAAACTGAAAGACGCTTGAAGATGTACAGCACTACATCTACTTATACCGGTTGTAACGGTTGTCTAAGTGCGGATATTTCTAGTGGTGACTGAGGCCAGTGTGCTGAACAACATTGCATCATCAGTATTTACTTCATTTGCAAACTAATGATTATAGCCGTTAGTAGATGTACGTTTTAGGCTACTTAGTACATACAAGTACATCTGTCAAGAGCAAGCCATTAATGCATTTTTCTCTGCTGGGTAGCAGTCAGGTATTGTAAATATGGCACTGATACGTGTACGTATTAAGTTACCATGTACAAAAATATCTCCACTTACAACCGTTGTACAACTAGTATACTGATACGTGTATGTATTAAGTTACCTTGTACAAAAATATCTCCACTTACAACCGTTGTACAACCAGTACACTGATACGTGTATGTATTAAGTTACCATGTGCAGAAATATCTCCACTTACAACCGTTGTACCCTGTACACACGTTGTGCTCTGTATATCAACACTCGGCAATTCACCTTGCAGTGTGTGGTGAAGGGTACTTTGTGCGTCACTGTCACCTCCCCCTAAGCTGTTTACTTGCGATTGGTGCATTAGATCAAAGGTTGATCGTACGCGACCATCTGAGCTCTAACTTCTCTACTTTTACCTTCGTAGTTTTTCGCGCTATATTTATGTAGGAGCAAACAATGTCTTGGCTGCAGAGTGAAAATCTCATTCTGGGAACATCCTCCAAGGTGTAGTTAAGCCACGTTTTCGCTATATACCCTTTCTCCCAGGAGTGCTAGTTCTGAAATTTTCGCAAGAGAACTTCTCTAAAGTTTGGAAGATAGGAAATGAGGTACTGGCGGATGTACAGCGTCAGAAGGCGTTGTGAGTCGCACTTAGGTAGCTCAGTCAGTAGAGCACTTGCCCGCAAGAGTCAAAGGTACCGAGTTCGAGTCTCGGTCCGCCACACAGTTTAATCTGGCAGGACCTTTCAATACGTCACTTCTTGGAACGTACGCTCTGAGAATTACATACAAACATCAATAAAAAGTTTTGCACCACCTAGGTTCCGAGAGGTACGGAACCTCAACAGAAAATTGCAATAGAGATCAACATAAATATCATTTCTGCTATGAAACTTCCTGGTAAATTAAAACTGTGTGCCGGACCGAGACTCAAACTCGCGACCTTTGCCTTTCGAGAGCAAGTGTTCTACCATCTGAGCTACCCAAGCACGACTCACGCCCCGTCCTCACAGCTAAGTCACGTCTCCGCAATATCCTTTCTTCCAGGAGTGCTAGTCCTACAAGGTTCGCAGGAGAGCTTCTGTAAAGTTTGGAAGGTAGGAGACGAGATACTGGCAAAAGTAAAGCTTTGAGGACGGAGCGTGAGTCGTGCTTGGAAAGC
The DNA here is from genome assembly GCF_023897955.1 of Schistocerca gregaria. Lineage (NCBI taxonomy): Eukaryota > Metazoa > Arthropoda > Insecta > Orthoptera > Acrididae > Schistocerca > Schistocerca gregaria. The sequence goes on from NC_064925.1 coordinate 459,498,816, forward strand.
TCAGATCGTAGAGCCCTTGCCCGCGAAAGGCAAAGGTCCCGATTTGGAGTCTCGGTCCGGCACACAGTTTTTATGTGCCAGGAAGTTTCATATCAGCGCATACTCCGCTGCAGAGTGAAAATCTCATTCTGGAATAATTTCTGCCCTTTTTATTGCTCATGAAAACCACATCTCATGTTATACCACCATACAGCGAGACCTTCAGAGGTGGTGGTCCTGATTGCTGTGCACACCACACACCTCTAATACCCAGTAGCACTTCCTCTTGCATTGATGCATGCTTGTATTCGTCGTGGCATATTATACACAAGTATATCAAGGCACTGTTGGCCTAGATTGTCCCACTTCTCAACGGCGATTCGACGTGGATCCCTCAGAGTGGTTGGTGGGTCACGTCGTTCATAAACAGCCCTTTTCAATTTATCCCAGGCATGTTCGATAGGGTTCATTTCTGGAGAACATGCTGGCCATTCTAGTCAAGCGATGTCGTTATCCTGAAGGAAGTCATTCATAAGATGTGCACGATGGGAACGCGAATTGTCGTTCACGAAGACGAACGCCTGGTCAATATGCTGCTGATACGGTTGCACTATTGGTCGGAGGATGGCATTCACGTGTCGTACAGTCGCTACGGCGCCTTCCATGACCAACAGCGACGTACGTCGGCCCCACATAATGCCACCCAAAAACAGCAGGGAACCTCCACCTTGCTGCACTCGCTGGACAGTGTGTCTAAGGCGTTCAGCCTGACCGTGTTACCTCCAAACACGTCTCCGACGATTGTCTGGTTGAAGGCATATGTGACACTCATTTGTGAAGAGAACGTGATGCCAATCCTGAGCGGTCCATTCGGCATGTTGTTGGGCCCATCTGTACCGCGCTGCATGCTGTCATGGTTGCAAGGATGGACCTCAGATGGAAGTCGGGAGTGAAGCTGCGCGTCATGCAGCCTATGTGCACAGTTTGAGTCGTAACACGACGTCCTGTGGTTCCACGGAAAGGATTATTCAACATGGTGGCGTTACTATCAGGGTTCTTCCGAGCCATAATCCGTAGGCAGCGGTCATCCACTGCAGTAGTAGCCTTTGGGCAGCCTGAGCGAGGCATGTCATCGACAGTTCCTGTCTCTCTGTATCTCCTCCATGTCCGAACAACATCGCATTGGTTCACTCCAAGACGCCTGGACAATTCCCTTGTTGAGAGCCCTTCCTGGCACAAAGTAACAATGCGGACGCGATCGAACAGCGGTATTGACCGTCTAGGCATGGTTGAACGCTGCTCATGCATCGTTGTTTACATCTTTGGGTGGGTGTAGTGACATCTCTGAACATTCAAAGGAACTGTGTCTGTGATACAGTATCCACAGTCAACGTCTGTCTTCAGGAGTTCTGGAACCGGGGTGGTGCAAAATTATCTTTGATGTGAGTATAATGAATCTATGTATTATGAGGTATCCCACTGAATTTTTGCAAGTAAAAACATATACAGAATAGATACAGTATAAAAATCTTGTTAGAGTGCTGGAAGGGGCACTTTGCTGAGAAATAAATGTTAAGGAAAAGATTCGATGCATTACGCCGGTTCCTAGTTGTTTAGCATCAAAATTTGCCAGTGTGGTCGTCATGTGCTCAGATTCAAGCAGCCTGCCAAAGACGGTGTTGCTAAAAGTCCTGCCGGCCGGCGTGGCAGAGCGGTTCTAGGCGCTACAGTCTGGAACCGCATGACCGCTACGGTCGCAGGTTCGAATCCTGCCTCGGGCATGGATGTGTGTGATGTCCTTAGGTTAGTTAGGTTTAAGTAGTTCCAAGTTCTAGGGGACTGATGACCTCAGAAGTTAAGTCCCATAGTGTTCAGAGCCATTTGACCATTTTTTTTGCTAAAAGTTTGTTTTCCTCAAACCGAACAAGAGATCCCCACTTTCGTCTAATGTCCAGTTTTTGTATCACTCTCTCATTCGGTTTGAGGAAACCAAATGAACACTTTTGGCAGCATTGCCTCCAGCAAGCTGCTTGAATGTCGGTGCGCATCGGCTTAATTCGCCACCTTTTTTGCTAAATAACACGGAAATGGCGCAACGTATCGGATTTTACTCTTAACAGTTATTTTCAAGCACAACCTTGCCTGCGACACCGTTACGTGCTTTTGAAACTGTTTCTGACCGCCCTGTACAATGAATAGGCCCTATGTGCCTTTTTCGGAGGTCTTACATAGTGTCCACATTTCCCAATCTAACAACTTAAAGTGTTTTTCTTGCTCTGTTTTAAGGATATCAAAAAACTTGTCTGTTGTGACCCGTTTAAAACCTTATCCTCTAGTCACTGAGGTAGGCTTCCTAAGACTAATATTATGATCTGCCTTTGCCTGCCATCTCCAACTGTTTGTTAAAACGATGCAATATTATGTTCAACCCTGCCAGCTGGCTTGCTGATCTCGATAGATCGTTCCCCGTAAATCCATAAAATCGCTTTTCCATTTGAAAAAAATAATAAAGGGTTTCATGTTCTTGTGTTTTTATTGTACGCACTCTATAAGCTACGCATAATCTTTTTACCACGTATTCCATCTCTGTTTTTTCCTAGAACTATTCTTTTCAGCGTATTACGTGGAATATGAAGTTACTGTAGAGGAAGGCCTCCTTGCATTCCACTCTTTATCACCTCAATCGCATTGTCCATCAACAACAGGATTCCACGTTTTGCTCTGATTTCTGGCTATACTTTTACATATTTAGATGTCCATGTATCTGAAACAATACAATCGGATTTTTGTATTAGACTAAACATAAAAAACGGAGATAGTTTTAATTAATTAACAGTAGTTAATTAATCCAAAAGCATCACAAAGACATAGAATGACGGATGCTAGCTTTGACTGTAAAAGCATTTAGAAATCAGTCGGTAGTATTAAGTGTAACATTATATGGAAATAAATAATTCTCACTGGGGTAAACAAATTAAAAATGAATTGCAGAATGACCACTTTTCCGACCGGGCGCCGTATCGATTTTATGGTTTACAAATGAAATTATGGAACCGAAACACGCAACAAGGAACTACGTTTCTAAGCCAAAAGATGTTGTTTAAACATTACTGCCAATTTCTTACATCAGATGATTGAAGACCTTGAAAACTTTATTAGAAACTAACGGAACAAGTTTCTTCTCTGTCAGACTCACTGATAAAAATGATGGTCTATATTAGAACTCGTTTGTTCACTTCTCGGCAGGAAGCAGCTCTATTCACGGCAAAGAATATAAAGTGGATACTTTTCCCGCCCTGGACACCTTGCACAAGGTGAAGTGACAAAAGTCATGGCATACCTGCTAATATCGTGTTGCTCCGCCTAGTGCAGCAACTCGACTTACCACGGACTCCACAAGCTGCAAGTCCCCTGTAAAGATATTGAGCCATGCTGCCTCTGGAGCCGTCCGCAATTGCGTAAGTGTTGCCGGTGCAGGATTTTGTGCACGAGCTGACCTCTCAATTGTTGTTGTGGTCTTCAATCCTGAGACTGGTTTGGCGCAGCCCTACATGCTACTCTTCCTGTGCAAGGTTCTTCATCTTCCAGTACCTACTGCAACCTACATCCTTCTGAATCTGCTTAGTGAATTCATCTCTTGGTCTCCCTCTCCGATTTTTACCCTCCACTCTCCCTTAAAATACTAAATTGGTGATCCATTGATGCCTCAGAATATGCCCTACCAACTGATCCCTTCTTCTAGTCAAGTTGTGCCACGAATTTCTCTTCTCCCCAATCCTATTCAATACTTCCTCATTAGTTATGTGATCTACCCATCTAATCTTCGGCATTCTTCTGTAGCACCCCATTTAGAAAGCTTCAATTCTCTCCTTGTACAAACTATTTATCGTCCACGTTTCACTTCCATACATGGCTACATTCCATACAAATACTTTTAGAAACGACTCCCTGACACCTAAATCTATACTCGATGTTAACAAATTTCTCTTCTACAGAAACGCTTTCCTTCCCATTGCCACTCTACATTTTACATCCTCTCTACTTCGACCATCATCAGTTATTTTGCTCCCCAAATAGCAAATCTCCTTTACTATTTTAAGTGTCCCACTTCCTAGTATAATTCCCTCAGCATCACCCGACTTAATTCGACTACATTTCATTATCCTCGTTTTGCTTTTGTTGATGTTCATCGTATGTCCTCCATTCAAGAAGCTGTTCATTCCGTTCAGCTGCTCTTCCAGGTCTTTTGCTGTACGTGACAGTATTACAGTGTTATCGGCGAACCTCAAAGTTTTTATTTCTTCTCCATGTATTTTAATTCCTACTCCGAATTTTTCTTTTGTTTCCTTTAGTCCTTTCTCAATATACAGATTGAATAACATCGGGGACAGGCTACAACCCTGTCTCACTCCGTTCCCAACCACTGCTTCCCTTTCATGCCCCTCGACTTTTATAACTGCCATCTGGTTTCTGTACAAATTGTAAGTAGCCTTTCGCTCCCTGTATTTTGCCCCTGCCACCTACAGAATTTGAAAGAGAGTATTCCATTCAACATTACCAAAAGCTTCTCTAAGTCTACAAATGCTATAAACGTAGGTTTGCTTTTCCTTAATCTATTTTCTAAGATAAGTCGTAGGGTCAGTATTGCTTTACGTGTTCCAACATTTCTACGGAATCCAAACTGATCTTCCCCGAGGTCGGCTTGTACCAGTTTTTCCCTTCGTCTGTACAGAATTCGTGTTATTATTTTGCAGCCGTGGCTTATTAAACTGATAGTTCGGTAACTGTCAAATCTGTCAACACCTGCTTTCTTTGGGATTGGAATTATTATATTCTTCTTGAAGTCTCAGTGCATTTCGCCTGTCTCATACATCTTGCTCACCTGATGGTAGAGTTTTGTCAGGGCTGGCTCTCCAAAGGCTATCAGTAGTTCTAATGGAATGTTGTCTACTCCTGGGGCCTTGTTTCGACTTAGGTTTTTAAGTGCTCTGTCAAACTCTTCGCACAGTATCATATCTCACATTTCATCTTCATATACGTCATCTTCCATTTCCATGATATTGTCCTCAAGAACATTATTATGTCTAATGGATATTCTATGGAGATTTTGTCGGGAAATGTGCGTGGCTAAATCGTTCGCTCGAACTGTCCAGATTGTTCTGCAAACCAATCGCGAAAATTATGAATCGATAATATGGCGCATTGTCATTCATGACGATTTCCATCTTTGTTTGGGGACATCAAGTCCATGAATGGCTGCAAATATTCTCCAATTATTTCCAGTCAATTATTGATTCAGTTGGACCAGAGGACCCAGTCAGTTAAATGTAAACGCAGCCCACACCATTATGGAGCCACCACCTGCTTGCACAGTGCCTCGTTGACAACTTGGGTCCGTGGAAATCGGGACTGTTGTGACCAAGCCAAGGTTTTCCAGTCGTATATGGTACAACCGATACGGTCGCGATCCCAACGGAAGTGCTGTAGGCGATGTCGTGTCGTTAGCAAAGGCAATCGCATCGGTCGTCTGCTGCCACAGCCCACTGACACCACATTTCGCCGCACTGTCCTAACGGATAGGTTCGTCGTACGTCCCACATTGATTTCTGCGGTCATTTCACGTTGTGTTGCTTGTCTGTTAGCACTGACAACTTTACGCAAGCATCATTGCTCTCGGTCGTTAAGCGAAGACCGTAGGTCACTGCGTGGTTGGTGAGGAGAAGTACTGCCTAAAATCTTGTATTCTTAGCACACTCTCGACTTTGTGAATCTCGGAATATTCAATTCCGTGCGTCTACCACCAACTACAACTCCGCGTCCAAAGTATGTTAATTCCCGTCGTGTGACCTTAATCACGTCGTACAGTTTTCCACGTGAATCGCCTGAGTACAAACGACAGCTCCGCAAGTGCTCCGCCCTTATATACGCGATGCTACCGCAGTCTGTATACGTGCAAATCCATTCCATGACTTTTGTCACCTCAGTGCATATCGTACGTATTTATTACTAAGTAGCGAATATTTTACGAGACTCGAAGTACCGTTTCGTTACTGGCTGGCAGCGTTTCGTTATCCGCTTTGCTTCACCACAGGCAATTCGTGCTCTGCACGGCAGTTCTGGTGTTCCTCCAGTTCGTCATCCTCAACCGACTCGGACTAACAGAAAAGTTTCGTTACTCGCCAGTCTTCTTTCCCGCATGTTTTCACACTCCTCCGACTTCTTATCTCAGCGAAGCAAGTGAGTGATACGGATCCGTTTCGTCACTCGACAGTTTCTTTGCCACATGCCATTCATGTCCCACTCAGACTGAGTCGGCACTGTTCAAATGGTTCAAATGGCTCTGAGCACTATGCGACTTAACTTCTGAGGTCATCAGTCGCCTAGAACTTAGAACCAATTAAACCTAAGGACATCACACACATCCATGCCCGAGGCAGGATTCGAACCTGCGACCGTAGCGGTCGCTCGGCTGCAGACTGTAACGCCTAGAACCGCACGGCCACTCCGGCCGGCTAGTCGGCACTGTCCGTAATCCTCCAATTCATTTGTTTCGCAGGCTATGGTTTCCGCTGTACTACAAATCGCCGACTTTTCGGCGGCTCGCTGCGTGATGCGGGGATTTTGAGAGCGTAACGTCGCGCCTTAGCACTCCAAAGGCCGGCAGCCGTGTCTGCCCGTGGTGAACTGCGTGAAGCGGCGACGTGCCTGCCCACTTCGCAGTTACTTTGATACAACCAGTCCAACTTTTCTACATCTGCGTCAATATTCCGAAAATGGCCTATCTGTGTGTGGCTGAGGGTTCTTCCGGTACCCCAGTTCAAATCGCGAAAGACGAGTGGGGAGAATGATTCTCGGTAAACCTCTGCATTGGTTCTAATTTCTCGAATCTTCTCGTCGTGGTCATTTCGTGAGAGGTATGTGGGAGGAAGTAATATGTTGTTCGACTCTTCCAACTGTCTCTTGAAATTTTGGTAGCAAACCTCTTCGTGATGTACAACGCCTCTTTTTCAGCGTCTGCCACTGGAGTTTATTGAATATCTCTGTTAAGATTCTCACGCCGACCAAACGATACCGTGATTAAACAGGCCGCTCTGTTTTATTAGTCTTAACTAGTAAAGCCCCCAGAATGATGAACAGTACTCAAAAATCGCTTAAAAGCTCCTAGAAAGCTACTTCTTTCGTGGACGAGTTACAAGATTCTTCCTGCGAATCTCATTCCGCCATCTGCTTTTCCTACTGTTTGTTTTATGTGGCGATTCCACTTATAGTCGCTCTGAATAGTTCCTCCTATATATTTTTACGGTGTTTACTGTTTCTAGCAATTTGTCAACTGTAGTGTAGTTCTACGGTAATGGGTTTATTTTCCTATGCGTGCGCAGTATGTTACATTTATTTACGTTCAGGGCCAACTGCAAGAGTCTGCACCATTCATCAATTCTCTGTGGGTCATTCTCCCAATCGATACTGTCGTCTGGCGTTGCTTCTTTCTCTCAAACGAACCCATCATCTGTGAACAGTCTTAAAGAGTTTCCGACGCTTTCTACTGCATCATTTATACACACCGTGAATAGCAACGGTGCTATCATACTTCTCTACATCTACATCTACATTTATACTCCGCAAGCCATCCAACGGTGTGTGGCGGACGGCACTTTACGTGCCACTGTCATTACCTCCCTTTCCTGTTCCACTCGCGTATGGTTCGCGGGAAGAACGACTGCCGGAAATCCTCCGTGCGCGCTCGAATCTCTCTAATTTTACATTCGTGATCTCCTCGGGAGGTGTAAGTAGGGGGAAGCAATATATTCGATACCTCATCCAGAAACGCATCCCCTCGAAACCTGGACAGCAAGCTACACCGCGATGCGGAGCGCCTCTCTTACAGAGTCTGCCACCTGAGTTTGCTAAACATCTCCGTAACGCTATCACTCCTACCAAATAACCCTGTGACGAAACGCGCCGCTCTTATTTGGATCTTCTCTATCTCCTCTGTCAACCCGACCTGGTACGGATCCCACACTGATGAGCAATACTCAAGTATAGGCCGAACGAGTGTTTTGTACGCCACTTCCTTTGTTGATGGACTACATTTTCTAAGGACTCTCCCAATGAATCTCAACCTGGCACCCGCCTTACCAACAAATAATTTTATATGATCATTCCACTTCAGATCGTACCGCACGCATACTCCCAGATATTATACAGAAGTAACTGCTACCAGTTCCTCTATCATATAATCATACTTCTCTGGTGTACTCCGGAAATTACCTTTACATCCGCCGACTTCCTTCCGTTAAGAGCGACGTGTTGAGTTCTATCTCCAAGGAAGTCTTGAATCCAGTCGCAAATCTGGTTCGACAATCGGTAAGATCGTTTTTTGTTTGTTTTTTTCACTAAACTGCAGTGCGGGGCGGTGTGAGATGCATTCCTCAAATCAAGGAACACGGCGTCAACCTCAGCGCCGTTGTCTACAGCGCTACGGATTTCATGGAGGAACAGAGCGAGCTGAGTTTCGCAATACCTCAGTTTATGGAAATCATGCCAGTTTTTGTAAAGGAGATTTTCGTTATCCAAAAACGCCGTAATTCTTCAGCATAAAACATATTGCCATTTCAGCTGTTGCCATTAATACCTGTACAGCCATGGGACTATTCGTCAGTATGCAGAAAAGAAATATCTGAGGTAAAAAGGGAAGACACTCAAATGGTGCCTTCAATAGCACTGTTAGACCCATAATTTTCTAAGCTAGAAAAAAAATTTTAAGTGTAGTGGCAACTTCAGTAATGACCTTCACTATCGACACTAACGAGTAGCGAATACTTTATAACGGGTATTTGTCGCGACAAAACACGCGGTACAACATTTATTCACTAGTATTACAGCCCTTATGCACGGTGCTTGACATTTGTTTAAGCTGAAGGTCAATTGCCGCTCGCTGCACCAAGCGTCTATCCTCTGCAGGTCTTCCTGCGTTTCCCTACAGTTCTCTCGCGTCGCGTCGTCTCTGTATAAAACAGTTTCAACTGCAAACAGCCCATGGAACTTCCACTAGGCCATTCGTATACACACTGTGTCCAGTCTCATTAACGTGACCACCTATCAAAAGCCTGAATAACCACCTTTTTCAGCGCAGATCGCTGCGACGTGCAGGAAGAGGGTCAATAACGTTCTGGAAGGTACCGACAGAGGATCTGGTGCCATGCCGAATGCAGTGCCGTGGCCAGCTGCATTAGGTTTCTCGGCTGAGAATCCATGGCTCGAACAGTCCAGTCTAGGTGGTCTCACAGATTCTAGACTGGATTTAAATCCAAGAAGTGTGTTGGCCAGGGGGTTACGGTAAACTCATGCTGGTGCTCTTCGAACCATTCACGTAACTGCGAGCTGTGTGACGTGTCGCATTGTCCTGCTGGTAGATACCATCGCGCCGAGGAAACAAAGGGGTGGACATGGTCCCCAAGGATAGATGCGTACTTGCGATTATCCATTGTGACTTCCACAATGACGAAATTACGCGGGGAATGACACAAAAGCATTCCCAAGACCATATCGCTCCCTCCTATGGCCTGGACCCTTCCGACGATCCTTGCAGGATGTTTGCTATCAGACGTTTCATGCCGTGCACGCCAAAGGCCTTCTGTCCGATGGAGCACAAAACGTGTTTCACCTGAAAAGGCCGCCTGTAGCCACTCAGTCGACGTCCATTTGCGGTATTGTCGTACCAACTTCCAGCCTTTGTCCTCGATTAGAAGGATCCTAGGGAAATGCAATCTGAAAACAAAGGAAGTAGGTTACAGTACGCTTGTTCGCCCACTGCTTGAATACTGCTCAGCAGTGTGGGATCCGTACCAGATAGGGTTGATAGAAGAGATAGAGAAGATCCAACGGAGAGCAGCGCGCTTCGTCACAGGATCATTTAGATATCGCGAAATCGTTACGGAGATGATAGATAAACTCCAGTGGAAGACTATGCAGGAGAGACGCTCAGTAACTCGGTACGGGCTTTTGTTGAAGTTTCGAGAAAATACCTTCACCGAGGAGTCAAGCAGTATATTGCTCCCTCCTACGTATATCTCGCGAAGAGACCATGAGGATAAAATCAGAGAGATTAGAGCCCACACAGAAGCATACCGACAATCCTTCTTTCCACGAACAATACGAGACTGGAATAGAAGGGAGAACCGATAGAGGTACTTAAGGCACCCTCTGCCACACACCGCCATGTGGCTTGCGGAGTATGGATGTAGGTGTAGATGCACAGCAGTCAGTCATGGGTACATGAACAGGCGCCTGCTGCGGAGGCCCACACGCAGAAACATCCGACGAATGGCCTTTGGGAAGACAATGTTGGTAGCCCCTTCGTCCACCTAGGCATCAGTTGCTCAACAATTGCACGCCTGTTCGCCCTTACATATTTCCACAGTCATCTTTCATCCCTGCCATCTATGGCCCGTAGTGCTACATACTTTCCTTGGCGCGGATTTTGGATAGCACCATTTTCCCATACACAGTATACTTTAACCACGGCGGCATGCGAAAGGCTTACAAACTTAGTCGCTTCAGACATGCTTCCACGGTATGCCCGAGAGCCAATGATCGTGCCCTCTTGGACGTCAGATAAATCGCTCTGCTTCCGCACTACGACAACGGCAGCACTGTCTCCGCGTCCCTCCCACACGCTTTGAATACTCTCCTCTGCTAGTGCTGCCAACTGCTGCATGTGAATGGTTCTTTGACATCGAACACAGGCGTTGTCACATTAATGTGACTGGATGGTGCACATTAGAAGAGTAATTGCTCCCAGGGCACGCCTGAAGCTGCTTTTCCATCTTAAAATTTCTGTCTATTATGAGTTTCAAAAACCAGTCTTTTGTGAGGAATCTAGGAATATAGTAGCGCCCCCAAGTAGGGACCGCAGAATAAGGCCAAAGTGCACTTACGGCGCCCTCGATTCTTCCGTTCCGTGCTTCTGTTGGCAATGCGTTATCGCTGGTCTTCGCCGATCGGGCAGTAATTAGGGTAGTCAAGCAGAATCGATCAGTCTTGTAGTTTTGGTTTTCATCAATATTCGGCTGTTTTTACAAATATGTTACGATTTCCGGGCTCTTCGTTACCTTGGAATCTAATAACACAACAATTCTTGTCACGCTCTGCTTTGTTCTGTGCTGTTGCCCACGTTCCTGTTAGACGTCATTACCCTCAACACGAACGTAAATTGTTTAGTACGGCGTCAGTAGGACTGACATTTGTTAAAATAAATAAACTGCTGTGAGTCTTTACCCGGCGTAATGAGTATTCCGTGAAGTTTCGGGATTGCAGTCAGTTGACTCGATTTCTTACTACGATATTTCGGACCGATAACTGTTCAGCCATTTTTAAATCACTGGAAAACACTAAACTGCTGCGAGTGAAACGATAAATGTTTGGCTGTTTCTTCCAAATATGTAACGATGTACGAGGCTGTGGTTACATTGTGACCTAATGGCACAGCTTAAATTGCTGCGAGCGGAACAAAATACCTGCTGACGTTGTTTACGAAGTACAGGAAATTACGGGCCAGCAGTGTGACTGGCTGCCCACATCCGATTCCTGATTCGCCGTGCACACTGCCCATCGTACTCCAGATGGTGATACCGTTCGCTCAAGAAGTTGCTGTCGCAATTTCCGCGCTCAAAACTGGAAAGGCACCTGGTCCAGATGGTGTTTACCCTGAGGTCGTGCAGATGGAGGTCCATTAATAGTTCCATGTTTGACAACATTTCTGAGCTAGGCGTTGCGAATAGGTAGGATCCCGGCGACATGGAAAACGTCTACGCCAGTACTGATTGAAAAGGGAAAGGATAAAAACCCAGCTTTGCCAAAAAGATATTTGCTTATTAAACGTCTTGACGAAGGTTCAGGAAGGTCTGCTCTGTGATCAGTTGCAGGCGCACAGGGAGCTCTTGGGTCTAAACTATTGTCATTATGAATTCAGAGAAGAGAATTCTATAGATGATGCTGTTCTTAGAGCTCTTCAGATTGTAGAAAATTTGACAACGAAGTTCGAAGTCCCGCTCATGATTTACATCGCAGGCTCATTCGACACTCTTTGGTGATCTGTGCTGTTCACACACCTTCGAGATCCGAGGGTCCCCAAGTATCTGTATAAGAGATTTGTCGATTACTGTAGTGGACGGAGCGCTCAGTGGCTTGCAGGGCAGAGCAAGGTAATGGAAAAGGTTACCAAGGGCTGTCCTGAAAGCTCCCTAAGAGGTCCACTGCTCTGGGATCCTAGAATTAAACCCCTATTACATCTGTTAGACGGAGCAGATGCTACTGAAGTAATTACTGCATATGCAGACGACATGCTAGTAGTTGTGTCTGCAACTCCAGGGCGAGACTCGAGGAAAAGGCGAATGACGTGCTTGCTCAGATGCTGCACTGGTGCAAGAGCAACAAACTGACCATACCTGTTCATAAAACCACACACATACTTCGGAAGGGAAGACTTTCTTTTGCCGGAAATCATTCCCTGAAACTTGACGGAATACCAGTAAAACGCAGCACTGTTCGTAGATATTTAGGCATTCTTCTAGACAAAAGAAACTATAGAACACGTAAAACCTGTTACTCAGAAAGCGGCCAAACTTATGCGTAACATTGCTAGTGATGGCAGTGCTGACTACGAATTACCGTTGCATCTGGTGCGGTCATATCACGAAGCCATCTTCACCATTGCGGGCTTTACTGCTAGCGTGTGGACGCACCGCCTTAGACTAGGCAGCTACAAAGCAATAGGCTGCGACGAATTCAGCAGAGAGTACTTCTGAGGCTCACCGGTGCTTCCGAACTACAACTGCACAGGGTTTACTGGGGACCCTCGGATATCGTAGTACGTTACAGTGCAGTGCTATATTGGTTGGGTAGTGAGCAATATTATCGTGTGTGCGAGACCACAGGAACGGATATTAGCAATAAAATACATTTACGAGGGTGAAAGTTAGATGAATGGCAGTCTGACTGGAACACTAGGAGCACTGTAAGGCGTGTTTACGGCAGATTCCCAAACATCAGTAACAGAGTCAAACTGCCCGACATTGCACCTACTCGAGGTACGGTGCACCTAATAGCAGGTCGCGGTCCATTTTCCTAACATCTGCATCGAATGGGATGTTGTAACACACAAATCCGTGAATGTGCAGAGGAAGGTTAGGTTGAACATGTCGTTCTTAAATGTCTCCTTTTTCAGGTAGGCAGAGACTGCAGACGATTAGACCGCGAACTGCAAACAGTTGTAAGTGATCAAAACTTGTACACTAAAGTCAATATGACAGCACATCGGATATCTAAAAGGCAACTTCTTAACTTTTAGTCTATAAGATCAAGTGGACGCTTTGAATATCAAAATAGTGTCAACAGTCACAAGAAGCGTTTCCTCAATTATAGATAATTATAGGGACATATATATATATATGATCAGGAACTTAACCCGTGACTCTCGTAAGACTGCGCAAGCAGTGAAGAGTATAATTGGGCCTAGGAAGTGTCATTTGATTTGTGAAATAATAACGGTGGTTTCCACTATATATATATATATATATATATATATATATATATATATATATATATATATATATATATATATATATATATATATATACTCCTGGAAATTGAAATAAGAACACCGTGAATTCATTGTCCCAGGAAGAGGAAACTTTATTGACACATTCCTGGGGTCAGATACATCACATGATCACACTGACAGAACCACAGGCACATAGACACAGGCAACAGAGCATGCACAATGTCGACACTAGTACAGTGTATATCCACCTTTCGCAGCAATGCAGGCTTCTATTCTCCCATGGAGACGATCGTAGAGATGCTGGATGTAGTCCTGTGGAACGGCTTGCCATGCCATTTCCACCTGGCGCCTCAGTTGGACCAGCGTTCGTGCTGGACGTGCAGACCACATGAGACGACGCTTCATCCAGTCCCAAACATGCTCAATGGGGGACAGATCCGGAGATCTTGCTGGCCAGGATAGTTCACTTACACCTTCTAGAGCACGTTGGGTGGCACGGGATACATGCGGACGTGCATTGTCCTGTTGGAACAGCAAGTTCCCTTGCCGGTCTAGGAATGGTAGAACGATGGGTTCGATGACCGTTTGGATGTACCGTGCACTATTCAGTGTCCCCTCGACGATCACCAGAGGTGTACGGCCAGTGTAGGAGATCGCTCCCCACACCATGATGCCGGGTGTTGGCCCTGTGTGCCTCGGTCGTATGCAGTCCTGATTGTGGCGCTCACCTGCACGGCGCCAAACACGCATACGACCATCATTGGCACCAAGGCAGAAGCGACTCTCATCGCTGAAGACGACACGTCTCCATTCGTCCCTCCATTCACGCCTGTCGCGACACCACTGGAGGCGGGCTGCACGATGTTGGGGCGTGAGCGGGGGTTCGATGACGGTTTGGATGTACCGTGCACTATTCAGTGTCCCCTCGACGATCACCAGAGGTGTACGGCCAGTGTAGGAGATCGCTCCCCACACCATGATGCCGGGTGTTGGCCCTGTGTGCCTCGGTCGTATGCAGTCCTGATTGTGGCGCTCACCTGCACGGCGCCAAACACGCATACGACCATCATTGGCACCAAGGCAGAAGCGACTCTCATCGCTGAAGACGACACGTCTCCATTCGTCCCTCCATTCACGCCTGTCGCGACACCACTGGAGGCGGGCTGCACGATGTTGGGGCGTGAGCGGAAGACGGCCTAACGGTGTGCGGGACCGTAGCCCAGCTTCATGGAGACGGTTGCGAATGGTCGTCGCCGATACCCCAGGAGCAACAGTGTCCCTAATTTGCTGGGAAGTGGCGGTGCGGTCCCCTACGGCACTGCGTAGGATCCTACGGTCTTGGCGTGCATCCGTGCGTCGCTACGGTCCGGTCCCAGGTCGACGGGCACGTGCACCTTCCGCCGACCACTGGCAACAACATCGATGTACTGTGGAGACCTCACGCCCCACGTGTTGAGCAATTCGGCGGTACGTCCACCGGGCCTCCCGCATGCCTACTATACGCCCTCGCTCAAAGTCCGTCAACTGCACATACGGTTCACGTCCACGCTGTCGCGGCATGCTACCAGTGTTAAAGACTGCGAAGGAGCTTCGTATGCCACGGCAAACTGGCTGACACTGACGGCGGCGGTGCACAAATGCTGCGCAGCTAGCGCCATTCGACGGCCAACACCGCGGTTCCTGGTGTGTCCGCTGTGCCGTGCGTGTGATCATTGCTTGTACAGCCCTCTCGCAGTGTCCGGAGCAAGTATGGTGGGTCTGACACACCGGTGTCAATGTGTTCTTTTTTCCATTTCCAGGAGTATATATATATATATATATATATATATATATATATATATATATATATATATATATATGCGTAGATTCGATGATTGTCAAGGCACGCACATACCAGAGTGGGTGATGTAGAATAGTTTAGCGACATTAAGGTATAGAAGTAGGGATAGCTGTAGTTAGTCGGCTAATCTCGAGTTCTTCCGGGACTGCTATTGACATATCTAGTAATGTAAGACGGAAGTTATTCACTTGAACTTTAAGTTACTTCGTTTTATTTTATGTTATTGTTATTTTAAGTGATTCTTATTTTTCAGCTGCTCTGTTTTATTTCTATATTAATGTTACCAGTAGTTGCTGTTAATATGATTTACTACTACATACATAATACAAAACATGATCAACGAATATGTACGACCTGTTTAGAGGTTGCAACGGAAACGCAGAGGACACCGTAAGCCCACTTACATAAAAACGGGCTTTAGCGCCGCTACGGCGTTCCTCTCAAACGTGTGTACTACGATCGTTGCGACTGAATGTGACGTAAGTCAGTGAACAGAACGAGTATGTTAGCGATTCCCTTCTCTATGTTATCAAAGATGGCACATAACTATCTTCATTTGTAATGGAGTGGCAGGACATGTAAGGGCCTTGTTTGTGTCCTGCCACGTCAAAGAAAAACACAGAACTTCTAAAAAATGTCCACGAATCCGGCGTATCCACGTGCTGTTGTCGCGCCCGTACAGAGGCACCTGCTCTTGCTATGGGTTTATAACGGAACTACTTAGTAACTGGCGAAGGCGCACTCTTACTGAAATAATAACTTCTGAACTTTATCTGCTTTTTTTATTATGCACATTACATCAGAATTTGTCACTGATTTATGGTAACGTGTACGCCTACGAGAGTCACAGGTTAAGTTCCTGATCATTTTTATTATTCCTAATCATAATCCTTAGACACTGTTAAACTTAGTGGAAACCACCGTTATTATTTCACAAATCAAATGACACTTCCTAGGCCCAATTATACTCTTCACTGCTTGCGCAGTCCTACGAGAGTCATGGGTTAAGTTCCTGATCATTTTTATTATTGCTAATCATAATCCTTAGACACTGTTAAACTTAGTGGAAAACACCGTTATTATTTCACAAATCAAATGACACTTCCTAGGCCCAATTATACTCTTCACTGCTTGCGCAGTCCTACGAGAGTCATGGGTTAAGTTCCTGATCATTTTTATTATTCCTAATCATAATCCTTAGACACTGTTAAACTTAGTGGAAACCACCGTTATTATTTCACAAATCAAATGACACTTCCTAGGCCCAATTATACTCTTCACTGCTTGCACAGTCCTACGAGAGTCATGGGTTAAGTTCCTGATCATTTTTATTATTCCTAATCATAATCCTTAGACACTGTTAAACTTAGTGGAAACCACCGTTATTATTTCACAAATCAAATGACACTTCCTAGGCCCAATTATACTCTTCACTGCTTGCGCAGTCCTACGAGAGTCATGGGTTAAGTTCCTGATCATTTTTATTATTCCTAATCATAATCCTTAGACACTGTTAAACTTAGTGGAAACCACCGTTATTATTTCACAAATCAAATGACACTTCCTAGGCCCAATTATACTCTTCACTGCTTGCGCAGTCCTACGAGAGTCATGGGTTAAGTTCCTGATCATTTTTATTATTCCTAATCATAATCCTTAGACACTGTTAAACTTAGTGGAAACCACCGTTATTATTTCACAAATCAAATGACACTTCCTAGGCCCAATTATACTCTTCACTGCTTGCGCAGTCCTACGAGAGTCATGGGTTAAGTTCCTGATCATTTTTATTATTCCTAATCATAATCCTTAGACACTGTTAAACTTAGTGGAAACCACCGTTATTATTTCACAAATCAAATGACACTTCCTAGGCCCAATTATACTCTTCACTGCTTGCGCAGTCCTACGAGAGTCATGGGTTAAGTTCCTGATCATTTTTATTATTCCTAATCATAATCCTTAGACACTGTTAAACTTAGTGGAAACCACCGTTATTATTTCACAAATCAAATGACACTTCCTAGGCCCAATTATACTCTTCACTGCTTGTGCAGTCCTACGAGAGTCATGGGTTAAGTTCCTGATCATTTTTATTATTCCTAATCATAATCCTTAGACACTGTTAAACTTAGTGGAAACCACCGTTATTATTTCACAAATCAAATGACACTTCCTAGGCCCAATTATACTCTTCACTGCTTGCGCAGTCCTACGAGAGTCATGGGTTAAGTTCCTGATCATTTTTATTATTCCTAATCATAATCCTTAGACACTGTTAAACTTAGTGGAAACCACCGTTATTATTTCACAAATCAAATGACACTTCCTAGGCCCAATTATACTCTTCACTGCTTGCGCAGTCCTACGAGAGTCATGGGTTAAGTTCCTGATCATTTTTATTATTCCTAATCATAATCCTTAGACACTGTTAAACTTAGTGGAAACCACCGTTATTATTTCACAAATCAAATGACACTTCCTAGGCCCAATTATACTCTTCACTGCTTGCGCAGTCCTACGAGAGTCATGGGTTAAGTTCCTGATCATTTTTATTATTCCTAATCATAATCCTTAGACACTGTTAAACTTAGTGGAAACCACCGTTATTATTTCACAAATCAAATGACACTTCCTAGGCCCAATTATACTCTTCACTGCTTGCGCAGTCCTACGAGAGTCCTGGGTTAAGTTCCTGATCATTTTTATTATTCCTAATCATAATCCTTAGACACTGTTAAACTTAGTGGAAACCACCGTTATTATTTCACAAATCAAATGACACTTCCTAGGCCCAATTATACTCTTCACTGCTTGCGCAGTCCTACGAGAGTCATGGGTTAAGTTCCTGATCATTTTTATTATTCCTAATCATAATCCTTAGACACTGTTAAACTTAGTGGAAACCACCGTTATTATTTCACAAATCAAATGACACTTCCTAGGCCCAATTATACTCTTCACTGCTTGCGCAGTCCTACGAGAGTCATGGGTTAAGTTCCTGATCATTTTTATTATTCCTAATCATAATCCTTAGACACTGTTAAACTTAGTGGAAACCACCGTTATTATTTCACAAATCAAATGACACTTCCTAGGCCCAATTATACTCTTCACTGCTTGCGCAGTCCTACGAGAGTCATGGGTTAAGTTCCTGATCATTTTTATTATTCCTAATCATAATCCTTAGACACTGTTAAACTTAGTGGAAACCACCGTTATTATTTCACAAATCAAATGACACTTCCTAGGCCCAATTATACTCTTCACTGCTTGCGCAGTCCTACGAGAGTCATGGGTTAAGTTCCTGATCATTTTTATTATTCCTAATCATAATCCTTAGACACTGTTAAACTTAGTGGAAACCACCGTTATTATTTCACAAATCAAATGACACTTCCTAGGCCCAATTATACTCTTCACTGCTTGCGCAGTCCTACGAGAGTCATGGGTTAAGTTCCTGATCATTTTTATTATTCCTAATCATAATCCTTAGACACTGTTAAACTTAGTGGAAACCACCGTTATTATTTCACAAATCAAATGACACTTCCTAGGCCCAATTATACTCTTCACTGCTTGCGCAGTCCTACGAGAGTCATGGGTTAAGTTCCTGATCATTTTTATTATTCCTAATCATAATCCTTAGACACTGTTAAACTTAGTGGAAACCACCGTTATTATTTCACAAATCAAATGACACTTCCTAGGCCCAATTATACTCTTCACTGCTTGCGCAGTTCTACGAGAGTCATGGGTTAAGTTCCTGATCATTTTTATTATTCCTAATCATAATCCTTAGACACTGTTAAACTTAGTGGAAACCACCGTTATTATTTCACAAATCAAATGACACTTCCTAGGCCCAATTATACTCTTCACTGCTTGCGCAGTCCTACGAGAGTCCTGGGTTAAGTTCCTGATCATTTTTATTATTCCTAATCATAATCCTTAGACACTGTTAAACTTAGTGGAAACCACCGTTATTATTTCACAAATCAAATGACACTTCCTAGGCCCAATTATACTCTTCACTGCTTGCGCAGTCCTACGAGAGTCATGGGTTAAGTTCCTGATCATTTTTATTATTCCTAATCATAATCCTTAGACACTGTTAAACTTAGTGGAAACCACCGTTATTATTTCACAAATCAAATGACACTTCCTTGGCCCAATTATACTCTTCACTGCTTGCGCAGTCCTACGAGAGTCATGGGTTAAGTTCCTGATCATTTTTATTATTCCTAATCATAATCCTTAGACACTGTTAAACTTAGTGGAAACCACCGTTATTATTTCACAAATCAAATGACACTTCCTAGGCCCAATTATACTCTTCACTGCTTGCGCAGTCCTACGAGAGTCATGGGTTAAGTTCCTGATCATTTTTATTATTCCTAATCATAATCCTTAGACACTGTTAAACTTAGTGGAAACCACCGTTATTATTTCACAAATCAAATGACACTTCCTAGGCCCAATTATACTCTTCACTGCTTGCGCAGTCCTACGAGAGTCATGGGTTAAGATCCTGATCATTTTTATTATTCCTAATCATAATCCTTAGACACTGTTAAACTTAGTGGAAACCACCGTTATTATTTCACAAATCAAATGACACTTCCTAGGCCCAATTATACTCTTCACTGCTTGCGCAGTCCTACGAGAGTCATGGGTTAAGTTCCTGATCATTTTTATTATTCCTAATCATAATCCTTAGACACTGTTAAACTTAGTGGAAACCACCGTTATTATTTCACAAATCAAATGACACTTCCTAGGCCCAATTATACTCTTCACTGCTTGCGCAGTCCTACGAGAGTCATGGGTTAAGTTCCTGATCATTTTTATTATTCCTAATCATAATCCTTAGACACTGTTAAACTTAGTGGAAACCACCGTTATTATTTCACAAATCAAATGACACTTCCTAGGCCCAATTATACTCTTCACTGCTTGCGCAGTCCTACGAGAGTCATGGGTTAAGTTCCTGATCATTTTTATTATTCCTAATCATAATCCTTAGACACTGTTAAACTTAGTGGAAACCACCGTTATTATTTCACAAATCAAATGACACTTCCTAGGCCCAATTATACTCTTCACTGCTTGCGCAGTCCTACGAGAGTCATGGGTTAAGTTCCTGATCATTTTTATTATTCCTAATCATAATCCTTAGACACTGTTAAACTTAGTGGAAACCACCGTTATTATTTCACAAATCAAATGACACTTCCTAGGCCCAATTATACTCTTCACTGCTTGCGCAGTCCTACGAGAGTCATGGGTTAAGTTCCTGATCATTTTTATTATTCCTAATCATAATCCTTAGACACTGTTAAACTTAGTGGAAACCACCGTTATTATTTCACAAATCAAATGACACTTCCTAGGCCCAATTATACTCTTCACTGCTTGCGCAGTCCTACGAGAGTCATGGGTTAAGTTCCTGATCATTTTTATTATTCCTAATCATAATCCTTAGACACTGTTAAACTTAGTGGAAACCACCGTTATTATTTCACAAATCAAATGACACTTCCTAGGCCCAATTATACTCTTCACTGCTTGCGCAGTCCTACGAGAGTCATGGGTTAAGTTCCTGATCATTTTTATTATTCCTAATCATAATCCTTAGACACTGTTAAACTTAGTGGAAACCACCGTTATTATTTCACAAATCAAATGACACTTCCTAGGCCCAATTATACTCTTCACTGCTTGCGCAGTCCTACGAGAGTCATGGGTTAAGTTCCTGATCATTTTTATTATTCCTAATCATAATCCTTAGACACTGTTAAACTTAGTGGAAACCACCGTTATTATTTCACAAATCAAATGACACTTCCTAGGCCCAATTATACTCTTCACTGCTTGCGCAGTCCTACGAGAGTCATGGGTTAAGTTCCTGATCATTTTTATTATTCCTAATCATAATCCTTAGACACTGTTAAACTTAGTGGAAACCACCGTTATTATTTCACAAATCAAATGACACTTCCTAGGCCCAATTATACTCTTCACTGCTTGCGCAGTCCTACGGGAGTCATGGGTTAAGTTCCTGATCATTTTTATTATTCCTAATCATAATCCTTAGACACTGTTAAACTTAGTGGAAACCACCGTTATTATTTCACAAATCAAATGACACTTCCTAGGCCCAATTACACTCTTCACTGCTTGCGCAGTCCTACGAGAGTCATGGGTTAAGTTCCTGATCATTTTTATTATTCCTAATCATAATCCTTAGACACTGTTAAACTTAGTGGAAACCACCGTTATTATTTCACAAATCAAATGACACTTCCTAGGCCCAATTATACTCTTCACTGCTTGCGCAGTCCTACGAGAGTCATGGGTTAAGTTCCTGATCATTTTTATTATTCCTAATCATAATCCTTAGACACTGTTAAACTTAGTGGAAACCACCGTTATTATTTCACAAATCAAATGACACTTCCTAGGCCCAATTATACTCTTCACTGCTTGCGCAGTCCTACGAGAGTCATGGGTTAAGTTCCTGATCATTTTTATTATTCCTAATCATAATCCTTAGACACTGTTAAACTTAGTGGAAACCACCGTTATTATTTCACAAATCAAATGACACTTCCTAGGCCCAATTATACTCTTCACTGCTTGCGCAGTCCTACGAGAGTCATGGGTTAAGTTCCTGATCATTTTTATTATTCCTAATCATAATCCTTAGACACTGTTAAACTTAGTGGAAACCACCGTTATTATTTCACAAATCAAATGACACTTCCTAGGCCCAATTATACTCTTCACTGCTTGCGCAGTCCTACGAGAGTCATGGGTTAAGTTCCTGATCATTTTTATTATTCCTAATCATAATCCTTAGACACTGTTAAACTTAGTGGAAACCACCGTTATTATTTCACAAATCAAATGACACTTCCTAGGCCCAATTATACTCTTCACTGCTTGCGCAGTCCTACGAGAGTCATGGGTTAAGTTCCTGATCATTTTTATTATTCCTAATCATAATCCTTAGACACTGTTAAACTTAGTGGAAACCACCGTTATTATTTCACAAATCAAATGACACTTCCTAGGCCCAATTATACTCTTCACTGCTTGCGCAGTCCTACGAGAGTCATGGGTTAAGTTCCTGATCATTTTTATTATTCCTAATCATAATCCTTAGACACTGTTAAACTTAGTGGAAACCACCGTTATTATTTCACAAATCAAATGACACTTCCTAGGCCCAATTATACTCTTCACTGCTTGCGCAGTCCTACGAGAGTCATGGGTTAAGTTCCTGATCATTTTTATTATTCCTAATCATAATCCTTAGACACTGTTAAACTTAGTGGAAACCACCGTTATTATTTCACAAATCAAATGACACTTCCTAGGCCCAATTATACTCTTCACTGCTTGCGCAGTCCTACGAGAGTCATGGGTTAAGTTCCTGATCATTTTTATTATTCCTAATCATAATCCTTAGACACTGTTAAACTTAGTGGAAACCACCGTTATTATTTCACAAATCAAATGACACTTCCTAGGCCCAATTATACTCTTCACTGCTTGCGCAGTCCTACGAGAGTCATGGGTTAAGTTCCTGATCATTTTTATTATTCCTAATCATAATCCTTAGACACTGTTAAACTTAGTGGAAACCACCGTTATTATTTCACAAATCAAATGACACTTCCTAGGCCCAATTATACTCTTCACTGCTTGCGCAGTCCTACGAGAGTCATGGGTTAAGTTCCTGATCATTTTTATTATTCCTAATCATAATCCTTAGACACTGTTAAACTTAGTGGAAACCACCGTTATTATTTCACAAATCAAATGACACTTCCTAGGCCCAATTATACTCTTCACTGCTTGCGCAGTCCTACGAGAGTCATGGGTTAAGTTCCTGATCATTTTTATTATTCCTAATCATAATCCTTAGACACTGTTAAACTTAGTGGAAACCACCGTTATTATTTCACAAATCAAATGACACTTCCTAGGCCCAATTATACTCTTCACTGCTTGCGCAGTCCTACGAGAGTCATGGGTTAAGTTCCTGATCATTTTTATTATTCCTAATCATAATCCTTAGACACTGTTAAACTTAGTGGAAACCACCGTTATTATTTCACAAATCAAATGACACTTCCTAGGCCCAATTATACTCTTCACTGCTTGCGCAGTCCTACGAGAGTCATGGGTTAAGTTCCTGATCATTTTTATTATTCCTAATCATAATCCTTAGACACTGTTAAACTTAGTGGAAACCACCGTTATTATTTCACAAATCAAATGACACTTCCTAGGCCCAATTATACTCTTCACTGCTTGCGCAGTCCTACGAGAGTCATGGGTTAAGTTCCTGATCATTTTTATTATTCCTAATCATAATCCTTAGACACTGTTAAACTTAGTGGAAACCACCGTTATTATTTCACAAATCAAATGACACTTCCTAGGCCCAATTATACTCTTCACTGCTTGCGCAGTCCTACGAGAGTCATGGGTTAAGTTCCTGATCATTTTTATTATTCCTAATCATAATCCTTAGACACTGTTAAACTTAGTGGAAACCACCGTTATTATTTCACAAATCAAATGACACTTCCTAGGCCCAATTATACTCTTCACTGCTTGCGCAGTCCTACGAGAGTCATGGGTTAAGTTCCTGATCATTTTTATTATTCCTAATCATAATCCTTAGACACTGTTAAACTTAGTGGAAACCACCGTTATTATTTCACAAATCAAATGACACTTCCTAGGCCCAATTATACTCTTCACTGCTTGCGCAGTCCTACGAGAGTCATGGGTTAAGTTCCTGATCATTTTTATTATTCCTAATCATAATCCTTAGACACTGTTAAACTTAGTGGAAACCACCGTTATTATTTCACAAATCAAATGACACTTCCTAGGCCCAATTATACTCTTCACTGCTTGCGCAGTCCTACGAGAGTCATGGGTTAAGTTCCTGATCATTTTTATTATTCCTAATCATAATCCTTAGACACTGTTAAACTTAGTGGAAACCACCGTTATTATTTCACAAATCAAATGACACTTCCTAGGCCCAATTATACTCTTCACTGCTTGCGCAGTCCTACGAGAGTCATGGGTTAAGTTCCTGATCATTTTTATTATTCCTAATCATAATCCTTAGACACTGTTAAACTTAGTGGAAACCACCGTTATTATTTCACAAATCAAATGACACTTCCTAGGCCCAATTATACTCTTCACTGCTTGCGCAGTCCTACGAGAGTCATGGGTTAAGTTCCTGATCATTTTTATTATTCCTAATCATAATCCTTAGACACTGTTAAACTTAGTGGAAACCACCGTTATTATTTCACAAATCAAATGACACTTCCTAGGCCCAATTATACTCTTCACTGCTTGCGCAGTCCTACGAGAGTCATGGGTTAAGTTCCTGATCATTTTTATTATTCCTAATCATAATCCTTAGACACTGTTAAACTTAGTGGAAACCACCGTTATTATTTCACAAATCAAATGACACTTCCTAGGCCCAATTATACTCTTCACTGCTTGCGCAGTCCTACGAGAGTCATGGGTTAAGTTCCTGATCATTTTTATTATTCCTAATCATAATCCTTAGACACTGTTAAACTTAGTGGAAACCACCGTTATTATTTCACAAATCAAATGACACTTCCTAGGCCCAATTATACTCTTCACTGCTTGCGCAGTCCTACGAGAGTCATGGGTTAAGTTCCTGATCATTTTTATTATTCCTAATCATAATCCTTAGACACTGTTAAACTTAGTGGAAACCACCGTTATTATTTCACAAATCAAATGACACTTCCTAGGCCCAATTATACTCTTCACTGCTTGCGCAGTCCTACGAGAGTCATGGGTTAAGTTCCTGATCATTTTTATTATTCCTAATCATAATCCTTAGACACTGTTAAACTTAGTGGAAACCACCGTTATTATTTCACAAATCAAATGACACTTCCTAGGCCCAATTATACTCTTCACTGCTTGCGCAGTCCTACGAGAGTCATGGGTTAAGTTCCTGATCATTTTTATTATTCCTAATCATAATCCTTAGACACTGTTAAACTTAGTGGAAACCACCGTTATTATTTCACAAATCAAATGACACTTCCTAGGCCCAATTATACTCTTCACTGCTTGCGCAGTCCTACGAGAGTCATGGGTTAAGTTCCTGATCATTTTTATTATTCCTAATCATAATCCTTAGACACTGTTAAACTTAGTGGAAACCACCGTTATTATTTCACAAATCAAATGACACTTCCTAGGCCCAATTATACTCTTCACTGCTTGCGCAGTCCTACGAGAGTCATGGGTTAAGTTCCTGATCATTTTTATTATTCCTAATCATAATCCTTAGACACTGTTAAACTTAGTGGAAACCACCGTTATTATTTCACAAATCAAATGACACTTCCTAGGCCCAATTATACTCTTCACTGCTTGCGCAGTCCTACGAGAGTCATGGGTTAAGTTCCTGATCATTTTTATTATTCCTAATCATAATCCTTAGACACTGTTAAACTTAGTGGAAACCACCGTTATTATTTCACAAATCAAATGACACTTCCTAGGCCCAATTATACTCTTCACTGCTTGCGCAGTCCTACGAGAGTCATGGGTTAAGTTCCTGATCATTTTTATTATTCCTAATCATAATCCTTAGACACTGTTAAACTTAGTGGAAACCACCGTTATTATTTCACAAATCAAATGACACTTCCTAGGCCCAATTATACTCTTCACTGCTTGCGCAGTCCTACGAGAGTCATGGGTTAAGTTCCTGATCATTTTTATTATTCCTAATCATAATCCTTAGACACTGTTAAACTTAGTGGAAACCACCGTTATTATTTCACAAATCAAATGACACTTCCTAGGCCCAATTATACTCTTCACTGCTTGCGCAGTCCTACGAGAGTCATGGGTTAAGTTCCTGATCATTTTTATTATTCCTAATCATAATCCTTAGACACTGTTAAACTTAGTGGAAACCACCGTTATTATTTCACAAATCAAATGACACTTCCTAGGCCCAATTATACTCTTCACTGCTTGCGCAGTCCTACGAGAGTCATGGGTTAAGTTCCTGATCATTTTTATTATTCCTAATCATAATCCTTAGACACTGTTAAACTTAGTGGAAACCACCGTTATTATTTCACAAATCAAATGACACTTCCTAGGCCCAATTATACTCTTCACTGCTTGCGCAGTCCTACGAGAGTCATGGGTTAAGTTCCTGATCATTTTTATTATTCCTAATCATAATCCTTAGACACTGTTAAACTTAGTGGAAACCACCGTTATTATTTCACAAATCAAATGACACTTCCTAGGCCCAATTATACTCTTCACTGCTTGCGCAGTCCTACGAGAGTCATGGGTTAAGTTCCTGATCATTTTTATTATTCCTAATCATAATCCTTAGACACTGTTAAACTTAGTGGAAACCACCGTTATTATTTCACAAATCAAATGACACTTCCTAGGCCCAATTATACTCTTCACTGCTTGCGCAGTCCTACGAGAGTCATGGGTTAAGTTCCTGATCATTTTTATTATTCCTAATCATAATCCTTAGACACTGTTAAACTTAGTGGAAACCACCGTTATTATTTCACAAATCAAATGACACTTCCTAGGCCCAATTATACTCTTCACTGCTTGCGCAGTCCTACGAGAGTCATGGGTTAAGTTCCTGATCATTTTTATTATTCCTAATCATAATCCTTAGACACTGTTAAACTTAGTGGAAACCACCGTTATTATTTCACAAATCAAATGACACTTCCTAGGCCCAATTATACTCTTCACTGCTTGCGCAGTCCTACGAGAGTCATGGGTTAAGTTCCTGATCATTTTTATTATTCCTAATCATAATCCTTAGACACTGTTAAACTTAGTGGAAACCACCGTTATTATTTCACAAATCAAATGACACTTCCTAGGCCCAATTATACTCTTCACTGCTTGCGCAGTCCTACGAGAGTCATGGGTTAAGTTCCTGATCATTTTTATTATTCCTAATCATAATCCTTAGACACTGTTAAACTTAGTGGAAACCACCGTTATTATTTCACAAATCAAATGACACTTCCTAGGCCCAATTATACTCTTCACTGCTTGCGCAGTCCTACGAGAGTCATGGGTTAAGTTCCTGATCATTTTTATTATTCCTAATCATAATCCTTAGACACTGTTAAACTTAGTGGAAACCACCGTTATTATTTCACAAATCAAATGACACTTCCTAGGCCCAATTATACTCTTCACTGCTTGCGCAGTCCTACGAGAGTCATGGGTTAAGTTCCTGATCATTTTTATTATTCCTAATCATAATCCTTAGACACTGTTAAACTTAGTGGAAACCACCGTTATTATTTCACAAATCAAATGACACTTCCTAGGCCCAATTATACTCTTCACTGCTTGCGCAGTCCTACGAGAGTCATGGGTTAAGTTCCTGATCATTTTTATTATTCCTAATCATAATCCTTAGACACTGTTAAACTTAGTGGAAACCACCGTTATTATTTCACAAATCAAATGACACTTCCTAGGCCCAATTATACTCTTCACTGCTTGCGCAGTCCTACGAGAGTCATGGGTTAAGTTCCTGATCATTTTTATTATTCCTAATCATAATCCTTAGACACTGTTAAACTTAGTGGAAACCACCGTTATTATTTCACAAATCAAATGACACTTCCTAGGCCCAATTATACTCTTCACTGCTTGCGCAGTCCTACGAGAGTCATGGGTTAAGTTCCTGATCATTTTTATTATTCCTAATCATAATCCTTAGACACTGTTAAACTTAGTGGAAACCACCGTTATTATTTCACAAATCAAATGACACTTCCTAGGCCCAATTATACTCTTCACTGCTTGCGCAGTCCTACGAGAGTCATGGGTTAAGTTCCTGATAATTTTTATTATTCCTAATCATAATCCTTAGACACTGTTAAACTTAGTGGAAACCACCGTTATTATTTCACAAATCAAATGACACTTCCTAGGCCCAATTATACTCTTCACTGCTTGCGCAGTCCTACGAGAGTCATGGGTTAAGTTCCTGATCATTTTTATTATTCCTAATCATAATCCTTAGACACTGTTAAACTTAGTGGAAACCACCGTTATTATTTCACAAATCAAATGACACTTCCTAGGCCCAATTATACTCTTCACTGCTTGCGCAGTCCTACGAGAGTCATGGGTTAAGTTCCTGATCATTTTTATTATTCCTAATCATAATCCTTAGACACTGTTAAACTTAGTGGAAACCACCGTTATTATTTCACAAATCAAATGACACTTCCTAGGCCCAATTATACTCTTCACTGCTTGCGCAGTCCTACGAGAGTCATGGGTTAAGTTCCTGATCATTTTTATTATTCCTAATCATAATCCTTAGACACTGTTAAACTTAGTGGAAACCACCGTTATTATTTCACAAATCAAATGACACTTCCTAGGCCCAATTATACTCTTCACTGCTTGCGCAGTCCTACGAGAGTCATGGGTTAAGTTCCTGATCATTTTTATTATTCCTAATCATAATCCTTAGACACTGTTAAACTTAGTGGAAACCACCGTTATTATTTCACAAATCAAATGACACTTCCTAGGCCCAATTATACTCTTCACTGCTTGCGCAGTCCTACGAGAGTCATGGGTTAAGTTCCTGATCATTTTTATTATTCCTAATCATAATCCTTAGACACTGTTAAACTTAGTGGAAACCACCGTTATTATTTCACAAATCAAATGACACTTCCTAGGCCCAATTATACTCTTCACTGCTTGCGCAGTCCTACGAGAGTCATGGGTTAAGTTCCTGATCATTTTTATTATTCCTAATCATAATCCTTAGACACTGTTAAACTTAGTGGAAACCACCGTTATTATTTCACAAATCAAATGACACTTCCTAGGCCCAATTATACTCTTCACTGCTTGCGCAGTCCTACGAGAGTCATGGGTTAAGTTCCTGATCATTTTTATTATTCCTAATCATAATCCTTAGACACTGTTAAACTTAGTGGAAACCACCGTTATTATTTCACAAATCAAATGACACTTCCTAGGCCCAATTATACTCTTCACTGCTTGCGCAGTCCTACGAGAGTCATGGGTTAAGTTCCTGATCATTTTTATTATTCCTAATCATAATCCTTAGACACTGTTAAACTTAGTGGAAACCACCGTTATTATTTCACAAATCAAATGACACTTCCTAGGCCCAATTATACTCTTCACTGCTTGCGCAGTCCTACGAGAGTCATGGGTTAAGTTCCTGATCATTTTTATTATTCCTAATCATAATCCTTAGACACTGTTAAACTTAGTGGAAACCACCGTTATTATTTCACAAATCAAATGACACTTCCTAGGCCCAATTATACTCTTCACTGCTTGCGCAGTCCTACGAGAGTCATGGGTTAAGTTCCTGATCATTTTTATTATTCCTAATCATAATCCTTAGACACTGTTAAACTTAGTGGAAACCACCGTTATTATTTCACAAATCAAATGACACTTCCTAGGCCCAATTATACTCTTCACTGCTTGCGCAGTCCTACGAGAGTCATGGGTTAAGTTCCTGATCATTTTTATTATTCCTAATCATAATCCTTAGACACTGTTAAACTTAGTGGAAACCACCGTTATTATTTCACAAATCAAATGACACTTCCTAGGCCCAATTATACTCTTCACTGCTTGCGCAGTCCTACGAGAGTCATGGGTTAAGTTCCTGATCATTTTTATTATTCCTAATCATAATCCTTAGACACTGTTAAACTTAGTGGAAACCACCGTTATTATTTCACAAATCAAATGACACTTCCTAGGCCCAATTATACTCTTCACTGCTTGCGCAGTCCTACGAGAGTCATGGGTTAAGTTCCTGATCATTTTTATTATTCCTAATCATAATCCTTAGACACTGTTAAACTTAGTGGAAACCACCGTTATTATTTCACAAATCAAATGACACTTCCTAGGCCCAATTATACTCTTCACTGCTTGCGCAGTCCTACGAGAGTCATGGGTTAAGTTCCTGATCATTTTTATTATTCCTAATCATAATCCTTAGACACTGTTAAACTTAGTGGAAACCACCGTTATTATTTCACAAATCAAATGACACTTCCTAGGCCCAATTATACTCTTCACTGCTTGCGCAGTCCTACGAGAGTCATGGGTTAAGTTCCTGATCATTTTTATTATTCCTAATCATAATCCTTAGACACTGTTAAACTTAGTGGAAACCACCGTTATTATTTCACAAATCAAATGACACTTCCTAGGCCCAATTATACTCTTCACTGCTTGCGCAGTCCTACGAGAGTCATGGGTTAAGTTCCTGATCATTTTTATTATTCCTAATCATAATCCTTAGACACTGTTAAACTTAGTGGAAACCACCGTTATTATTTCACAAATCAAATGACACTTCCTAGGCCCAATTATACTCTTCACTGCTTGCGCAGTCCTACGAGAGTCATGGGTTAAGTTCCTGATCATTTTTATTATTCCTAATCATAATCCTTAGACACTGTTAAACTTAGTGGAAACCACCGTTATTATTTCACAAATCAAATGACACTTCCTAGGCCCAATTATACTCTTCACTGCTTGCGCAGTCCTACGAGAGTCATGGGTTAAGTTCCTGATCATTTTTATTATTCCTAATCATAATCCTTAGACACTGTTAAACTTAGTGGAAACCACCGTTATTATTTCACAAATCAAATGACACTTCCTAGGCCCAATTATACTCTTCACTGCTTGCGCAGTCCTACGAGAGTCATGGGTTAAGTTCCTGATCATTTTTATTATTCCTAATCATAATCCTTAGACACTGTTAAACTTAGTGGAAACCACCGTTATTATTTCACAAATCAAATGACACTTCCTAGGCCCAATTATACTCTTCACTGCTTGCGCAGTCCTACGAGAGTCATGGGTTAAGTTCCTGATCATTTTTATTATTCCTAATCATAATCCTTAGACACTGTTAAACTTAGTGGAAACCACCGTTATTATTTCACAAATCAAATGACACTTCCTAGGCCCAATTATACTCTTCACTGCTTGCGCAGTCCTACGAGAGTCATGGGTTAAGTTCCTGATCATTTTTATTATTCCTAATCATAATCCTTAGACACTGTTAAACTTAGTGGAAACCACCGTTATTATTTCACAAATCAAATGACACTTCCTAGGCCCAATTATACTCTTCACTGCTTGCGCAGTCCTACGAGAGTCATGGGTTAAGTTCCTGATCATTTTTATTATTCCTAATCATAATCCTTAGACACTGTTAAACTTAGTGGAAACCACCGTTATTATTTCACAAATCAAATGACACTTCCTAGGCCCAATTATACTCTTCACTGCTTGCGCAGTCCTACGAGAGTCATGGGTTAAGTTCCTGATCATTTTTATTATTCCTAATCATAATCCTTAGACACTGTTAAACTTAGTGGAAACCACCGTTATTATTTCACAAATCAAATGACACTTCCTAGGCCCAATTATACTCTTCACTGCTTGCGCAGTCCTACGAGAGTCATGGGTTAAGTTCCTGATCATTTTTATTATTCCTAATCATAATCCTTAGACACTGTTAAACTTAGTGGAAACCACCGTTATTATTTCACAAATCAAATGACACTTCCTAGGCCCAATTATACTCTTCACTGCTTGCGCAGTCCTACGAGAGTCATGGGTTAAGTTCCTGATCATTTTTATTATTCCTAATCATAATCCTTAGACACTGTTAAACTTAGTGGAAACCACCGTTATTATTTCACAAATCAAATGACACTTCCTAGGCCCAATTATACTCTTCACTGCTTGCGCAGTCCTACGAGAGTCATGGGTTAAGTTCCTGATCATTTTTATTATTCCTAATCATAATCCTTAGACACTGTTAAACTTAGTGGAAACCACCGTTATTATTTCACAAATCAAATGACACTTCCTAGGCCCAATTATACTCTTCACTGCTTGCGCAGTCCTACGAGAGTCATGGGTTAAGTTCCTGATCATTTTTATTATTCCTAATCATAATCCTTAGACACTGTTAAACTTAGTGGAAACCACCGTTATTATTTCACAAATCAAATGACACTTCCTAGGCCCAATTATACTCTTCACTGCTTGCGCAGTCCTACGAGAGTCATGGGTTAAGTTCCTGATCATTTTTATTATTCCTAATCATAATCCTTAGACACTGTTAAACTTAGTGGAAACCACCGTTATTATTTCACAAATCAAATGACACTTCCTAGGCCCAATTATACTCTTCACTGCTTGCGCAGTCCTACGAGAGTCATGGGTTAAGTTCCTGATCATTTTTATTATTCCTAATCATAATCCTTAGACACTGTTAAACTTAGTGGAAACCACCGTTATTATTTCACAAATCAAATGACACTTCCTAGGCCCAATTATACTCTTCACTGCTTGCGCAGTCCTACGAGAGTCATGGGTTAAGTTCCTGATCATTTTTATTATTCCTAATCATAATCCTTAGACACTGTTAAACTTAGTGGAAACCACCGTTATTATTTCACAAATCAAATGACACTTCCTAGGCCCAATTATACTCTTCACTGCTTGCGCAGTCCTACGAGAGTCATGGGTTAAGTTCCTGATCATTTTTATTATTCCTAATCATAATCCTTAGACACTGTTAAACTTAGTGGAAACCACCGTTATTATTTCACAAATCAAATGACACTTCCTAGGCCCAATTATACTCTTCACTGCTTGCGCAGTCCTACGAGAGTCATGGGTTAAGTTCCTGATCATTTTTATTATTCCTAATCATAATCCTTAGACACTGTTAAACTTAGTGGAAACCACCGTTATTATTTCACAAATCAAATGACACTTCCTAGGCCCAATTATACTCTTCACTGCTTGCGCAGTCCTACGAGAGTCATGGGTTAAGTTCCTGATCATTTTTATTATTCCTAATCATAATCCTTAGACACTGTTAAACTTAGTGGAAACCACCGTTATTATTTCACAAATCAAATGACACTTCCTAGGCCCAATTATACTCTTCACTGCTTGCGCAGTCCTACGAGAGTCATGGGTTAAGTTCCTGATCATTTTTATTATTCCTAATCATAATCCTTAGACACTGTTAAACTTAGTGGAAACCACCGTTATTATTTCACAAATCAAATGACACTTCCTAGGCCCAATTATACTCTTCACTGCTTGCGCAGTCCTACGAGAGTCATGGGTTAAGTTCCTGATCATTTTTATTATTCCTAATCATAATCCTTAGACACTGTTAAACTTAGTGGAAACCACCGTTATTATTTCACAAATCAAATGACACTTCCTAGGCCCAATTATACTCTTCACTGCTTGCGCAGTCCTACGAGAGTCATGGGTTAAGTTCCTGATCATTTTTATTATTCCTAATCATAATCCTTAGACACTGTTAAACTTAGTGGAAACCACCGTTATTATTTCACAAATCAAATGACACTTCCTAGGCCCAATTATACTCTTCACTGCTTGCGCAGTCCTACGAGAGTCATGGGTTAAGTTCCTGATCATTTTTATTATTCCTAATCATAATCCTTAGACACTGTTAAACTTAGTGGAAACCACCGTTATTATTTCACAAATCAAATGACACTTCCTAGGCCCAATTATACTCTTCACTGCTTGCGCAGTCCTACGAGAGTCATGGGTTAAGTTCCTGATCATTTTTATTATTCCTAATCATAATCCTTAGACACTGTTAAACTTAGTGGAAACCACCGTTATTATTTCACAAATCAAATGACACTTCCTAGGCCCAATTATACTCTTCACTGCTTGCGCAGTCCTACGAGAGTCATGGGTTAAGTTCCTGATCATTTTTATTATTCCTAATCATAATCCTTAGACACTGTTAAACTTAGTGGAAACCACCGTTATTATTTCACAAATCAAATGACACTTCCTAGGCCCAATTATACTCTTCACTGCTTGCGCAGTCCTACGAGAGTCATGGGTTAAGTTCCTGATCATTTTTATTATTCCTAATCATAATCCTTAGACACTGTTAAACTTAGTGGAAACCACCGTTATTATTTCACAAATCAAATGACACTTCCTAGGCCCAATTATACTCTTCACTGCTTGCGCAGTCCTACGAGAGTCATGGGTTAAGTTCCTGATCATTTTTATTATTCCTAATCATAATCCTTAGACACTGTTAAACTTAGTGGAAACCACCGTTATTATTTCACAAATCAAATGACACTTCCTAGGCCCAATTATACTCTTCACTGCTTGCGCAGTCCTACGAGAGTCATGGGTTAAGTTCCTGATCATTTTTATTATTCCTAATCATAATCCTTAGACACTGTTAAACTTAGTGGAAACCACCGTTATTATTTCACAAATCAAATGACACTTCCTAGGCCCAATTATACTCTTCACTGCTTGCGCAGTCCTACGAGAGTCATGGGTTAAGTTCCTGATCATTTTTATTATTCCTAATCATAATCCTTAGACACTGTTAAACTTAGTGGAAACCACCGTTATTATTTCACAAATCAAATGACACTTCCTAGGCCCAATTATACTCTTCACTGCTTGCGCAGTCCTACGAGAGTCATGGGTTAAGTTCCTGATCATTTTTATTATTCCTAATCATAATCCTTAGACACTGTTAAACTTAGTGGAAACCACCGTTATTATTTCACAAATCAAATGACACTTCCTAGGCCCAATTATACTCTTCACTGCTTGCGCAGTCCTACGAGAGTCATGGGTTAAGTTCCTGATCATTTTTATTATTCCTAATCATAATCCTTAGACACTGTTAAACTTAGTGGAAACCACCGTTATTATTTCACAAATCAAATGACACTTCCTAGGCCCAATTATACTCTTCACTGCTTGCGCAGTCCTACGAGAGTCATGGGTTAAGTTCCTGATCATTTTTATTATTCCTAATCATAATCCTTAGACACTGTTAAACTTAGTGGAAACCACCGTTATTATTTCACAAATCAAATGACACTTCCTAGGCCCAATTATACTCTTCACTGCTTGCGCAGTCCTACGAGAGTCATGGGTTAAGTTCCTGATCATTTTTATTATTCCTAATCATAATCCTTAGACACTGTTAAACTTAGTGGAAACCACCGTTATTATTTCACAAATCAAATGACACTTCCTAGGCCCAATTATACTCTTCACTGCTTGCGCAGTCCTACGAGAGTCATGGGTTAAGTTCCTGATCATTTTTATTATTCCTAATCATAATCCTTAGACACTGTTAAACTTAGTGGAAACCACCGTTATTATTTCACAAATCAAATGACACTTCCTAGGCCCAATTATACTCTTCACTGCTTGCGCAGTCCTACGAGAGTCATGGGTTAAGTTCCTGATCATTTTTATTATTCCTAATCATAATCCTTAGACACTGTTAAACTTAGTGGAAACCACCGTTATTATTTCACAAATCAAATGACACTTCCTAGGCCCAATTATACTCTTCACTGCTTGCGCAGTCCTACGAGAGTCATGGGTTAAGTTCCTGATCATTTTTATTATTCCTAATCATAATCCTTAGACACTGTTAAACTTAGTGGAAACCACCGTTATTATTTCACAAATCAAATGACACTTCCTAGGCCCAATTATACTCTTCACTGCTTGCGCAGTCCTACGAGAGTCATGGGTTAAGTTCCTGATCATTTTTATTATTCCTAATCATAATCCTTAGACACTGTTAAACTTAGTGGAAACCACCGTTATTATTTCACAAATCAAATGACACTTCCTAGGCCCAATTATACTCTTCACTGCTTGCGCAGTCCTACGAGAGTCATGGGTTAAGTTCCTGATCATTTTTATTATTCCTAATCATAATCCTTAGACACTGTTAAACTTAGTGGAAACCACCGTTATTATTTCACAAATCAAATGACACTTCCTAGGCCCAATTATACTCTTCACTGCTTGCGCAGTCCTACGAGAGTCATGGGTTAAGTTCCTGATCATTTTTATTATTCCTAATCATAATCCTTAGACACTGTTAAACTTAGTGGAAACCACCGTTATTATTTCACATATCAAATGACACTTCCTAGGCCCAATTATACTCTTCACTGCTTGCGCAGTCCTACGAGAGTCATGGGTTAAGTTCCTGATCATTTTTATTATTCCTAATCATAATCCTTAGACACTGTTAAACTTAGTGGAAACCACCGTTATTATTTCACAAATCAAATGACACTTCCTAGGCCCAATTATACTCTTCACTGCTTGCGCAGTCCTACGAGAGTCATGGGTTAAGTTCCTGATCATTTTTATTATTCCTAATCATAATCCTTAGACACTGTTAAACTTAGTGGAAACCACCGTTATTATTTCAAAAAATCAAATGACACTTCCTAGGCCCAATTATACTCTTCACTGCTTGCGCAGTCCTACGAGAGTCATGGGTTAAGTTCCTGATCATTTTTATTATTCCTAATCATAATCCTTAGACACTGTTAAACTTAGTGGAAACCACCGTTATTATTTCACAAATCAAATGACACTTCCTAGGCCCAATTATACTCTTCACTGCTTGCGCAGTCCTACGAGAGTCATGGGTTAAGTTCCTGATCATTTTTATTATTCCTAATCATAATCCTTAGACACTGTTAAACTTAGTGGAAACCACCGTTATTATTTCACAAATCAAATGACACTTCCTAGGCCCAATTATACTCTTCACTGCTTGCGCAGTCCTACGAGAGTCATGGGTTAAGTTCCTGATCATTTTTATTATTCCTAATCATAATCCTTAGACACTGTTAAACTTAGTGGAAACCACCGTTATTATTTCACAAATCAAATGACACTTCCTAGGCCCAATTATACTCTTCACTGCTTGCGCAGTCCTACGAGAGTCATGGGTTAAGTTCCTGATCATTTTTATTATTCCTAATCATAATCCTTAGACACTGTTAAACTTAGTGGAAACCACCGTTATTATTTCACAAATCAAATGACACTTCCTAGGCCCAATTATACTCTTCACTGCTTGCGCAGTCCTACGAGAGTCATGGGTTAAGTTCCTGATCATTTTTATTATTCCTAATCATAATCCTTAGACACTGTTAAACTTAGTGGAAACCACCGTTATTATTTCACAAATCAAATGACACTTCCTAGGCCCAATTATACTCTTCACTGCTTGCGCAGTCCTACGAGAGTCATGGGTTAAGTTCCTGATCATTTTTATTATTCCTAATCATAATCCTTAGACACTGTTAAACTTAGTGGAAACCACCGTTATTATTTCACAAATCAAATGACACTTCCTAGGCCCAATTATACTCTTCACTGCTTGCGCAGTCCTACGAGAGTCATGGGTTAAGTTCCTGATCATTTTTATTATTCCTAATCATAATCCTTAGACACTGTTAAACTTAGTGGAAACCACCGTTATTATTTCACAAATCAAATGACACTTCCTAGGCCCAATTATACTCTTCACTGTTTGCGCAGTCCTACGAGAGTCATGGGTTAAGTTCCTGATCATTTTTATTATTCCTAATCATAATCCTTAGACACTGTTAAACTTAGTGGAAACCACCGTTATTATTTCACAAATCAAATGACACTTCCTAGGCCCAATTATACTCTTCACTGCTTGCGCAGTCCTACGAGAGTCATGGGTTAAGTTCCTGATCATTTTTATTATTCCTAATCATAATCCTTAGACACTGTTAAACTTAGTGGAAACCACCGTTATTATTTCACAAATCAAATGACACTTCCTAGGCCCAATTATACTCTTCACTGCTTGCGCAGTCCTACGAGAGTCATGGGTTAAGTTCCTGATCATTTTTATTATTCCTAATCATAATCCTTAGACACTGTTAAACTTAGTGGAAACCACCGTTATTATTTCACAAATCAAATGACACTTCCTAGGCCCAATTATACTCTTCACTGCTTGCGCAGTCCTACGAGAGTCATGGGTTAAGTTCCTGATCATTTTTATTATTCCTAATCATAATCCTTAGACACTGTTAAACTTAGTGGAAACCACCGTTATTATTTCACAAATCAAATGACACTTCCTAGGCCCAATTATACTCTTCACTGCTTGCGCAGTCCTACGAGAGTCATGGGTTAAGTTCCTGATCATTTTTATTATTCCTAATCATAATCCTTAGACACTGTTAAACTTAGTGGAAACCACCGTTATTATTTCACAAATCAAATGACACTTCCTAGGCCCAATTATACTCTTCACTGCTTGCGCAGTCCTACGAGAGTCATGGGTTAAGTTCCTGATCATTTTTATTATTCCTAATCATAATCCTTAGACACTGTTAAACTTAGTGGAAACCACCGTTATTATTTCACAAATCAAATGACACTTCCTAGGCCCAATTATACTCTTCACTGCTTGCGCAGTCCTACGAGAGTCATGGGTTAAGTTCCTGATCATTTTTATTATTCCTAATCATAATCCTTAGACACTGTTAAACTTAGTGGAAACCACCGTTATTATTTCACAAATCAAATGACACTTCCTAGGCCCAATTATACTCTTCACTGCTTGCGCAGTCCTACGAGAGTCATGGGTTAAGTTCCTGATCATTTTTATTATTCCTAATCATAATCCTTAGACACTGTTAAACTTAGTGGAAACCACCGTTATTATTTCACAAATCAAATGACACTTCCTAGGCCCAATTATACTCTTCACTGCTTGCGCAGTCCTACGAGAGTCATGGGTTAAGTTCCTGATCATTTTTATTATTCCTAATCATAATCCTTAGACACTGTTAAACTTAGTGGAAACCACCGTTATTATTTCACAAATCAAATGACACTTCCTAGGCCCAATTATACTCTTCACTGCTTGCGCAGTCCTACGAGAGTCATGGGTTAAGTTCCTGATCATTTTTATTATTCCTAATCATAATCCTTAGACACTGTTAAACTTAGTGGAAACCACCGTTATTATTTCACAAATCAAATGACACTTCCTTGGCCCAATTATACTCTTCACTGCTTGCGCAGTCCTACGAGAGTCATGGGTTAAGTTCCTGATCATTTTTATTCTTCCTAATCATAATCCTTAGACACTGTTAAACTTAGTGGAAACCACCGTTATTATTTCACAAATCAAATGACACTTCCTAGGCCCAATTATACTCTTCACTGCTTGCGCAGTCCTACGAGAGTCATGGGTTAAGTTCCTGATCATTTTTATTATTCCTAATCATAATCCTTAGACACTGTTAAACTTAGTGGAAACCACCGTTATTATTTCACAAATCAAATGACACTTCCTAGGCCCAATTATACTCTTCACTGCTTGCGCAGTCCTACGAGAGTCATGGGTTAAGTTCCTGATCATTTTTATTATTCCTAATCATAATCCTTAGACACTGTTAAACTTAGTGGAAACCACCGTTATTATTTCACAAATCAAATGACACTTCCTAGGCCCAATTATACTCTTCACTGCTTGCGCAGTCCTACGAGAGTCATGGGTTAAGTTCCTGATCATTTTTATTATTCCTAATCATAATCCTTAGACACTGTTAAACTTAGTGGAAACCACCGTTATTATTTCACAAATCAAATGACACTTCCTAGGCCCAATTATACTCTTCACTGCTTGCGCAGTCCTACGAGAGTCATGGGTTAAGTTCCTGATCATTTTTATTATTCCTAATCATAATCCTTAGACACTGTTAAACTTAGTGGAAACCACCGTTATTATTTCACAAATCAAATGACACTTCCTAGGCCCAATTATACTCTTCACTGCTTGCGCAGTCCTACGAGAGTCATGGTTTAAGTTCCTGGTCATTTTTATTATTCCTAATCATAATCCTTAGACACTGTTAAACTTAGTGGAAACCACCGTTATTATTTCACAAATCAAATGACACTTCCTAGGCCCAATTATACTCTTCACTGCTTGCGCAGTCCTACGAGAGTCATGGGTTAAGTTCCTGATCATTTTTATTATTGCTAATCATAATCCTTAGACACTGTTAAACTTAGTGGAAACCACCGTTATTATTTCACAAATCAAATGACACTTCCTAGGCCCAATTATACTCTTCACTGCTTGCGCAGTCCTACGAGAGTCATGGGTTAAGTTCCTGATCATTTTTATTATTCCTAATCATAATCCTTAGACACTGTTAAACTTAGTGGAAACCACCGTTATTATTTCACAAATCAAATGACACTTCCTAGGCCCAATTATACTCTTCACTGCTTGCGCAGTCCTACGAGAGTCATGGGTTAAGTTCCTGATCATTTTTATTATTCCTAATCATAATCCTTAGACACTGTTAAACTTAGTGGAAACCACCGTTATTATTTCACAAATCAAATGACACTTCCTAGGCCCAATTATACTCTTCACTGCTTGCGCAGTCCTACGAGAGTCATGGGTTAAGTTCCTGATCATTTTTATTATTCCTAATCATAATCCTTAGACACTGTTAAACTTAGTGGAAACCACCGTTATTATTTCACAAATCAAATGACACTTCCTAGGCCCAATTATACTCTTCACTGCTTGCGCAGTCCTACGAGAGTCATGGGTTAAGTTCCTGATCATTTTTATTATTCCTAATCATAATCCTTAGACACTGTTAAACTTAGTGGAAACCACCGTTATTATTTCACAAATCAAATGACACTTCCTAGGCCCAATTATACTCTTCACTGCTTGCGCAGTCCTACGAGAGTCATGGGTTAAGTTCCTGATCATTTTTATTATTCCTAATCATAATTCTTAGACACTGTTAAACTTAGTGGAAACCACCGTTATTATTTCACAAATCAAATGACACTTCCTAGGCCCAATTATACTCTTCACTGCTTGCGCAGTCCTACGAGAGTCATGGGTTAAGTTCCTGATCATTTTTATTATTCCTAATCATAATCCTTAGACACTGTTAAACTTAGTGGAAACCACCGTTATTATTTCACAAATCAAATGACACTTCCTAGGCCCAATTATACTCTTCACTGCTTGCGCAGTCCTACGAGAGTCATGGGTTAAGTTCCTGATCATTTTTATTATTCCTAATCATAATCCTTAGACACTGTTAAACTTAGTGGAAACCACCGTTATTATTTCACAAATCAAATGACACTTCCTAGGCCCAATTATACTCTTCACTGCTTGCGCAGTCCTACGAGAGTCATGGGTTAAGTTCCTGATCATTTTTATTATTCCTAATCATAATCCTTAGACACTGTTAAACTTAGTGGAAACCACCGTTATTATTTCACAAATCAAATGACACTTCCTAGGCCCAATTATACTCTTCACTGCTTGCGCAGTCCTACGAGAGTCATGGGTTAAGTTCCTGATCATTTTTATTATTCCTAATCATAATCCTTAGACACTGTTAAACTTAGTGGAAACCACCGTTATTATTTCACAAATCAAATGACACTTCCTAGGCCCAATTATACTCTTCACTGCTTGCGCAGTCCTACGAGAG
This sequence comes from Schistocerca gregaria, assembly GCF_023897955.1. NCBI lineage: Eukaryota > Metazoa > Arthropoda > Insecta > Orthoptera > Acrididae > Schistocerca > Schistocerca gregaria. The sequence continues at coordinate 459,540,745 of NC_064925.1, forward strand.
TCATGGGTTAAGTTCCTGATCATTTTTATTATTGCTAATCATAATCCTTAGACACTGTTAAACTTAGTGGAAACCACCGTTATTATTTTACAAATCAAATGACACTTCCTAGGCCCAATTATACTCTTCACTGCTTGCGCAGTCCTACGAGAGTCATGGGTTAAGTTCCTGATCATTTTTATTATTCCTAATCATAATCCTTAGACACTGTTAAACTTAGTGGAAACCACCGTTATTATTTCACAAATCAAATGACACTTCCTAGGCCCAATTATACTCTTCACTGCTTGCGCAGTCCTACGAGAGTCATGGGTTAAGTTCCTGATCATTTTTATTATTCCTAATCATAATCCTTAGACACTGTTAAACTTAGTGGAAACCACCGTTATTATTTCACAAATCAAATGACACTTCCTAGGCCCAATTATACTCTTCACTGCTTGCGCAGTCCTACGAGAGTCATGGGTTAAGTTCCTGATCATTTTTATTATTCCTAATCATAATCCTTAGACACTGTTAAACTTAGTGGAAACCACCGTTATTATTTCACAAATCAAATGACACTTCCTAGGCCCAATTATACTCTTCACTGCTTGCGCAGTCCTACGAGAGTCATGGGTTAAGTTCCTGATCATTTTTATTATTCCTAATCATAATCCTTAGACACTGTTAAACTTAGTGGAAACCACCGTTATTATTTCACAAATCAAATGACACTTCCTAGGCCCAATTATACTCTTCACTGCTTGCGCAGTCCTACGAGAGTCATGGGTTAAGTTCCTGATCATTTTTATTATTGCTAATCATAATCCTTAGACACTGTTAAACTTAGTGGAAACCACCGTTATTATTTTACAAATCAAATGACACTTCCTAGGCCCAATTATACTCTTCACTGCTTGCGCAGTCCTACGAGAGTCATGGGTTAAGTTCCTGATCATTTTTATTATTCCTAATCATAATCCTTAGACACTGTTAAACTTAGTGGAAACCACCGTTATTATTTCACAAATCAAATGACACTTCCTAGGCCCAATTATACTCTTCACTGCTTGCGCAGTCCTACGAGAGTCATGGGTTAAGTTCCTGATCATTTTTATTATTCCTAATCATAATCCTTAGACACTGTTAAACTTAGTGGAAACCACCGTTATTATTTCACAAATCAAATGACACTTCCTAGGCCCAATTATACTCTTCACTGCTTGCGCAGTCCTACGAGAGTCATGGGTTAAGTTCCTGATCATTTTTATTATTCCTAATCATAATCCTTAGACACTGTTAAACTTAGTGGAAACCACCGTTATTATTTCACAAATCAAATGACACTTCCTAGGCCCAATTATACTCTTCACTGCTTGCACAGTCGTGATCTCGAACGCCCACAGCATTGAATTCGGCCTTACTGTTCGACCCCTCCAATAACGACTTACTGTTCGTAACTTGTAACTCTGTGTAACGCGGACCTTTTCGTTAGTCGATCATTCGAAGCGAAGAAGATGACACACAAAGTGCTTCTATTCCTTCTAGTAAATAAATATTTTCCAAAAATTGACACTAAAATGACAGTTTACACTTACATATTGATAGCTCAGTATTAAGAGTGTTGTGCGTGATGTCCTTAGGTTAGTTAGGTTTAAGTAGATCTAAGTTCTAGGGGACTGATGACCATAGATGTTAACTCCCGTAGTGCTCAGAGCCATTTGAACCATTTAGTATTAAGAGCCTTTCCTCTATTATTATAAACAAAATCTGAATGATACTTCAGTAATAATTATTGAATGAAAATAAGTGATTCGGTGCGCTGTTCCGAGGAATTCTCTCCATCTTCTACCGCAGCAGCGAGTCAGCTCACAAGACTATTCAGCTGGCGCAGTTTCTCACGTTAGCTGTACGTGTAGTCCCATTTGTCGTTCGCAGCTCACTCCACTTTGTAACATAATGCGTCTGCTACTGCATGTACGCTCAGCTGCGATGTGAAACGGGGGAATAAAGTTTATAGCTCCAAGAGTCAGAAATCATACACAACCTCTGTTCATTAGAGGCAAGTGCATCGTCAGGTGTGTGACTGGACCGCACTTATTCTCTATACAGGGTGTTAGAGGTACAGGAACAGACATTGTGATAATTAGTACCTTAATATGTACCCACGTCAGCGTGTTAGTTGTTTATTTCTCTGCGTATAGCTGTCTTCCCGGGAAAACATCAAATAATTTGCCACCTTATGTTTTCTCCACCGTCGTAACTGCATCGCCAAGTGGACTACACCTGTCAGTATAGACTAACCGTTTTGTGCCCACGCATCCGCACTTCAACACCTGGCCTGATGCGCAGGAGAAAATACGCGTTAAGGTCCTGCTCTTGCCACGTTTACTTGGAGGGCATTCAACATAAAAACTACTCCTAATAGATATAATTATTAGTCTGAAAATATTGCACTTACACCCCTAACAACTTGTATACACAGGGCGAGGCAGCTGAAACAGACCAAACCCAAGTACATCCAGAATGAATAACTACATCGAGGTGTGGTTTTCACCAAATTGTAGCGGATAATATGGCGAATTTCCTGACGTTCGCAAGTAATTTTTATCGTTTATAGTCCCTGGATTACAACAAAGACTTTTTTTTTTCCCTCATGGAATTATATATTATTTTCTGTGGCTTCTAAGCTTCTAAGAGATCTTCAACGACATAACACGTATGGGACTTATCAAACAGTATAGAGATAACAGTGCCGCAAAGCACTGTCCCGCTGCCATGAGAAGAGGTCCCACAGACGCCTGCAGATTTATACCAAATGAAGGGCTTATTTCAATAGTGGTAGAGGTCCATTTTTGTTCATTGTGGGATACAGAGCCAGCCGGAGTGGCCAAGCGGTTCTAGGCGCTACAGTCCGGAACCGCGCGGCCGCTACGGTCGCAGGTTCGAATCCTGAATCGGGCATGAATTTCTGTGATGTCCTTAGGTTAGGTAGGTTTAAGTAGTTCTAAGTTCTAGGGGACTAATCACCATAGAAGTTAAGTCCCATAGTGCTCAGAGCTATTTGAACCATTTTTTTTGAGACACAGAGTCCTAAAGTTAAATGAGCGCTGAAAAATCTGCAGTTGAGATATCAGAAATATCCAAGCAAATGGCTTCTTGCTAGAGATGAACCTTTCGTTCTGTTTGTTTGGATAATTAATTGCAGAAGCATTATAGGCAGAAAAGTGGAGGTAATGGACTTGTACCACTATTGAAAAAGCCCTTCAAATGTAAGCAAGCGCGTAACTCAGGTACGGTACGTGTGCATCACGGATGCCATGCCAATTGCCAAGTGCTCAAAATGTTGACCATGAGCATCTAGGCGTAACATTCCAAAGCGACGTGGATAATGGTAGGGAAGGCGAATGGCAGACTTCAGTGTATTGAGGAGAGTTTTAGGAAAGTGTAGCTCATCTACAAAGGAGACCGTGTACAGAAGACTTGCGCGTCCCGTTCTTGAATACTGCTCGAGAGTTTGCGATCCGCGCCAGGTCAGATTAAAGGATGGCATCGAAGCAATTCAGAGGTGTGCTGCTATATTGTCACCGGTAATTTCGATCAACAAGCGAGTATTACAGAGATGCTCCGTGAACTAAATGGGAATCCTTGAAGGGAAGACGACGTTCTCCTCGCAAAACACTATTGAGAAAATTTAGAGAACAGGCATTTGCGGCCGAGTGTAGAACGATTCTACTACTGCCAACGTGCATTTCGCGTAAGGACCGCGAAGATTGAATACGAAAATTAGAGCTCGTGTGGAGTCTTAGAGGCAGTCGTTTTTTCATCGCTCCATTTGGAAGCAGAAGAAGAAGGAAATCATTAGCAGTGGTGTGAGGTACCCTCCGCCAAACACCGTACGGTGACTTGCTGAATAAACACACTGGTGTCCAAAATTAAAACAACAAACTGTTATTTCCCCGTCCCATTTCACGATATAATCGTACAAACTGTCAACAGATGTCCGTACGATCACGTTCTGCACGGCAGACGGCATTGTCGGGAGTGGCAACATTTTATAGAGACAGAGGATGCATCCGGAGAACCAGGGCAGGTTCGACTACGTGTGACATAAGAAAGAGAGGACTGTTATTTGGCTGTAAAGGCAGGACGGTACTCCCTTCGTACAGCATGGCAGGCAACTGGTATCTGACCTCGCAGCAGTTACCGAAGGCGTTGTGTTGAGGCAAACGGTGTACTGAAGGCTTCGGCAAAGTGCCCTTTAGTGCTGCAGACCGGGTGTATGTATACGTCTGACGCGTCTTGACAGAAGGGAACGTCTAGAGTGGAGTCGTCAACCTTCCATCTGGACGGACGAACAGTGGGCCAATGTTCTGTTCGTAGATTAGTCTAGATTTGGTCTGGAGAGTGATTCTCGACGGATTCACTTCTGGAGGAAACTTGGAACACGATTTCTGGATCCACACATTGTGGAAAGAGACCGACGTAGAGGAGGATTCCTTAGGTGTGGTCAGGGATTAAGCTGACTACTCGAAAGCATCATCTTGAAACTGTATGGGTGAATTGGCAAGGTTTAACTGCTGTCAGGTATCGTGACGAGATTTTAGGACCTCAAGTGCGGTTGTTGCAAGGTGCTGTGGGCCAAGACTTCGCATTGATGGACGATAATGCTCGACCTCATAGAGCACAGATGGTTGATGTTTACTTGGAAGATATTGCATGGGTAGTGTGGCGTTCTTGCTCTCCCGATTTGAATCCCATAGATGATGTCTGGAGTGCATTAGTGAGACGGATTGCAGCGCGTCAGCATCCAACAACCACTCTCCAAGACTTGCGAGTAGCTCTGCAGGAAAAATGGGCGTTACTGCCTCAACATGAGATTTATGACATCATTCAAAGCAAAAAATGTTCAAATGTGTGTGAAATCGTATGGGACTTAACTGTTAAGGCCATCAGTCCCTAAGGTTACCCACTACTTAACCTAAATTAGCCTAAGGACAAACACAAAGACCCATACCCGAGGGAGGACTCGAACCTCCGCCGGGACCAGCTGCACAGTCTATGACTGCAGCGCCTGAGACCGCTCGGCTAATTCCGCGTGGCTCATTCACAGCATGCCCCGTCGTTATTAAACTTGTATTGCTGCTATGGGTGGTCACACCCTTACTGAACACGTTAACCAGTTGTCGGAAGAGGTGTGTAAATCCGTTAAGTCGGAAAAAAGAACATTTTTCTCTACAGTTATGCACGTTGCAGTTGTTTACGTCATGTATCGTTACGTTGTCTGTATTTTACTATCACCTTTTTACACTGTTTTGTAGCAAAATAAAGGCTTGTTTTGGACACCAGTGTATCTAGACGTACAGGGGATAGGCAAAATAATGTGAACAGTCGTAGTAATGGGATGGTTGAGGTTGTCGGTCAACAACGCAGGTAAGGCACGTGTCGCGCTGGACTGTGCGTGTTCAGTACGGACTAGACATCAGTACTGGTTGTTTACGAGTCGTGCACACTTCGTATTCGCATTCAGAGGCCGAAGTCGACGTGCAATGGAAGACCTAACAGAGTTCCAAAGAGGTCAGACTGGCTACAGTATCAGTAATCAAGACAGCCAACTTATTGAACATTTCAAGAGCAACTGTTTTAACAGTCGTGACAGTCTACACAAAACATGGAAAGACATCATCGTGTAAACGTAATAGTGGGTGCAAATCAAAACTAAATGACAGAAATTGTTGTATGCTAACACGAATTGTGTAAAACAACACAAAACTGCGGCAGATTAAGTGAGTGAAGAGCTCAATAGCCATCTTCGACACCCCGTATCTATCGACACTGTCGCCGAGAACTTTTTAAAGCGAATATTCAGGGACGAGCTGCTACACCGAAACGATTAGTGACGACAACCAACCTAAATAAGCGTAAAACATGGTGTCAGGAGCATAAATCCAGGACGGCTGATCAGTGGAAACACGTCATATGCTGCGACGAGTCAACATTTTCGTTATCTCCAACATCGGTCCGGATTTAAGTCTGGAAAACGTCAACAGAAGCCTGCTGTTCTGATTCCATGATTCCAACGGTTAAGCATGGAGGTGGAAGTGTGATGGTGTGGGCAGCCATATCATGGTATTCTTCTGGTCCCATCATTACTCTCAAAGGACGTGTTACAGCCAACGATTATGTGAACATTTTAGGTGATGAGGTGCACCCATGATTCAGATGTTGTTCCCCAACAATGATGCCATATTTCAGAAAGATAATGCAACCGTTTACAGAGCTAGGATGGTACAATCGTGGTATGAGGAGTGTGCAACTGAACTGCAGCGTCTACCCTTACCATCACAATCCCCGGACTTGAACATTATTGAACTCTTGTGGGCGGTATTGGTGTGCAGACTCCGGAGCAGATTTTCGCCTCCCTCGTCGCTACAGGAGTTAGAAGAGATTCTGTTCGAAGAATGGTATAATGTTCCACTGGAGACTATACAGGGTGAAAAATATTTAAACCGACAAACTCCGGGAGGTTGTAGGGGACATCAAAATAAATATTTTTCCCTAATGTCATATTTTCCTATGAGGAGTATTTAAACCGGTAGAGGAAGATTTCTTTGGCGGCAAATTAATTAAACCAACAAACACTTTTCAATTTTTTTATGTACAAGAGACAGTACATTAACACTACCCAATTTGAATTACAGTAGATTTTCAAAAATGCCTCCACTGACATGTAAACAGAGTTTACACCGTCGGATCATGTTCTGTCTGACACGGGCAAAAACCCCAGGAGTATCCTGATCTGTTCCTCCTGCTGCTACTATCCGGGCAACCAGATCCTCTTCTGATGCAACAGGAGTTGCAAAAACAAGGTTGCGCATCTCTCTCGACACAAAAAAGTCCAGAGGGGACGTATCTGGGGATCGAGCAGGTCATAGTACAGGACCACCTCTGCCAACTCACGTTTTTGGGAACCGTCGGTCCAGGAATCGACGCACAGGACGACTGAAATGAGCTGGTGCCCCATGTTGAAAGCACATGCGTTGTCTTGTAGGGAGCGGGACGTCTTCAAGCAAGTCTTGAAATGCTCTGGCGAGAAAATTGTAATAGTGCCTGCCATTTAATGGCCTAGGCAGCAATACGGGCCAATTAAACAGTCCCCAGCAACATCGACTCACACATTAACGAAGAACTGCACTTGTTGATCCATCCGCTGTGCGGCTCGTCCGTTGTGGTGCGCTACGCAGAACGCACCAACCGCATCAGTGTACTAACTCCAGGTGTATCGCTCTATTAGTAAACAGAGACAATGCACTACTACACTGGTGGACAGAAGTTTCCTACAACTGAAGAGCGCAATACGGCCTCTAACAACTGAAGATCCTAATACGGCCTCTAACAACTGAAGAGTGTAATACGGCCTCCACCGGTTTAAATAATCCTCATAGGGAAAAATGACATTAAGGAAAAATATTTGTCTTGATGTCCCCTACAACCTCCCGGAGTTTGTCGGTTTAAATACTTGTCACACTGTATAATCATTATATGCCAGTATTTCAAGAAGAATCGCAGCTGTATTACGGCCAGTGGGGATCCAACCCATTTCCAAGTAAGTACAGGTGTTCACATTGTTTTGCCTATCCCCTGTAGGTGAGCCAATGGAACGAGAGGGGTACGTGTTACAGTGCGAAGCGCCCCCCGCCGTGGTTTACGGCGAGGCGGATGCAGCCGCAGCCGTGGACGCAGACGGCCGCGGGCCGTGTGACGGCGTGTGTCGCCGCCCCCACACGCGAGCCAGTGCGTGCGCCGGCGGGTCCGGCCGGCCGGCTGTGGCGAAACGCCGCGGCCGCTGGCAGCCCGCGCGTCCCTCTCGCCGTGACCGCGGTGCGCTATTCTTGACGGCCCGCCCCTCTGTCCCGAGCGATTACCGCGCCCGGATGTGTCGCTGCGACTCCGGCACTGCTTTTCATTTCAGCCCTGAAAACATCAGCAGTGCGATGCTCGCGACGCGCTCTGATGTCCAAAAGTGTAGCGTATCGAGAAATGACACCTCGGTATCTGGCTAAACCACGTGGCACTCGGTCTACATTGGCACCAGCCTTACGTGTCTCCTTCCATGCTGCTGTAAGCTGGCGCCAGCCCACCAGGCGGCAAAGAGGTTGCGAGAAGATCGATAGAGGCCAAAGACAGACTCGCAAGAAACGCGCCGCCAACGCCCTCTTGGCCGACAGTATTTAGATCGCCGCCGCTGAGAGGAGGGACCCGTCAGTTCCGGACAGTCAGCTGGGGAGTCGACGAGTCGAGTCATCGGTCTCAGTCTCAGCCCAGTGGGAGTCACAGTCACAGTTAGCTCAGCCTCTAGCTCAGAGTCAGTTAGTACCTAATGACCAGTGGAGTGTACATAGCTGTATTTGTGCTTCACCAGCAGTGAGGCTAATGTGAACTGTTACAGAGAGCTTGTACCAGAACACGTGGACTATCTCGAGTTAAGCAGTTTTCTGTTCTGATAAATAAAGAACCCAGTTAACACATGCAAGCAGTTGCGTTACAGAAAGAGCATACCAGCTACCAAACAGCATCCTCTCTTTGCCTCCCATGGTACAAGCCTACACTGATAACGAGAGGAAACAAAACCTTCCACGTTTGGCCCTGTTGAACTGGTTGCCTGCTGCTACCTTCATTAAGGCAACATTACTACCACTTTTTTAACGGCGTGTTCGGCCCCCTGTGGAATGCAGTACCAGAGCGATTATCGTGGAATGGACTCAACGAGTTCTCGGTAGGATACCGCAGGCATGTGGCGCCACATGTCTACACACAGGACTCGCAGTTCCTGTGGATTACAAGCTGGTGGTTCGTAGGTGCAGACTAGTTCAGATCATGCAAATTATATGCTCGAGACTTCATGTGAGCTCGCTATCGCGCTCCTCAAACCACTGTAACATGATTCTGGCTTTGTAATACGGTCAGTCATCCTAGCAGTAGGTGCCATGGCCACCAGTAAGTGGTTCACAATGATGTTGACATAGTCCACAGTTGTGATAACGCCTTCAGTTATTACCATTGGTCCCACGGAAACCCAGATGATAGTTCACCATAGCATAACACTGTCTTCACAGGGCTGCATCTGTGTGTGGTGCTTCTTCCGAGCATCCATTTGCCTGGACGACGGGGTAACCATTTTCGATGACACCATGCCCACTGCAGTCGTAACTGACACTGTCGTTGGATCGATATGCGAATATGTAGCCCGTCTTCTATGGGGCCCCATGTACGACAATTTGCAATGAAAGTGTGTTGCGAAACACGTGCGCCTGCACCAACACTGTTCTATATCTTCAGACCACACGACAGATCGCCAACTATCCTGGTTTAGAAAGAGGCCGAGACTTCGACCACCACGCTCTGTGATGATTTGCGAATTTCTAATACCTTGTCTCCTAGTCGTGGTTTCACCACTTTCAATATATAATCCCAATAGTAGATGATAGGATATCTGTTATGACATCAGGGAGTGACTTCCATGGTACTAGAGAGAACTGTAGAGGGCAAAAACTGTAGAGGAAGACAGAAATTGGAATATATCCAGCAAATAATTGAGGGCTTAGGTTGCAAGTGGTACTCTGAGTTGAAAAGGTTGACACAGGAGAGAAATTCGTGGCAGACCGCATCAAACAAACAAAAAAAAAAAAAGGTTGCACTCAAACAGCCGAAGAGCTTCGATGTTTCGAGGTGCTCGTTTAAGGCGACGGACCACACAAATCTGTCCTCTGTCAATGTCATTTATGTCAGTGGCTTTCCCCGTTTGCAGCCCGTGTCGTGGATTGATACCCTGTCCGCCTCTCTTCCATTTACATACATCCCTTACGGCCTCCTGTGCCCTCATTGTCACTAAGCGTCATTCAATCTCGCGAAGGGCAATGGTCATACTGTCTTCGTCCTTCATTCAGTCTGTAGAGGGTGCTTTCGCTAAATGAGAACAAACTGCAGGAACCCCTCCCTGAGAGGATAAGAAGCAAGAAATGTCATACAGACATGTGGCAGGAAACGCATCCAAGGGAGGTACTTCCTCTTGAATGTGGAGATAAAAGATCTTTGGTAGTGTAGGCTTCAATGATTGAAAGCACACTTGAGAACATACCGGGAAAGTGTCAATATTCCGTCTCTACCAGTGTTTTAGCTCTGCATTTAAGAGGGCAGTGTGTTGGACCACCATCATGTAGTAGCCGCACCACCCTTCGTACCATCAGTGACACATGTTCCAGGAAAGCAGGCATGGTCACCTGCAAGAAGCGCAGATATGCCTCGCCTTCGAGACGTTGTGAAAGGATGGCTGGGCCCACAACACGAGGTCGTTGCTAGTGAGCTAGGCCCGCACACTGGAGCTGAGCCAGTGCTGATGATTCGCTGCCACCGTATCGTGGCGATTCTGCATAGCTCGCAGGTGGGTGTTGCGAAGGTTGAAGATAGTGTACCTATTAAAGCTAGCCTCATATGTGAATAGGAAGGATGACACAAATCTGAGCATTGAGTGATACGGATAGCGGCAGTTGTCATCGCAAATGCTCCACACGGTCGCCCGGCTTACTCTATGCTGGCACGACATCTGCTTGGCGATGATACCAGGGTGACCGTCATGGCAACCTTGATATGGATGCACCTCACTTGGAAAATATTTCCTGCCACAAGTCCATATGACCGTTTTCGCTCCTTTTCCTCCCAGATATCGTTTCCTGCAGTTGTCCTAATTTGGCAGAATCACCCTGAATATCTCCAGGCACGTTCGTTTTTGTACGTAAATTACAATTCTCAACTATGTAACCGGTATTATAGAAACTTTCATATATTTGGTGTTTTGTATAGTTGTAAAGGCGAACGTGCTTAGAGACTTTGTGTCCGCTTGATTGTCGATACTTCATGAGTGACGAGTGACAATGACATGATGGCAGAGATATATTTTGCTCAAGTGAGCGACTAATCGATACAAAAGACACGAAACGAAAAAAAGAACGCATAAATCTATATTAAATGAAACTAAACAAGCTGTATTATTACAGTGAAATGAATAGCCCAAGCTGCATACAGGCGTTGATGTAAGTCAACGGGGACAGTTGAAAATGTGTGCCCCGACCAGGACTCGAACCCGGGAACTCCTGGTTACATGGCAGACGCTCTAGCCATCGGAGCCAGCGAGGACACAGAGGATAGCGTAACTGCAGGGACTTATCTCTAGCACGTCTCCCGTGAGAGCCACATTCCAAACATATTGTCCAGCACTGTAGTCACAATGTCCCTGCCCAGTATACTCACTACTCGCGGATTTTTGCCGATGCCCGTAAGAGTTCAGGCACTGTTTGTGCATCCGCACAAAAGAAGATGGTCAAATGGCCGGTGAGCCATGGTATCTGTTCTTCCGGACATGTCCGAAGGAACAGACACCATCTTCATATATATAAAATGTGTTACGTTGCAGCTGGGGGAGGCGTGTGATATGATACCCGAAACTTGTAGTTGGAAAGGTTCTGAGGAAGTCACGTAACCACGGAAGTCTCTTTCGCAGACAACGAAATAGTCATTTGCGTTAGGCGGCAGTCTAGTTTCAGTTTGGCTCTCCAGTCCAGTCCAGAGATGGGCTTTATATTCGAATGTGGAGGTCTTACTGGGCACTTCTCTCTCTGTCTCTCTCTCTCTCTCTCTCTCTCTCTCTCTCTCTCTCTCTCTCTCTCTCTGTTTATCTATTTCTCACTCTCTAGAGTTCATCGCTTTGTTCCGAGTCCGGTGTTTTAATGATGTGTCAAATTTACTGCATTTTAACTCTGTGGTGGGCGCCCTTCCTGTCTCTGAAGACGTCAGTTAACCCATGGGAGGAAAGTCGTGTATGCTATCTGCCTGTGAATCGTGTAAGCTTTGTTCCGTGTTTAGCTCATTTTCTGAGGTGGAGACTAGAGACGAGCCCCCACCAGCGATGAAGATGTGAAACTCCGTAAGACAATCCAACACTTCAACATCTACGTTTACATCCATAGTATGTGCACCTCTGTGAAGTACATGGCAAGGGGTTCTTCGCATTCATATTTAACTGGTTGTACTCTATGCATTTCTGGTTATTTAGTGCCTTTTCTAGCGATAGTAACGGACATACAGACATGCATTTCCTAAATTGATCTTTAATTCACAAATCTGACCGTGAAGGTCAGCGACTGAGCGAATCCGTACAAACAGAAGCTTCATGACTGCGGAGCACACTTTTCCCGCTGCGGGTGTGTCGATTTACGTGAACATCTTGCAGCCCACTACTAAGAGTGTTCATTTCTGTCCCCTCTAACAGTGACATCTCGTTCCTGCTGATGGGATTCGCCAGTTTGTGCTTACGTGCACTCTTGCGGTTCAAACCGAGCGAGACAGCGCATTGGACTCGCAGTCGCGTGATCGGCAGTTCAAAAACCAGTCCGCTCATCCAGTTTTAGGTTTTCCGTGATTTCTCTAAACTGGTTAAGGTGAATGCCGGAATGGTTCCTTTGGAAAGCATGTGGCATATTTCCTTCCTCGTTCTTCCTTAATCTGACTTGTGCTCCGCCTCTAATGCCCTCCTCGCTGACAGGAAGTTAAACACTAATCCCCTTTCCTTCTTGCGGTTGAGCTTTGCTGTAGCCTGTATTGCAAAGAGAACTTTCTACGCACTATACGTAGTTACCCATTTCTATTTTTGGCTGGAGTTACCTATCAGAAGGACAAAAAGTTAGAGTTTAACAATTTCGTCGACGTCAGCGTCATTATAGAGAAAACATTAGCTCATTTATTCAAGGATCGGGTAAGAAATTGCCCACTGATTTCTTAAAGAAACAGTCCTACCGCTCACCCAAAGTGGTTTATGGAAACAGCAGGAGGCCTGAGTAGGACGGAAGGAAGGAAAATGGCGGTTAGTGCCCCGTCGGTATCAGAGGACGCTGAATTTCAGTGGAAACAACCCAGCAATTGCCTTCATGGAAAACGTAAAGCTAGGTGGTCGGACGGCGGTTTGAACCGTCAATGGAACGGGCGAACGGTAATTCATAACACGCTCATCATGTATAGGACAGAGTTTTAATCACTGAGAAACTTGCTTGACGCAACGGATGCTTATTATTAAACTGACGATGTCCCTACTGGTGCAGTGTCGGTTGTATTTATCGCAGGTCGCTGAAAAGTGGTAGGTATGTTCATTAATCTGTGTGCTCGCGGAGTATACTGAAAAGAAAACCAGGCTAAAATATGGCGCTGTAAGCACTCAAAATGTAAAGTGTTTCTCGTTTTGACATCAGTATGTTGTTTGCCGCTTGGCGACGCATGTTGGATTCTTTTGTGATCTGATTTGGTGTAAACGTTGAAGAAGGTTGAAGTTTTCCATCCGAAACGCTATGGATATTGAGAAGAAAGACCGTGCACTGCTGTTAAAGTTGCTTTATTACAACGGCTGCAATAGCAGCGCTACATTGCAGGAACATCACCGCCAGAAAAAGATGCAAAGAAGATCCTTGTCAGCAAATGGGCAAAAGAATATGATCAAGTAATCTCAGGAAAGAGGTGAATTAGGTGGTGCAGCAGGGGGAGGGAGGTGGCCTATTCCAGTGGCAGTTGTTCGATGAACCTGCTGTGGCTGTAGCCGATGGCGCAGTGTGTGCCTCGAATTCTGCTCGAGCAGTCTCTATTCTAGTTAACAGTACAAAAGGTTTTCGTCGCATTTTACAATGGTACCGCTAAAATATTCACAATTTGCACCAAATGGAGGCCCAAGATTGGCTACAAGGCCGTGAGTTTGCCCATCGTTTTTTGTCGCGCATGGAAATGGATGACATGTGGCAGTGGAATATTCTTTGGTATGACGAGACACATTTTAGTCTGCACGATGCCGCGAATGCACATAACTGCCGCATATGGGTTTCTTCGCGACATGTTGTGCAGGAACATCCACTGCACTCAGCTTTTGCGACTGTGTTGTGCGACTTCACAGGCTCCTTCGTTCTCGGTTCATTTTTCTTCGAGGAGATGGCACATCGCAGGCCCGACATCTGTATGTTATGAGGACTTTTTTGTGCAACAGATGATTGTAGCTTTGCAAGAAAGTAACTGCGTCCACATCATTGTTTTCATGCAGGTGGGGCTACACTACATGTCGCTTGCCAGGTGAAATATTTTCTTCGAGAGACCTTCGGTAATGACCACATCATCTCTAGGCAGTTTCAACATGTGCGGCCTTCCAGATACCCCGACCTATAACCGTTTAACTTCTGGTTGTGGGCATCCGAAAGATAGCGTCTATCAGGGATGTATCGGTCTCTTCCTGATCTGAAGGATAGCATACGACGACACATCGCTCTCATTACACTGGATATGATACGAGCAACTGTCGACCGCACCGTATAACGAATGCATGTTGCTGCGTCGTGAGACCACATCGAACATGTGTTGTAACTTGTGACCGTGTCCTAATAAACGTGCCACAACCACCACAATCATGAGATCGATGGTTCCTCCCTAATTTACACCCACACCACATTCTCGTTGCTTGCAGCGCCATATTTTCTCCAGGTGGGAGAACGAGAACTGTAATTTTTCGGCATACTCCACGAGTACACCCATTAATGAACACACCTATGATGTTTCAGCATCCTGCGATCAATACAGCCCGTACTGCAGCACTCGGGACACCGTCAGTTTAATTATGACCACCCTTTATTAGTTCACTGCCCACATTGGCAATTAAAAGTTGCGTACGCTTCTTAGTGAAATCTTTTTGAAATAATCAATTTCTAGTGCATCATGACGTCGAATTCTTTGTTGAGTTTTCCTCTACAGGGTCGGAGGTTACATTCCCGGATTGCACTGTCAACGGAAGTGGAGATCCTCATTGTTTCCTGCGACGCATGGTCGTTCATTGTAAGTAGCACGTAGAATAGGTGACAACGTGCTCCCTAATGCAGTTGCTGCCCCTTTCCGGCCCCCTTCGATTGTTCTGTCACAGATGAGGAAACTGAAGTCAGAGTTTATCGTCCTTTGCAATAGGGTTCCGAACAAATAACACGCTAAAATTGATGCTCCGGCACAAAATATGTAATAGTAGGAATAAATTTCAGGATTCAGGTATATATAAGATCAAATGTGATGACTGCAGTAAACAATACATAGAACAGACTGGTAGGAACTTTGAAACCGGATTCAGGGAGCACACCTATTCTCAAAACAAAACAGCGTTTGGGGCACATATGACTACCTTAAAGCACTCATTCACGAACATTTAACAAAATTCAGACATCCTACATAGAGCTAATAAGCGACAGTTTCTTAACATTTTGGAAGAAGTTGAAACATACACCCACAGAAAGAAAGATCCGAATTTAATCCCAACGAGCAAAGCGAGTTCAATCATAACGCCTATTATAGTATTTATGACGACTTACTGAGATGATCACTGTTGCGTATAGAAGTCCAAGCTGAAGGATGAGAGAGTGCACGGTGAATAAGCTGGAAGATGGGTGCAGCGCCTAGCCTCGTTGACGGGGCCCTCCTGCACGGCCCTCTTACCCACGGCGATGGACATCAGGCGACTGAACGGCTCGCGGCACAACACCGAAGTAGCGGGAACCACGGAAGCAGACCATGCAGGAAAACAAGTCTACAACAGCGCCATGGATATAGAAATCGCCCTTTGTTTTTGATCGTACAAAAATGATAATTTTATTGTGTGTTTTAATTTTGACAAGTACAGATTTTAACCGTGACAACTACAGATCTTAACTAAGTATTTTCAGAAATAAGAGTGAATCAGAAAAATCTAGTTAATACAGTATGTGCATATGTAATGTAATAAATGTACCAGACGCCACCTGTCGGTAATAGTTTAATACTTAATATAAATGACGTGCATTCTGCCAACCAATTTAATGTGACGTAGCATGTGAAGGTTGCTGTGTGTGAATGGGTTACTCCGGTAACCGAAATTGCATGTACGATCTGGTACATTTGGATAGGATGAAAAAGGTTTGCATTTGTGAAATAGTAAATTAGTATCATTGTCGTTTCACATCTGAAGATGGATCTAGAAGAACCGAAACCGGTCATGTGAATAAACATTTTTGCAATCAAGACGGATTGTAAGTAACATTGTTTATCGTCCTGTTAACATCTATGTCATTAGAGACGCAGCACTATTTCAGTTGAGCAAGAGCAGGACAGGGAATCCTCAAGGAAGTGAATTGTAGCGTAATCTGTTGTCTGCAGTGATTTAAAGAAAGGCCGAGAAATTTGATGAGGATGTTAAGAAACTGAGTCCTCTTGCAAAGTCTTGATCTCCGTGCTATGTGCTCAGTCTCACAGAAATTTTCTTACTTTAATTCAAGTCTCAAGAAAATTCTGAAATGATGATGGGATTAAATGCACAATGCTTATTAGTCATCTATTACATCTTTCTGGTGCACGTAATACGCAATGGAGCCACGATATTTCAACATGGATCAGGCAGGGTAAAAAATTACGCAACAATCAACAGAAATCTGACTATTTTGCTTTTGAAAGGAAAGATTTCCCAGAGGGGATTGAGAAAATTATGGAAATGACTGTACAAGTACAAGAACTACGTTAGGCCCACTCCTGTCCTTGACCATATTCTTGTTCAGCACTACGAACGAAGTAGAGCTGTATATGAAATTCTTAGGCTTTCCCGGTTGTCAGTTGACATCTTGAGGTGTCGGGTGTTCTGCCAGATATCAGCGTCGTCCAAGCACAATAGTTCAACAACGTGACTCGTTGGTTTCATCAAGTACTACCCAAGCCTGCTCGTCGAACATGTACAGTATTTAATAA
The DNA here is from genome assembly GCF_023897955.1 of Schistocerca gregaria. NCBI lineage: Eukaryota > Metazoa > Arthropoda > Insecta > Orthoptera > Acrididae > Schistocerca > Schistocerca gregaria. The sequence goes on from NC_064925.1 coordinate 459,557,563, forward strand.
AATTTTCTCGGGCTTCCACGAGCTTTCGACCGATCTCTCCTCGGTCATTGTCAAGGGATAAGAATGACTGTTGTCGCCGTGGCCGCGTCTTTATATAGCCGCACTGCTGGCTGTGACGTCACTAGTGCGAGGAAGAGAGCACTAGTGACGTCAGAGCCAGCAGTGCGGCTATGTAACGACGCGGCCACGGTGACACAGCAGTCATTCTTATCCCTTGACAATGACTCAGGAGAGATCTGTCGAAAGCTCGTGGGATTTTAACCACCTGATGCGGCTGGAAGCCCGAGAAAATTTTATTAATTCATATCGTCGCGAAACCATACATGTACTGTATTTATAAGACAAGTCATTTGTCAAAATATTGTGCACACTGATATCCGGAAAACACGAGACACCTCAAGGTGTGCACCTATACATATTATAAATTAATGTCCCCTATACTGTTTTCGTGTCTATATTTGAAGGTTAACATCAGGAACCACTCTAGGAATTTTGATACGGTTTTCACTAAGAGGCAAACTGATTCGCGAGAAAGGGTTTTCTATATAATTTGTACCGCTACGCCAGACAAGTAGACCGGCCGTAGATAGCCCGGCCGTAGATACCACGTAGTTACAATTACAATGCAGCTACTAACGGAGTTCCAGTGTGGGTTGTAATCATCGCAGGGCAGCGAAACCTGTTAGATATTCTCGTGTGTTAATGTGAAACCGATCTACGCAGAAAGAAAACTACTAGTTTCAATTTTGGCCACCAGGTACAAATATGGCGCTGTATAGTATCTCGTAGACGTCTCCAGTGCTCAGATTGAACAAATTTTGTAAGTGGTAATTAATAATGAAATTGTTATAGCTTTCTCACTTATCTGATCTTTTCTGACCACCTACCGTTACTAATCCATTACAAACGAAACATTTCTGTCTGTCTTCCTTGCATTCAGAGCGCTAGATTTACACCTGGTGGCCAAAATTGGAACTAATTTTATTCCGGTGCATATCGGCTCCGCATTAACGCATTAGAATATCTACCAAGCGTACACAGATTGTTAAAGAAACTATCGAATATTTTGAGAGGTGGTTTCTAATTCAAAGGAAGAACAAAAATAAATCCAGCAAACACGAGTTCGAAAACGTATACTTCCTGAGATATGAACAGTTTTACTTGTTTATTGAGGGACTAAAAGACATTTGATTGTGGATATGACGTCTGTCATTGCATCGACGCTCGATTATCTGGGTCAGTTGGGGTTTTTGGTGTCTTTCTATGTCACAACACCATAGACACACATTAGTCTGAGCATCAGGTAGTCAGCATTTAGTTATGTCATTCGAGTTGACCTGTATTGTGGTTTCAGTTGCGCTAGTGTGTTGTTACTGAATGCCATGTGATAAAAAGTATCCGGACACCTGGCTGAAAATGACTTACAAGTTCGTGGCGCCCTCCATTGGTAATGCTGGAATTCAATATGGTGTTGGCCCACCCTCAGCCTTGATGGCAGCATCCACTCTAGCAGGCATATTTTCAGTCAGGTGCTGGAAGGTTTCTTGGGGGGAAAAATGTTCAAATGAGTGTGAATTTTTAGGGGACCAAACTCTTGAGGTCATCAGTCCTTAGACTTACACAATACTTAAAGTAACTTATGCTAAGATCAAAACATACACCCATGCCCGAGAGAGGACTCGAACCTCCGGTGGGAGGGGCCGTGCAGTCCGAGACAAGGGGCCTCAAACCGCGCGGCCACTGCGCGCGGCTTCCTTGGGAATGGCAGCCCATTCTTCACGGAGGGCTGCATTGAGGAGCGGTATCGATGTCGGTCGGTGAGGCCTGGCACGAAGTTGGCGTTCCAAAACATCCCAGAGGTGTTCTACGGGATTCAGGTCAGGACTCTGTGCAGGCCAGTCCGTTGCACGGATGTTATTGTTGTGTAACCACTCCACCGCAGCTCGCGCATTATAAACAAGTGTTCGATCGTGTAGAAAGATGCAATCGCCAATCAATGTAGGGCAGTGCTGTGATAGTGCCACGCAAAACAACAAGGGGTGTAAGCCCCCTCCATGAAAAACTCGACCACACACCACTGCCTCCGGATTTTACTGTAGGTGCTACATTCGCTAGCAGATGACGTTCGCCGGGCATTCGCCATACCCACATCCTGGCATCGGATCGCCACATTGTGTACTGTGATTCGTCGCTCCACACAACGTTATTCCACTGTTCAATCGTCCAATGTTTACGCTTCTTACACCAAGCGGGACGTCGTTTGGCATTTACCGGCGTGATGTGTGACTTATGAGCAGCCTCTCGACCATGAAACCCGTTTTCTCACCTCCCACCTAACTGTCAAAGTACTTGCAGTGGATCCTGATGCAGTTTGGAATTCCTGTGTGATGGTCTGGATAGATGTCTGCCTATTACACATTACGACTCTCTTCAACTGTCGGCGGTCTCTGTCAGTCAACAGACGAGGTCGGCCTGTATGCTTTTGTGCTGTATGTGTCCCTTCACGTTTCCACTTCACTATCACCTCGGGAACGGTGGACCTAGGGATGTTTAGGAGTGTGGAAATCTCGCCTACAGACGTAGGACACAAGTGAGTTCCGCAGAGTGCCCCATTCTGCTCTCTCACAATGTATAATGACTAATGAGGTCGCTGATATGGAGTACCTGGCGGTAGGTGGCAGCAAAGTGCCCCTGATATGAAAAACGTATGTTTTTGGGGATCAAATAGTGTGTTACTTGAAACTCGGGGTGTGTAACGTCACGCCTTATCTACTTTGACTTCACTTTTGAGTTCACTGTTCTTGTATTGTTTGTACCAACAAACGGGTCAATATATATTTTTTCTCTTTTCACCACTTGTTAACAATGGACGCCTACGACTCAACAACTCATAATGCGGAAACGATTTATGCTGCTGAAAGCTTTGCCTTTTGCACGCAAGTTCTCGAGCATGCCTCCCTTCTCAGTCTCGATTGCCATTCGTGCCTCAGCCCACTGGTATTCCAATGCTGTTCGTGATTAGTGGAATACGAAGTGGGCTGAGCTGTGAATGGGAATTTACATTGAGGAGGGAGGAGTGTTAGGGCAGTCCATGCAATTGTGCAAGGCCACTGTGCCAGGACAAAATATTGGTTAGCACATCTACCTAGTGAATGGGAGACCTGAGTTCAAATACCGACCTTAGTACAAAATTTGGTTCATTGCTTCATAGATATCTGAGACTTGAAAAGGTCTCGGGAACCACATAGTACAATTTGATCCACTTTTTGCCTCGACTTCGCACGACTCAAAGCAGTTGATGGGTAACAGTTCATATGAGGCAAGGTAAAGATACCAGCATTAGAAATCATAGGCAAACATTTTTCCATCGTCAGCAGCACAGTGTAGGTGAAGATTATCAGTGACACCACATGCATCAGGACCATCAGGGAGGCAAGTCAAGAACTCCACTTCTGCCATGCTTATATCAATGCAAGCACTGTAAGTGTTGATCATGAGGATTTGGGTGTTCAAACAATCAGAATTTTTTAAATGTCTATTGAACTATCTGCTTAAGCTGTAATAATCACCCTCAACCCGTAAGTTTTCGACCATGTAGCCGAGAAATTGGCACAGTTCAAGACATCTCCATACATGTGCCCCCTACCTCCGCATCAGGGGCTACAGAGTCATTATCATTTTCGATTGCCATCTCCACATGTGCTTGGGGTGCAGAAACGAGTACATCTTTGGTCAGCATCTATAATAGGCAGATTGCACAGTTACCACCTACAGACGTGACACCCACACCCAAACCGACCACTCTTTCATTGAAATATGCAGCGGCGCTTACTTCCTCCATGATTTCACGAAACCAGCCGCTTAGCTACCCGAGACGGCAACAGCCAGCACAAAGAGAAAGTTTGGTCAATGTGAAGGGATCAACAGACTGGGTGGTCGTCACATAGCAGCCTCCTCCACCAAACACCACCATCGGCGTCGACAACATGGCACCACTTGGCTCCCTTGTGGTGCTGGTAGAAGCTTATGAACCTGGACATCGGGACATTGCTGTTGTCTTATGCGGAAGGACATGTTTGCAAAAAACTACAGTGGCCCAAGTGGAGCAGGAACTGGTGACAAAATCACACACAAGAATGGTGATGTTACATGTGCAGATGACGCCCACCTCCTGATACCAACTGACTGTGACAGTGAAACACAGTTTTGCCGAAAGATAAAGCCAGCACCTGTCACCCGTATGGACAGCATACTGGTATGATACGACTTATGGACACCAAACACTCCTACGCCACAACAGCATAGGGAGAAATTGAAGAAAATGGTTTGGCAATCCCATTGGTGTCGATGTACCAAGTTAGCCCCACCCACCAAACACTTGAAGGTGTGCCCCCTGTGATCGAGTAGGGCAGGGTACCATCAGCCATTGGCTACATCCACTTCCTGTCCCAGCAATGGTGGATCAACTTTCAGCAACCCTGAAACAAGTATACAATGATCACTGTAAACACCACAACGATTTGCAGTATGGCGAAGATACAGTTACTTCGAGACATGATTCAAATGTCAATTGTCGACGTTTTCCTATTACAAGAGGAGCTTTTTATGATGATTACATATATTAATGGATACGACTTGTGCCACTCGCTTGGAGATCAGGCTGGTGGGGTGGCGATCCTAATCTGAGAAGGGCTACTGCTCATAGATATGACCACCCTCTCATCCATATGGGGTATGGCCCTTGTCATATTTGCCGGCCGGGGTGGCCGAGCGGTTCTGGGCGCTACAGTCCAGAACCGCGAGACTGCTACGGTCGCAGGTTCGAATCTTGCCTCGGGCATGGATGTGTGTGATGTCCTTAGGTTAGTTAGGTTTAAGTAGTTCTAAGTTCTAGGGGACTGATGACCTCAGAAGTTAAGTCCCATAGTTCTCAGGGCCATTTTAACAATTTTTGAACCTTGTCATATTTGGAATGCGTATCATCAATCTATACTCCCCATTAGGCAAGTCAAACGGACATCAAGGTTCTGTTTTATACTTCAAAGACATCGCCCCCTCTCTTCCTTGGTCGTGTCCTCAACACTATAGTTGGAGGTGACTTTACACTGAAGTGACAAGTCACAGGATAGCGGTATGCTCTTATAAAGATGCCTGTAATATCGCGTACACTACGTATAAAAGGGCAGTGCATTGGCGGAGCGGTCGCTTATATTCAGATGATTGATGTGGAAAGGTTTCCGACGTGATTTTGGCCGCAGGACGGCAATTAACAGACTCCGGATGAGGAACGGTAGCTGGAGCTACATGCATGGGAAACTCAATTTAGGAAATCTTTGTTGTTGTTGTTATCAGTCCTGAGGCTGTTTTGATGCAGCTCTCCATGCTACTCCATCCTGTGCAAGCTTCTTCATCTCCCAGTACCTACTGCAACCTACATCCTTCTGAATCTGCTTAGTGTACTCATCTCTTGGTCTCCCTCTACGATTTTTACCCTCCACGCTGCCCTCCAATACTAAATTGGTGATCCCTTGATGCCTCAGAACATGTTCTACAAACTGATCCCTTCTTCTGGTCAAGTTGTGCCACAAACTGCTATTCTCCCCAATCCTATTCAGCACTTCCTCGTTAGTTATGCGATCTACCCATCTAATCTTAATCATTCTTCTGTAGCACCACATTTCGGAAGCTTCTATTCTCTTCTTGTCCAAGCTATTTGTCGTCCATGTTTCACTTCCACACATGGCTACACTCCATACAAATACTTTCAGAAATGACTTCCTGACACTTAAATCTATACTCGATGTTAACAGATTTATCTTCTTCAGAAACGCTTTCCTTGCCATTGTCAGTCTACATTTTATATCCTCTCTACTTCGACCATCATCAGTTATTTTGCTCCCCAAATAGCAAAAATCTTTTACTACTTTAAGTGTCTCATTTCCTAATCTAATTCCCTCAGCATCACCCGACCTAATTCGACTAAATTCCATTATTCCCGTTTTGCTTTTGTTGATGTTCATCTTATATCCTCCTTTCAGGACACTACCCATTCCGTTCAACTGCTCTTCCAAGTCCTTTGCTGTCTCTGACAGAATTAAAATTTCATCGACGAACCTCAAAGTTTTTATTTCTTCTGCCTGGATTTTAATACCTACTCCGAATTTTTCTTTTTGTTTCCTTTACTGCTTGCTCAATATACAGATTGAATAACATCGGGAACAGGCTACAACCCTGTCTCACTCCCTTCCCAACCACTGCTTCCCTTTCATGCCCCTCGACTCTTATAACTGCCATCTGCTTTCTGTACAAATTGTAAACAGCCTTTCGCTCCCTGTATTTTACCACTGCCACCTTCAAAATTTGAAAGAGAGTATTCCTGTCAACATTGTCAAAAGCTTTCTCTAAGTCAACAAATGCTATAAACGTAGGTTTGCCTTTCCTTAATCTTCCTTCCAAGATAAGTCGTAAGGTCAGTATTGCCTCACGTGTTCCAGTATTTCTACGGAATCCAAACTGATCTTCCCCGAGGTCGGCTTCTACTAGTTTTTCCATTAGTCTGTAAAGAATTCGAGTTAGTATTTTGCAGCTGTGGCTTATTACACCGATTGTTCGGTAATTTTAATATCTGTCAACACCTGCTTTGTTTGGGATTAGAATTATTATATTATTCTTGAAGCCTGAGGGTATTTCCCCTGTTTTATACATCTTGCTCACCAGATGGTACAGTTTCGTCAGGACTGGCTCTCCCAAGGCCGTCAGTAGTTCCAATGGAATGTTGTCTACTCCGGGTGCCTTGTTTCGACTCAGGTCTTTCAGTGCTCTGTCAAATTCTTCACGCAGTATCGTATCTCCCATTTCATCTTCATCTACATCCTCTTCCATTTCCATAATATTGTCCTCAAGTACATCGCCCTTGTATAGACCCTCTATATACTCCTTCCACCTTTCTGCTTTCCCCTCTTTGCTTAGAACTGGGTTTCCATGTGAGCTCTTGATATTCATACAAGTGGTCCTCTTTTCTCCAAAGGTCTCTTTAATTTTCCAGTAGGCAGTATCTATCTTACCCCTAGTGAGATAAGTCTCTACATCCTTACATTTGTCCTCTAGCCATTTTGCACTTCCTGTCGATCTCATTTTTGAGACGTTTGTATTCCTTTTTGCCTGCTTCATTTACTGCATTTTTATATTTTCTGCTTTCATCAATTAAATTCAATATTTCTTCTGTTACCCAAGGATTTCTACTAGCCCTCGTCTTTTTACCTACTTGATCCTCTGCTGCCTTCACTACTTAATCCCTCAAAGCTACCCATTCTTCTTCTACTGTATTTCTTTCCCCTGTTTCTGTCAATTGTTCCCTTATGCTCTCCCTGAAACTCTGTACAACCTCTGGTTCTTTCAGTTTATCCAGGTCCCATCTCCTTAAATTCCCACCTTTTTGCAGTTTCTTCATTTTTAATCTACAGTTCATAACCAATAGATTGTGGTCAGAGTCCACATCTGCCCCTGGAAATGTCTTACAATTTAAAACCTGGTTCCTAAATCTCTGTCTTACCATTATATAATCTATCTGATACCTTTTATTATCTCCATGGTTCTTCCATGTATACAACCTCCGTTCATGATTCTGAAACCAAGTGTTAGCTATGATTAAGTTGTGCTCTGTGCAAAATTCTACCAGGCGGCTTCCTCTTTCATTTCTTAGCCCCAATCCATATTCACCTGCTACGTTTCCTTCTCTCCCTTTTCCTACACTCTAATTCCAGTCACCCATGACTATTAAATTTTCGTCTCCCTTCACTATCTGAATAATTTCTTTTACTTCATCATACATTTCTTCAATTTCTTCGTCATCTGCAGAGCTAGTTGGCATATAAACTTGTACTACTGTAGTAGGTGTGGGCTTCGTATCTATCTTGGCCACTATAATGGGTTCACTATGCTGTTTGTAGTAGCTTACCCGCATTCCTATTTTCCTTTTCATTATTAAACCTACTCCTGCATTACCCCTATTTGATTTTGTGTTTATAACCCTTTAGTCACCTGACCAGAAGTCTTGTTCCTCCTGCCACCGAACTTCACTAATTCCCACTATATCTAACTTTAACCTATCCATTTCCCTTTTTAAATTTTCTAACCTACCTACCCGATTAAGGGATCTGACATTTCACGCTCCGGTCCGTAGAACGCCAGTTTTCTTTCTCCTGATAACGGCATCCTCTTGAGTAGTCCCCGCCCGGAGATCCGAATGGGGACTATTTTACCTCCGGAATATTTTACCCAAGAGGACGCCATCATCATTTAATCATACAGTAAAGCTGCATGCCCTCGGGAAAAATTACGGCTGTAGTTTCCCCTTGCTTTCAGCCGTTCGCAGTACCAGCACAGCAAGGCCATTTTGGTTATTGTTACAAGGCCAGATCAGTCAATCATCCAGACTGTTGCCCTTGCAACTACTGAAAAGACTGCTGCCCCTCTTCAGGAACCACACGTTTGCCATGTGAGAACATTCTGTAGAAGCGAGGAAATCTTTAGGGGACTCAATAGTGTGCCGAGAATACCAAACTTCCTCTACCCACAGATAATGCAGTGGGCGACGGCCTCCACTTAACGACCGAGAGCGCGGCGTTTATGTAGTGTTGTCAGTGCTAACAGACAAACAACACTGCGGAAAAATAACGGCAAAAATCAGTGTGGGATGTAAGACGGATGTGCGTCGAAAATGGCGTTAATGGGCTATGGCAGCGAGCGTTTTATGCAAGTGCCCTTGCTAACAGAACGATATCGCCTGCAGAGTCTCTCCTGGAATCATAGCCCTATCGGTTTTCGCCTAGACGACTGGAAAACAGAGACCTGGGCAGATGAGTCCCAATTTCATTTGGTAAAAGCTGGTGGTAGGATTCGAGTGTTGTGCAGACCCCACGAAGCGATAGACCCAAGCTGTCAACAAAGCAGTGTTCAAGGTGGTGGTGGCTCCATTATGATGTGGGCTGTGTTTACATGGAATTGACTAGGTCCTCTGGTCCAACTAAAACCAAGCATTAACCGGAAATGGTTATGTTCAGATAGTTTGAGACCATTTGCAGCCAGTCACGGACTTCATGTTCCCAAACAGCGATGGAACTTTTATGAATGACAATGTGCCATGTGAGAACATTCTGTAGAATTCGAGCAAACGATTTGGCCACCAAGATCGCCCGACATGAATCCAATAGAACATTTATGGGACATAGTCAAGTGTCAATTGGTTCATAAAATTCTGCACCGGCAGTACTTTCGCAGTTATGTACGGGTATAGAGGCAGTAGAACTCAATATTTCTGCAGAGGACTTCCAACAAATTGTTGAGTCCTGGTCACATCTAGTTGCTGCCAGGTGGAAGAAGTTCCAACACAATGTGAGGAGGATCCCATGATTTTTGTCACCTCAATGGGATTGCGTATTGCATCTGAAAGACCAGCATCTCAGCTACTCATGATGTCCAGCCCTGCATACAATGGTAGAAGGACTCCGCTTTGTTGATGGGAGAAGGTCTATACCGGCGCCACCAGCCACACACATGTTTCAAGCAATTCTGCAAGCAGGATAGATCCGATCTACGACTCCAATACCCTCCAGTCTTGAGTACTCGCCGGGGAAAAATGATCACTCACATTTTCCGGCCAATACGCACTCATCAGCTCCCCCTACTTCCACCGCAGTCTCGCACAGTTGTGGAACATGGAAGCATAATACGTCCCTCCTCTGCGACCCAATTTGTCGACAGCATGTTGCAGCGGTGTGGACTTCCATGAACGGCCACTTCCCAGGAAACATTCTACACCGGTGTGGTGTCCCAACTGCGCCAAACCACAAGGGAGTTGGTCCAATGTGGGAAAGAATCAGCCACTTGGCATCGAGACACGATAATCTATTACTACTCTGTGCTACAGGAACTCAATGTACAGACCCCATCACCCAATACACACAGGGTACGACAGTACATTAAGGCCAATATCCTTTCATTGACATGGAATAAGATACAGGGTATGATGGTGAGATCATGCAGACAATAGGCGCGTAATGGGGCCCCTTAGGGATATGGCGGCTAAGGAGTGGAAGAAATCCAGTGTGCACTCCGTGTGCATTCCGGGAGGAGTCATTCCTGATGTGGAAAGGGTCCTTCCGGATACCATGAAGAGCACAGGGTGCAGCCAGCTGCAGGTGGTGGCACATGTCGGCACTAATGACGTGTGTCGCTTTGGATCTGAGGAAATTCTCTCTGGATTCCAGCGGCTATCTGATTTGGTGAAGGCTGCCGGTCTTGCTTACGAGATGAAGGCAGAGCTCACCATCTGCAGCATCGTTGACAGAACCGACTGCGGACCTTTGGTGCAGAGCCGGGTGGAGGGTCTGAATCAGAGGCTCAGACGGTTTTGCGACCGTATTGGCTGCAGATTCCTTGACTTGCGCCATAGGGTGGTGGGGTTTCGGGTTCCGCTGAATAGGTCAGGAGTTCACTACACTCAGCTGGCGGCTACACGGGTAGCGGAGGCTGTGTGGCATGGACTGGGCGGTTTTTTAGGTTAGAAGGCCTCGGGAAAGTGCGGGATGGGCTGCAATGTCAAAGGGCGCTTGGCAATTACAGGACGTGCTTGGATCAAGGAACAGTCGGAATTATAGTTGTAAACTGTTGTAGTTGCGCTGGAAAAGTCCCTGAGCTTCAAGCGCTAATAGAAAGCACAGAAGCTGATATCGTTATAGGTACAGAAAGCTGGCTAAAGCCTGAAATAAGTTCTGCAGAAATTTTTACGTGTCTCAGACGGTGTTCAGGAAAGATAGATTAGGCAGAATTGGTGGTGGAGTGTTGGTGTCTGTCAGTAGTGGTTTATCTTGTAGTGAAGTCGAAGTAGATACTCCGTGCGAATTGGTGTGGGTGGAGGTTATACTTAACAGCCGAATTAAGTTAATAATTGGCTCCTTCTACCGACCCCCAGACTCCGATGATACAGTTGCGGAACAGTTCAGAGAAAGTTTGAGTCTCGTAACAAATAAATACCCCACTCATACGGTTATAGTTGGTGGGGACTTCAACCTACCCTCGGTATGTTGGCAAAAATACTTGTTCAAAACCGGTGGTAGGCAGAAAACGTCTTCCGAGATTGTCCTAAATGCATTCTCCGAAAATTATTTAGAGCAGTTAGTCCACGAACCCACGCGAATTGTAAATGGTTGCGAAAACACACTTGACCTCTTGGCCACAAACAATCCAGAGCTGATAGAGAGCATCATGACTGATACAGGGATTAGTGATCACAAGGTCATTGTAGCTAGGCTCAATACCATTTCTTCCAAATCCATCAGAAACAAACGCAAAATAATTTTATTTAAAAAAGCGGATAAAGTGCCACTAGAAGCCTTCCTAAAAGACAATTTCCATTCCTTCCGAACTGACTATGCGAATGTAGACGAGATGTGGCTCAAATTCAAAGATATAGTAGCAACAGCAATTGAGATATTCATACCTCATAAATTGGTAAGAGATGGAACGGATCCCCCGTGGTACACAAAAAAGGTCCGAACGCTGTTGCAGAGGCAACGGAAAAAGCATGCGAAGTTCAGAAGAACGCGAAATCCTGAAGATGGGCTAAAATTTACAGACGCGCGAAATTTGGCACGTACTTCGATGCGAGATGCCTTTAATAGGTTCCACAACGAAACATTGTCTCGAAATTTGGTAGAAAATCCGAAGAAATTCTGGTCGTATGTAAAGTACACAAGCGGCAAGACGCAGTCAATACCTTCGCTGCGCAGTGCCGATGGTACTGTTATCGACGACTGTGCCGCTAAAGCGGAGTTATTGAACGCAGGTTTCCGAAATTCCTTCACCAGGGAAGACGAATGGAATATTCCAGAATTTGAAACACGAACATCTGCTAGCATGAGTTTCTTAGAAGTAGATACCTTAGGGGTTGCAAAGCAACTCAAATCGCTTGATACGGGCAAGTCTTCAGGTCCAGATTGTATAGCGATTAGGTTCCTTTCAGATTACGCTGATACTATAGCTCCCTACTTAGCACTCATATACAACCGCTCGCTCACCGATAGATCTGTACCTACAGATTGGAAAATTGCGCAGGTCGCACCAGTGTTCAAGAAGGGTAGTAGGAGTAATCCATTTAACTACAGACCTATATCATTGACGTCGGTTTGCAGTAGGGTTTTGGAGCATATACTGTATTCAAACATTATGAATCACCTCGAAGAGAACGATCTATTGACACGTAATCAGCATGGCTTCAGAAAACATCGCTCTTGTGCAACGCAGCTAGCTCTTTATTCGCACGAAGTAATGGCCGCTATCGACAGGGGATCTCAAGTTGATTCCGTATTTCTAGATTTCCGGAAAGCTTTTGACACCGTTCCTCACAAGCGACTTCTAATCAAGCTGCGGAGCTATGGGGTATCGTCTCAGTTGTGCGACTGGATTCGTGATTTCCTGTCAGGAAGGTCGCAGTTCGTAGTAATAGACGGCAAATCATCGAGTAAAACTGAAGTGATATCAGGTGTTCCCCAGGGAAGCGTCCTGGGACCTCTACTGTTCCTGATCTATATAAATGACCTGGGTGACAATCTGAGCAGTTCTCTTAGACTGTTCGCAGATGATGCTGTAATTTACCGTCTAGTAAGGTCATCCGAAGACCAGTATCAGCTGCAAAGCGATTTAGAAAAGATTGCTGTATGGTGTGTCAGGTGGCAGTTGACGCTACATAACGAAAAGTGTGAGATGATCCACATGAGTTCCAAAAGAACTCCGTTGGAATTCGATTACTCGATAAATAGTACAATTCTCAAGGCTGTCAATTCAACTAAGTACCTGGGTGTTAAAATTACGAACAACTTCAGTTGGAAGGACCACATAGATAATATTGTCGGGAAGGCGAGCCAAAGGTTGCGTTTCATTGGCAGGACACTTAAAAGATGCAACAAGTCCACTAAAGAGACAGCTTACACTACACTCGTTCGTCCTCTGTTAGAATATTGCTGCGCGGTGTGGGATCCTTACCAGGTGGGATTGACGGAGGACATCGAGAGGGTGCAAAGAAGGGCAGCTCGTTTTGTATTATCGCGTTATAGAGGAGAGAGTGTGGCAGATATGATACACGAGTTGGGATGGAAGTCATTACAGCATAGACGTTTTTCGTCGCGGCGAGAGCTTTTTACGAAATTTCAGTCACCAACTTTCTCTTCCGAATGCGAAAATATTTTGTTGAGCCCAACCTACATAGGTAGGAATGATCATCAAAATAAAATAAGAGAAATCAGAGCTCGAACAGAAAGGTTTAGGTGTTCGTTTTTCCCGCTCGCTGTTCGGGAGTGGAATAGTAGAGAGATAGTATGATTGTGGTTCGATGAACCCTCTGCCAAGCACTTAAATGTGAATTGCAGAGTAGTCATGTAGATGTAGATATATCGCGCCTGTGCTTGTCTTGAAGCAAGACAGTGGTCATGGCACTACACGGCACTACACAGGCGACTATTGTCTACACCTCTGTTGACCACTATGACATCTGAGGATGTTCTCCAACACATTATATGCACTCCCAACACCATGGAGGCAATATCCTTGGTTGCAGCATAACAGTGGACGAGGTGGCAGATGCTATTGCCAAAGGCGCGATGAACAAATTACTAGGCCCAAACAGTCTTCTGGCTATTACATGACCTGATGAATCAGCGGTGGACCGAAATGTTGCAGGACATACTCAACCCAAACTTCCACATGCCAACAGCCTTTGTGGCCAGCAATTTAAATCTGGTACATAAACCATCTGGAGATCCAGAGATCACCAACTTTCGCCCACTTACTCTTCTCAGTGCAGACTATAATATCTATGTGCACCTTTTGGCAGTGTACATACTGGAGGAACTGCCCTCAATACTTTCACTGGAGCTGATATCAAATGGCCATTATGCCAAACTAGACACTTTCGCAGACAAATGTCCTACCAGCTGCATGAGGCACTGGTATCAATCGACTTTCATAGTGCCTTTGATAGAGTCCAAAATCAGTTTCTTCTATAGGTGGCGATGCATATGGGTTTCGCTCTGCCATTCATCAACACTTTGTAACGCCTACTTACCGGCCTCACATCACTTATACAAGACAAGGGAAAAAGTGTTAGACAGATTCCAATATGGCATTGGGCTGTCTCCTGTCCACTGTACTGTCTGTAATCGCCTTCAAAGCCCTTGTAGCAGACTTCCTACCCCACATTACAGGACCCACCCTATGCAGCCATACCTTCTGTTGCCGAGCATATGTGGACGACCTCCTACGCTTGACACATACACCTGCACTAATAAATAATGCCACCACATGTACCCAGCAGTACAGTAGGACCTCTGGAAGCATCCTCAATGTCGCCATATCAGCTATTATAAACGCTGATTGTGGGACACTGCTGTTACCCACAGTAAAAAATCTCCATTATGTGGGTATCATATTTACTGGACATTCCCATCATATTGTAGTGTACACTTATGGCCATTTGCTTCAGACGATATGAGACTACACTCAACGCAACCTCCACCGCAGTTTGAATCCACTCCAGCGAGGGGGCTACATCTATGTCACAACCAAGCCGGTACATCTTGCCCAAATCTTCCCTCTGCCAATGGTCATACGACAATTCCAGGCAACCTTTGGGTACTTGCTGTCAGTAGAAACCACCTTGAAGATCCGCTAAGACACCGTCAAACTCCCCACTTCTGCAGGAGGACTCGACTCATCCATCTTAGAGTCCGGACATCAACTTTATACTTAATTACCGTGACAAGGCATTGTTGCACAGGCCTTTCACATCCCTTGCATGTCAGCCTTCCCTGTCTCATCTGTCAGTATGGTCCACGTTGCCCCAACACTTTCCCACATAGCGACCTATTTGCTGAAATCAGCTACATATGTGATGGCTTTCCGACCACGTACTCCCCACGAATGAAAAACTTTTACAAGCTGTTTTCGCAATGCGCCCATCGAAATACATTGGAGAACCTTTGCTCAGATATCCGCTGGACAATGGTGTGAAAGAACATCCATGTTCCCACCTTACATCTCTTTGTTTTCTGCTTTATTCCTCCCCACCTTCCTTTCTTTGTTTCTGTTCTTGTCATACCCAAAGTGTTTGCAGGCCTTGAACTGTTAGGGAAGTCTACCCCTATTCGGCACAGAAAGAACAAAACAATTGCTGGCTCCCGTTCGACACCACTTCTACAGATTTCCTAACCTGACACAGCGGTCGGCACGGGTGATGGGGACGTCATGGACAGGCCTCGGGTTGCGACCCCTCGCCACTTCACCCCCCCCCCCCCCCCCCGCCCCTACCCTGACAATCGTTGTAGGACATCCTTATTTTAAAAAATAAAAATAAAAATAGCTCCTTAATAGCTGGATCGAGTTGCACTCAACGTGTTAATGCAATTTTTTTTTCAGCACGTGTCATATTATTTCTCGCATATGACATCTTTAATGTAAAAGGATGAAAAGACAGTTGTACATGGTGTTTATAAATGAATATCGGGGTTTTAACGCTTTATAATATTTATTATATTAAACTTACAGTTATAAATTATATGTCAAATGAAAGAGCAACTCAAACAGTTGTGTTTGGCATAAGTGCCCATGCGCAGCGCACAATGTTTCCACTGCAATCCGCTAGACAGCGGTAGTAGCGAAGATGGCGACTAGTGAACAGAAAGCGTTTTGTGTTTTCCAGTTTGCAAAGACCGAATCTGTAGTTACTTTGTAACGTGCGTTCAAAATGAAGTTTGGTTGTGATGCTCCAAGTGACAATAACATTCGTAGATGGTATCATCTATTTGAAGATACCAGCTGTCTTTGTAAAGGGAAGAGCACAGGACGACAAAGAGTTTGTGAAGAGACTGTTGAGCTAGTGAGCGAGTCGTTCAGTCGTAGCCCAGAGAAATCAGTTCGGAAGGCTAGCCGTGAATTACAAGCTCCCGTGTCGATTGTTTGGAAAGTTTTAAGAAAACTCGTACAACTCCACCCTTACCATTTACATTTGTTACAGGCTCTAAGGCTGGCAGACCATGGATTACGTGCCCACTCGCAAACTAAATGTGGTTTCATGACGATGAATATTTTCTGGATCATGTTGTCTTCAGTGATGAATCGACCTTTCACCTTAGTGGACATGTTAACACTCACAATGTGCGCATCTGGAGCTCAGAAAATCCTTGCGAGGTGGTACAAAAGCAACGAGGTTCCCCTAAAGTGACTGTTTTATGTTCCGTATCTTGGCGGAAAGTTTATGGGCCTTTCTTGTTTGGTGAACCTACTGTAACTGGCACTTCTTACCTTGATACACTTCCCTCAGTTGGAAGAAGATGGGCCAGAGAACTTTATTTTCCAGTAAGAAGGTGCATCACCTCACTGGCATAGCGAAGTACACGATTGGTTGAACATCACTGCACCCAAGCGCCGGACAGGCTGCAAGGGGCCCAATGACAGGGCTTGCTTTGCATGGCCTCCACGTTCACCCGATCTAACGCCATGCGATTTTTTCCTTTGGGGCTTCGTCAAGGATCATGTGTACGTGCCTCCACTACCAGCAGACCTCCCTGAATTAAGAAACCGGATTGAAGCAGCTGTTGCTACAATCACTGAAGACACAACGTTTGGGAAGAACTCGGCTATAGACTTGATGTGTGCCATGTGACAAATGGTGCTCACATTGAACATTTATAAGGTTCTTTGTGAAACTGTTCATTTAACATATCATTTATAACTGTAAGTTTTATATAATAAATATTATAAAGCGTTAAAACCCCAGTATTCATTTATAAACACCCTGTATTTGCATGAATTTTGTAGAGATTTTAGGTACCACGTAGCGCGTGTTCTTTAGTCACTCTCACGACTTTTATTTTTGCCTCCAACGAAATACATCCGGCTTTTGAATTCTTTACGGTTGGCTAGCTGTCTACATCATCGGAAAAATCTTCAGCTTCAGACCTCCTTGATCTATACCTGCTAAATGCTTCTGACTAGCGATCGAGAAGCTGAAAACAACAAAAAGGTAAGAGGCATCAAACAGAGGGTAAAGTATCAGTATCTGTCCGAGCCTTTATGTTCGTCCTCTGGTTGTTGTGTACATTTCCAGTATCTGGGGACAGAAACTTCTATCCAGACTGGAAGGAATAGGTCGGTCTTCCTTTAATACTGCTCGCTATCTGCCCAAAAGCATCCGGACAAACCTGTGTGATGGGGAATTAGCCACTAGATGTCACAAGACGCGGACCCGCCAGTATGAAAGAAGATGGGGATTATTGTGTTGTTAGTAAAGAAGCAGCAGGAGCAGAATGGGGCAGTCAGGAGAGCTCAGTGAGTTCGAACGTAGACAGCTCCTTCGACGTCATACGAGTAGTACAATACAGGCCATTAAAATTGCTACACTACGAAGATGACGTGCTACAGGCGCCAAATTTAACCGACAGGAAGAAAATGCTGTGATATGCAAATGATTAGCTTTTCAGAGTATTCACATAAGGTTGGCGCCGGTGGCGACACCTACAACGTGCTGACATGAGGAAAGTTTCCAACCGATTTCTTATACACTAACGGCAGTTGACCGGCGTTGCCTGGTGAAACGTTGTTGTGATGCCTCGTGTAAGGAGGAGAAATGCGTACCATCACGTTTCCGACTTTGATAAAGGTCGGATTGTAGCCTATCGCGACTGCGGTTTATCGTATCGCGACATTGGTGCTCGCGTTGGTCGAGATCCAACGACTGTTGGCAGAATATGGAATCGGTGAGTTCGAGAGGGTAATACGGAGCGCCGTGCTGGATCCCAATGGCCTCGTATCACTAGCAGTCGAGATGACAGGCATCTAATCTGCATGGCTGTAACGGATCGTGCAGCCACGTCTCGATCCCTGAGTCAACAGATGGGGACGTTCGCAAGACAACAACCATCTGCACAAACAGTTCGACTACGTTTGCAGCAGGCGTGGACTATCAGCTCGGAGACCATTGCTGCAGTTACTCTTGACGCTGCATCACAGTCAGGAGCGCCTGCGATGGTGTACTCAACGACGAATCTGGGTGCACGAATGACAAAACTTCATTTTTTCGGATGAATCCAGGTTCTGTTTACAATATCATGATGGTCGCATCTGTGTTTGGCGACATCGCGGTGAACGCACATTGGAAGCGTGTATTCGTCATCGCCATACTGGCGTATCACCCCGCGTGATGGTATGGCGTGCCATTGGTTACACGTCTCAGTCACCTTCTGTTCACATTGACGGCACTTTGAACAGTGGACGTTACATTTCACATGTGTTACGACCCTTCATCTGATCCCTGCGAAACCCTACAATTCAGCAGGATAATGCACGACCGCATGTTGCACGTCCTGTACGGGCCTTTCTGGATACAGAAAATGTTCGATTGCTACCCCGGCCAGCACATTCTCCAGATCTCACACCAATTGAAAACGTCTGGTCAATGGTGTCCGAGCAACTGGCTCGTCACAATACGCCAGTCACTACTCTTGTTGAACTGTGGTATCGTGTTGAAGCTGCATGGGCAGCTGTACCTGTACACGCCATCCAAGCTCTGTTTGACTCAATGCCCAGGCGTATCAAGGCCGTTATTACGGCCAGAGGTGGTTGTCCTGGGTACTGATATCTCAGGATCTATGCACCCAAATTGCTTGAAAATGCAATCACATGTCAGTTCTAGTAAAATATATTCGTCCAATGAATACCCGTTTATCATCTGCATTTCTTTTTGTTGTAGCAATTTTAATAGCCAGTAGTGTAAATCCGTCAGCAGCATTTCAGCCTTTCTGTAGCTGCCCAAGTGGACAGCTGGTGGTGTGACTGTGAAGCGGGAACGCGGAGGAACGGCGCAGCTAAATCGAGACCAGACAGACCTCATGTACTGACGGACAGGAACACACGAGCATTGCGGAAGATGGTTGTAAAAAATTGCATGAAATTAGCTGAGGGAATTATTCGTCAGTTCCACAGTTCGACCTGCAGTCCACCAGTACGATGATTATGCGTACTGAATTAAGAAGAATGGGGTAGAATGGTTCAACAACTCCTCGTTAGCCAAATATTTCTGTAGGCAATGATAGGGACGGTGTAAAGAGCAACAGAATTGGACGGTCGATCTTTGGAAACCAGTAGTTTTGAGTTAATGAATCACGCTGTACCCTCTGGCAATCCGAAGGAAGGGTTTGCGATCAGCGGATGGCCGGAGAACGCTATGTGCCACCTTGTGTAGAGGCAAGAGTGAAGCACAAGAGGAGCCGGTGTTAGGGTAAGGAGGAATTATTTGCATTATGGTGTGGTCGCTTTATTGCACTAAACAAAATGCTAAACGCGGAAGAATACGAACACATTTTACAGCGTTGCGTACTGCGTACAGTGCAAGAACAGTTCGGAGACGATGATTTAGTGTACCAGCATGACAATACAACCTGTTACAAAGCAACATCTGTATGGCAACGGCCTGTGCACAGTGCCACTGCTGAAATGGACTGGCCCGCCACAGTCCCGACCGGAACCCACTGGAACACATTTGGGATGCGTTACAACGTCGGCTTCGTTTCTGATCGCAGCGTGCAACGTGTGGCGGCACCTGGAAGTCTATCTAACGTATGACGCGGTTTATTCAACCGATATGAAGGTAATGCAAAATAACAAAATAATATCTGTAATATACCGGCTGGAGTGGCCGTGCAGTTCTAGGCGTTACAGTCTGGAACCGAGCGACCGCTACGGTCGCAGGTCCGAAACCTGCCTCGGGCATGGATGTGTGTGATGTCCTTAGGTTAGTTAGGTTTAATTAGTTCTAAGTTCTAGGCGACTGATGACCTCAGAAGTTAAGTCGCGTAGTGCTCAGAGCCATTTTTGAACCATTTGAACCATCTGTAATATTACACACATCAAAAAAACTTTTGCATCAGCCCCGTTCCCAGAACTCCTGAAGACAGACGTTGGCTATGGATATTGTATCACAGACACAGTCCGTTTGACTGTCACTAAACCCGCCCAAAAATGTAAACAAACATGCGTGAGCAGCTCCCATTAGAAGGAGGGGGTCCGACAGCCGATCAGTTCCAGCCATACCACAAGGAAGGAGATATACGGCTCGTGTTGTCTGTAGTTCAGCCATGCCTAGACGTCAATACCGCATTGTTATTTTGTGCCAGGAAGGGCTCTCAACAAGGTAAATGTCCAGGCGTCTCGGAGTGAACGAAAGCGATGTTGTTCGGACTTGGAGGAGATTAGAGGGACAGGAACTGTTTATGACATGCCTCGCTCACGCCGCCCAAGGGCTGCTACTGCAGTGGATGACCGCTACCTACGGATTATGACTCGGAGGACCCTAACAACTGATGACCTCAGATGTTAAGTCCCATAATGCTCAGAGCCATTTGAACCCTGACAGCAACTCCACCACGTTGAATAATGCTTTTCGTTCAGCCACAGGACGTCGTGTTACGATTCAAACTGTGCGCAAAAGGCTGCATGATGCGCAGCTTCATTCCCGACGTCTATGGCGAGATCCATCTTTGCAACCACGACATGATGTAGCATGATACAGATGGGCTCAAACAACATGCCCAGGATTGGCATCATATTCTCTTCACCGATGAGTGTCGCATATGCCTTCAACCTTTGGAGGCAACCTGTTCATGCTGAACGCCTTATACACAATGTCCAGCGAGTGCAGGAAGGTGGAAATTCCCTCATGGTCACGGAAGGCGCCGTAACGGCTGTACGATACGTGAATACCATTCTCCGACCGATAGTGCAACCATATCGGCAGCTTATTGGCGAGGCATTCGACTTCATGGACGACAATTCACGCTCCCATCGTGAACATATTGTGAATGACTTTCTTCAGGATAACGACATCGCTAGAGTGGCCAGCATGTTCTCCAAACATAAACCCTACCGAACATGCCTAGAATAGATTGAAACAGGCTGTTTATCGACGACGTGACCCACCAACCACTCTGAGGGATCTACGTCGAATCACCGTTGAGGAGTGGGACAATCTGGGCCAACCGGCCGCGGTGGCCGAGCGGTTCTAGGCACTTTTAGTCTGGAACCGCGCGACAGCTACAGTCGCAGGTTCGAATCCTGCCTCGGGCATGGATATGTTTGATGTCTTTAGGTTAGTTAGGTTTAAGTAGTTCTAAATTCTAGGGGACTGATGGCCTCAGATGTTAAGTCCCATAGTGCTCAGAGCCATTTGAACCATTTTAGAATATAGGCATGCATCATGGCAATGTGAATTGCTACTGGGTATTAGAGGTACCGATTAGTACAGCAGCCTGGACCACCTCCTCTGAAGGTCTCGCTGTATGGTGGTACAACATGCAATGTGTGGTTTTCATGAGCAATAAAAATGATGTTTATGTTGATCTCTATTCCAATGTTCTGTACAGGTTCCGGAACTCTCGGAACTGAGGTGATGCAAAACTTTTTCTGATGTTTATATGAAAAGCCCTGCTGATTGGCCATAAGGCCTGAAAGTTAAAATTATTTCGTGAATAACATTTTCGCGGGACAATGAAAGTTGTCCGTCAGCCCTCGCGAATGTAAATAGGCGAATTGTGAGCCCCTTTGGGCATAATTGAGTTTTAAAACAGTGTGTCGAATCGTGAGCGAGTAATCCTTGGGAATAAATAAAGTCGTTCTGCCTATGCGGAAAGCTCTGCAAAGATTACAAGTAAAGTGCCTTTCGCGGGCATGGGAACCGGCTTCGTCATTTTCCGGTTTTCTAAACTAGAATTGCAGTCTAGTGAACGTGCTAGTTAGGATGAGGTCGCATAGCACAGCCTTGAGCTATTAGCTAGCTGCACGTGTTTCGCGATAGTGACGTCTAACAGAAGAGAATAAAATTCGTCCGATCCAGTTGTAACTTGAAACGTAGTACGCATCTTTCTGCTGTTTGATCTAACACTGTTATCTTGTTTCTGTTTATGGAGGAGATATTAACTGGGAGTCGCTAGAGAGCAGGTCTAGGCAGTGTAGTGACTACAGTGTATATTTCCCAATCTACTGGCCGGATGTGAGCCAGGGCAGTGATTAGTGGTATGGCAAAAGTGACTGTGTAACCCTGTCCCGACGGTCAAAGCTGGACAAACGGCCCTTATGTAGCAGTGCAGGGGGTTAATACGGGTACACCTATAAATATTCCTGTGCAAATCTCGCTAAGAAATATACTACGTAATTTTTCTCACAGGCCAAACCGCCAAGAGTGCGTGGATTCTGACCGCGGCCGCGAATGCGATTTCGGGCGAAGCCACGGAAGCTCCAAGGATGGATGAATGGAACGTTTCAGCAGATAATTATGCACATTACATCGATATTGCACTGCATTCTTGGCATTTAAAGAGCACGTCAAGGTAGTGTTAAATATCGATCTTAAAAATCGCTCGGGGAGGAGGACCATCATACAGACATACCATCTTTTGGCGCACGCACATATTGCAGTAACAACACGCATCACAGGGGATGAAAAGCAGCTGATAAAGGGCAAAACCAAATAAGTCGCCAGGTATAGATGGAATTCGGTTTTATGGAGAGCATTCAGCGGCATTGGTCCCTTACTTTGCTTGTAATTATCGCGAATCTCCTGCCCACTGCATTGTTCCAAGCATCTGATGACGCCCGTATACAAGAAGGATAAAAGATCGGACCCGTGAAATTGGAGACCGATGTTCATAACATCTGGTTGTTACAGTATTCTTGAGGGTATTCTAAGTTCGAATATGATTAATTTCCTTCAGAGTGCAAAAGCTTGCCGGCCGGAGTGGCCGAGCGGTTCTAGGAGCTACAGTCGGGAACCGCGCGACCGCTGTGGTCGCAGATTCGAATCCTGCCTCGGGCATGGATGTGTGTTATGTCCTTAGGTTAGTTAGGTTTAAGTAGTTCTAAGTTCTAGGGGACTGATGACCACAGTAGTTAAGTCCGATAGTGCTCAGAGCCATTTGCAAAAGCTTCTGCCTAAAGCACGGCTGCCCCCGTCGGAGGTTCGAGTCCTCCCTCGGAAGTTAGGTTAAGTTAGATTAAGTACTGTGTAAGCCTAGGGACAGAACTTACCACAAATTTCCATTTCTATCTACAAATAACACAAATTTTGCAAAATAAATGAAATTAATTCGCATTTGCGAAAATGGACAACCATCAACTGTATAATGGAATGACGACAATGAAAATTTGTACCTGCCCGGGACTCGAACCGGGATTTCCCGCTTATTGCTAGCGGTCTCCTTACCAATTTTTTAATGTCATTTTGTCCTATATTGTTCGTTAAATCTGTTCGGGGCGGTCGTCCGATGACCCCCGTACAGGTTCTTCGTTGAGCCTTTCACTCAGTTTTTTGTTACAGACGGAAGCTAACCTTCTGACCGAACACACTGAGTTACCGTGCCAGCAAATGATGAAGGACACACAACACCCAGTCTCCTGCCGGGAATCGAACCCGGCCCCCCTGCGTCATTAGGCTAGCCGAGCACGACTCATTGCCAGACCCAAAACATCCATATGTCGCCAGCCATATGTCTGCAACCTACACTCGTACATTCATTACGTATATTCCTGTACAGGGGAGATATGTTACTTGCAAGTCGCTTACCAAGTATCGACGGAGAAATACGATATTGCAGCACCTGTTATTCACAAGTACGATGCAAAGTTCCTTTGAAATGCATGTCATACAGCTGATGGTGATTCGTATTCAACTGCGAATACATTTCATACATTTGAAAACGGCTGTAATCGCCGCAGTGCCTGTTCATTCGTACATGTATGCATGTCCGAAGGAACTTTTGCATGTTACGTCTGAACAACATAGGCGCTACAATATCGTTTTTTGCAAGAATCGTTCTTGCAAAACTTGCAAGGAATCCTGCGAACCATGGATGAAGTAAAACAGGAAGATTCCATACCACAAGATTTCCAGAAAGCGCTTGACACCATGCCGCTCTGCAGACTGTTCCTGAAGGCCCGAGCATACGGAATAGGTTGTCAGTTATGTGAGTCGCTCGAAGACTTTTTAAATAATACATCGCAATACGTCGTCATGAAGGCCAAATTTGTCAGGCGCTTCCCAGGGAGGTGTGAAAATGGGAGGAAGGATGATTAGGCTTCAGCCTTCCGTCGACGTCGAGGTCATTAGTAACGGCATACAAGTTCGGATAGTTTTAAGGATGAGAAAGGAAAACGGCGGCACCTTTTCAATGAAACCATCCTTTCATTTGCCTCGAACGATTTAGGTAAATGGCAGAAAACCTAAATCTGGATGGCCGGACGCGGGTTGTAACCGTCGTCTTCCCGAATGCGCCAGGGAAGTGTGGCAGCCGGCTGCGGTGGTCTAGCGGTTCTAGGCGCGCAGTCCGGAACCGCGCGACTGCTACGGTCGCAGGTTCGAATCCTGCCTCGGGCATGGATGTGTGTGATGTTCTTAGGTTAGTTAGGTTTAAGTAGTTCTAAGTTCTAGGGCACTGATTACCAGAGTAGTTAAGTCCCATAGTGCTCAGAGCCATTTGAACCAAGTGTGGCAGAACCTCTCTTGTTGTCTCCATACATAAAGAATTTGACTTACATGCTACTGTCCGTCGATAACTGTGTAGTTTACGGAAAAGTGTTGTCGTTGGCTGACTGAAGAAGGATACATGATGACTTGGATAGAATTTCTATTTGCTATGATGAGTGGCAGAATGCGCTAAGTGAAGGAAAATGTAAGATAATGCGAGTGAGTAGGAATAAAATAAAATATTTTTTGGTGTGCTGCTCCACACAGTCTTCTCGATTAAATATCTAGGTGTAACGTTGCAAAGCGATATGAAATGGAACGAGTACGTAAGGTAAATCGCAGGGAAGGCGAATGGTACACTCCTGTTTATTGAGATAGTTCTAGGAATGTGCAACCCATCTATAAAGGAAACAGCGTACAAACAACTATACCACCCATTCTTTGGACTACTGGAATGTTTAAGTTTCGCACCGGGTCAGAATAAAGGAAAACATCGAACCCATTAAGAGGTGTGCTGCTAAATTTGTTACAGGTAGGTTCCATCAAGACGCGAGTATTAGTGAAACAGCTCCATCAAGTCAAATGGGAATCGCTGACGGAAAGAAGACTTTATTTTCATGCAGCACTGTTGAGTCGGAGTTTGCGGTGGACTGCACAACGATGCTACTGCCACCAACGTACATCTCCCATAAGCGCCATGACGGGTAGAGAAATCACTATCGTGCGGAAGGATGTAGACAGTCGTTTTTGCGTCGATCGATTTGTAAGTAGAACGAAAGGGAATCAGTGGCACTGGTAGAATGCCTTTTACCGTACGGTGACTTACAAAATACGTAGGACTACGTATGCAGATGTATAATATGTGGTCCATGGAAATGGAAATCAGCGTACCGCACTGAGGGCCGGGAGTCCCACATTCGGGGAAGTTTGGCCGGCGATGGTAAGTACTTATTGCATTCGACGCCACATTGGGCGACTTGCGCGGAGATGGGGATGAAATGATGATGAGGACAACACAAAACCCAGTCCCTGACGGGAGAAAATCTCCTGCCTTAGCTGGGAATCGAACCCGGGCCCCTTGGCGTGGCATTCCGCCGCGCTGACCAGTCAGCTAACGGGGGCGGACACTATATGGTCAAAAGTATACGGACACGTATTAGTTAACATTAACATGGGCTGTGTCCACCGTTCGCCTTTGTGACTGCTTGAGCTCTGCTGGGAACACTTTCAATCAAGTGTCTGAATGCCTCTGGAGGATTGGCAACTCATTCTTGTTCAAGAACCGAAGCCATGGAAGTTAGTAATGTTGAACACTGGTGATGGAGCAAAGTCGACGTTTGAACTCTTCCCAAAAGTGTTTCATTGAGGTCAGGTCGGGACTTAGAGCAGGTTAGTCCATTTCGGGAATCGTATCGCCCACAAAGCATTGTCTTACAGATGGTACATTATTATAGGGCGTATTGTCATGCAGATAAAAACAATCGTGTTCTTCTAACTGTTACGTTAATGTACGCAGTACACAAAGCTGTGAAATGTGTTCATTTAGCTTTTTCTTAAATGTGATAAGGGGACTACACCCAAACCACGGAAAAATATCCCGATACCGCAATACCACTCCTCTGTACTTCAGTATTGCCACTACACATGATGGTAAGTACCATTCTCCAGGGATCCGTCAAACCCGAACACTTCCATCCGATTGCCATGGTGAATAGCGTCATTCATCGTTCCAAATAGCTCATTTCAAGTCATCCACTGTTCAGTGACGTAGCTCTTTAAGCCACCTCAAGTGTCGCTGAGCACAGACTACAGAAATGTGTTATGAGGAGCTGAAACTTTTCAGGATGTGAGGTCGTGGTGCAAGAAACTCTTCTGTTCCTGACGTTTCGTCCAGGACTACGCTGGACATCCTCAGAGGCATTCCTCCACTGAGTCTTGCCGACTGACCGGTCGGACGTCCGAGAGCGACATAAATACTGTAGGATAGGGGGTGTGGTCAAAGTAACACGTGATGAGCAGAGATAATCCTTGTCAGAGATAAAACATAACTATCGATTGTCGTCTTGTCAAAGATAAAACTGCCTAGCCATCAGCAGGTCACGACGTTTCATTGCCTTCTCTTTCCCATTAATATTATCCTGATGCTTATAAATTTCAATGGCTGTTCTTCATAGTCGCTCTCGGACAGTCGGCAAGACTCAAGCTACGTCATGCGGTCGTGAAAGCCATTTTATGAGGAGCTACTCGACCATTGCACTCCATTTTAACTCCCTAATAAATGGTTCAAATGGCTCTGAGCACTATGGGACTTAACTTCTTAGGTCATCAGTCCCCTAGAACTTAGAACTGCTTAAACCTAACTAATCTAAGGATACCACACACATCCATGCCCGAGGCAGGATTCGAACCTGCGACCGTAGCGGTCGCGCGGTTCCAGACTGTAGCGCCTAGAACTGCTCGGCCAACCCTTTACCTCCCTACACACAGCCATTAAGCTAGTTGCACTGCTAGTAGCACTTTGGAAGTAACGAAAGACACATTCCGGTGATTTCATGTGATTTTCTTGTAGCCATCCTTCACCACTCCCTGTGCGTCAGTACAAAGAGGACCGCGTGGTCTCCATTCAGTTGTGTCTGTTCCTTAGTGTTTGCACTCCTCAGTCACATCACCAGCATTCGACTTGGGCGGCTTTAGAAGGGTTTAAATGTCCCTGGTGGATTCGCTACTCTGGTTACATCCGATGACTAGCCCATGTTCGGAATCACTGAGCTCTTCTGATTGAGTCATTCTGACGTTACTCCTTCTCTTCTGACAACTTTCGTACTGCCCGGTCCGCCTCTCGTGGACCTGCTCAATTACGCATCACATAAACGTGTCCGGATACTTTGGATCAGACACTGTAGATGTACAGGCGTTAGGCAAAATAATGCGAAAAGGGTTGTAATGGTATGGTTGTGTTTGATAGTCGACAACGCAGGTAAGACACGTGTCGCGCTGGGCTGTGCATGTTCAGTACGGACTAGGCATCGGTGAGGTTGCACACTTCGTATATGCATTCGGAGGCCGAAGTCGAATGAGAGACCTAACAGAGTTCCAAAGAGGGCAGATTGTGGGAGCCCGATTAGTTGGAGCATCAGTAACTAAGACAGCCAACTTATTGAATAGAATGAAATTTTCACTCTACAGAGGAGCGTGTGCTGATATGAAACTTCTTGGCAGATTAAAACTGTGTGCCGGACCGAGACTGGAACACGGTCCCGAGTTCGAGTCTCGGTCCGGTACACAGTTTTAATCTGCCAGGAAGTTTCAACTTATTGAATGTTTCAACAGTGATGACAGCCTACACAAAACATGGAAAGACATCATCGTGTAAACGTAACAGTGGGCACAAATTGAAACTAAACGACAGAAATCGTCGTATGCTAGCACGAATTGTACCAAAACAACACAAAGCTACGGCGGCTAAAGTGACTGCAGAACGCAATTGCCATTTTCGACACCCTGTATCTATCGACACTGTCCTCCGAGAACTCCATAAAGCGAATATTCATGGACGAGCTACTATACCGAAACCATCAGTGACGAGAACCAGCGCAAAGAAGCGTAAAACATGGTGTTACGAGCATAAATCCTGGACGGCTTATCAGTAGAAACACGTCTCATGGGCCGACGAGTCAACGTTTTCGTTACCTCCAACACTGGGCCGGGTTTACATCTGGAGAACGCCAAAAGAAGCCTTCAATCCTGATTGCTTGATTTCAACTGTTCAGCATGGAGGTGGAAATGTGATGGTGTCGGCAGCTATATCATGGTAGTCCGCTGGTCCCATCATTAGTCTCAAAGGCCGTGATACAGCCAATGATTAAGTGAAAATTTTAGGTGATCAGGTACACACCGTGATTCAAATGTTGCTCCCCAACAATGCTGCCATATTTCAGAAGGATAATGTACTCATTCACACAACCAGGACATTACAATCGTGGTATGAGGAGCATGCAACTGAACTGCAGCGTCTTCCCTGGTCAGAACAGTCCCCGGACTTGAACATTATCGAACCCTTCTAGGCGGTATTGGTGTGCAGACTCCAGAGCATATTTCTGCCTCCCTCGTCGCTACAGGAGTTAGAAGAGATTCTATTCGAAGAGTGGCGTTACATTCCCTGGGGACTATACAATCATTATATGCTAGCTGTATTACGGCCAACGGGGGTCCAACCCTAATAAACCATTCCCAAGTAAGTGCAGGTTGTAACGGAACCCTCCAAATTCAACCAGTTTAACGAGTATTTATGATTATAGAAAAGTTCTTGTATATGTTAACAATGATTTCATAACATGTCTCCATACACAGTCAACCAATTAAATTATACAGAATACCTGACCCACACAAAAGTTAATATCACTTGATCACTGATACAGTAAATGTCATCATGTAAAAACACTAAGTTCATCTTACATAATTAATATGAAGTACGAAAAATAGTAACCAACTTACGTATTTCGGATCTCCTTAAATAAAAATCACCCAGTGAAACCTATTTGTTCACTAGAACCGTTTTCACTCAGTATTCACGTAAACACTCCCATTTTAGACAAAAACCAATGTGATTCTTAATAATTCATGTTATTCACTTATTTATGCAATTTAGATAAGTCAACTAACAAACTTCTAAAAAACGGCCTTTTTGTAACAAAGAATTATTCTGTCAAGTCAACAAATCTGACTGTCATTTTAATAACCTGTTAAACTATGTTACTCGATATAAATTAATAACTTTTCTGCACAAATTACGATAACAGATGTACAGGTGACTTATAAACTATATCCCTTTTTAGTAGTTCTTTGACAAGGTTATAAATACAAGCAGCAAGAAAGGTCGGGGGCCGAATCTGAATATCACTTTGATAAAGTGTATGTGTGTTCAGAATGAGATTTTCACCCTGCAGCGCCGTGTGCGCTGATACAAAACTTCCTGGCAGATGAAAACTGTGTGCCGGACCGAGACTCGAACTCGGGACCTTTACCTTTCGCGGGCAAGTGCTCTACCAACTGAGCTACCCAAGCACGACTCACGCCCCGTCCTGACAGCTTTACTTCTGCCAGTACCTCGTCTCCTACCTTCCAAACTTTACAAAAGCGCTCCAGAGTCATGCCTGTTGAAACAGTTGCTCTTGAAACATTCAATAAGTTGAAACTTCTGGCAGATTAAAACTGTGTGCTGGACCGAGACTCGAACTCGGTCCCGAGTTCGAGTCTCGGTCCGGCACACAGTTTTCATCTACCAGGAAGTTTCATATCAGCGCACACTCCACTGCAGAGTAAAAGTCTCATTCTGGAAACATCCCCCAGGCTATGACTAAGCCATGTCTCTGCAACATCCTTTCTTTCAGGAGTGCTAGTTCTGCAAGTTTAACAGGAGAGCTTCTGCAAAGTTTGGAAGGTAGGAGACGAGGTACTGGCAGAAGTAAAGCTGTCAGGACGGGGCGTGAGTCGTGCTTGGGTAGCTCAGTTGGTAGAGCACTTGCCCGCGAAAGGCTAAACATTGCAAAGAATATGTAAAATAAGTGCTACTTTGTGTTGTGTCATTGTCTTTGGTGGACAGTGGAATTAAGATGGCCACCAGACTAATAAATATTTGAATTTTAAATATTTGTTGGTTTCGCTCATTATTTATCATCAAAAGCACATCAAAAACACGAGACCTCATCTTTTTACCCCTAGACAGCCAGATTTAGAGCCAGAATTAGCATCGAGACACAGCAGCGATCCAGCAAGCAGCAGCGATTACCAAAACGCATTTTAATGGCGCCAACCTAACATTAGGTGCTAACAAGCAATGGGAGTGAAATAGTGCGATTTTAGCAATATCTACGACTAGGCGACCATTACAAGGTGCCCACATTATTCTGCCTATCCCTGTACATCTGGGGACACCAGCACACTCACAGAGCAGCAAACTCCGACCGAAAGCGGAGTTAAAAAAAAAAAAAAGAGAGATGGTGCCCCTCCACGCCCGCACCAACGTGGTGACCAAACCAAAAGTTCCACTATCACCTCCGTAAACATGTTAGTTATCTAGTAATTGGATCACGGAATGCTGGGCTGTGATTTCCGTGCGTCTGGGTAAGACTAAGCATGAACAAGGTCCATCAGGTGGTAGATAGTGGACGAAACGCAAGTGAGGGTAGCAATTTGAAGAGCAGAGGGAAAAAAATGCCATGGCTCGTGCCGTGGGAAAAAAAACCTCTGCGACAGTGGGATGGGTAGTAAGAGCAATAGTGGTTTACTAGCTGCGATAGCTCATGCAAGGTTGGATTTGTTAGTATAGGTATCATGCATCATTACCGTGACAAGCGATGGCGATGTGTCCCAGTTGCTGCAGCTGCTACGTTCCTGGAACAATCAAGATCGTTATACAGTAGTGGGAAATCGGCCATAGATCACATCACTGTGTGGGGGATGTGTGGAGCTTGTTTGTATGTAGTGTTACGGTACGGCTTCCCTGCGTGGTGCCAGTTATTCGTCAGTGTATTTCAGCTGGATATCCAGTAATGGCGTCTGATTAACAGGGGCTCGCCTGTACCGTTATGTTTGCGTATGCTTGGCCATAGATGTTATGTCCTTACAAGTATGTCTTTTGGTCTTTTATGTTTCCATCTATGGTTGTGGTCGTAGTTCCCCAGATTCAGAATAAACGGGTTCTTGGAATGTCTGGAGTTTCTGTATAGTCTTGTGGTGAGTTTGTGGATTACCTCCGTGAGAGTCTCAAGTCGGTATTCCAGGTGCAGGTCCGCGATACGTTTGTATCGTGGAGCATTTCTTATGATTTTGAGTACTTTGTTTTGTGTGAGCTGCAGACGGCGCAGGCATGTAGGCGCAGCGTATACCCAGACAGGAGCTGCGTACGTCATCGGGGGTCGGATAAGTGTCCTGTACATGACCTCGACACCCTTCTGTTCAGTGTGCTACGCCTGTTGAGCATAGGATAGAGCTGTTTGAGCCTCGCGCTAGCTCGGTTGGACATGTGTTGTATGTGGTCCCCCCATAGTAACTTCCGGTCCAGCAGGACACCGAGGTATTTGACTTTCTCGCGGAAACGTATTGGGCGTGCATGTAGTTATTGGTCTGCAGTAGCGGTGTTTGCGCAGTTGCTTCGGTCTTCTAGTGAACAGAACAGCTTCGCACTTGTCGACGTTTACTCTAACACGCCATTTCTCCAACCAAAGCTCAGCTACTCTGAGTGCAGTCTGTAGGCGTGACGTAATGTTTGATGGTTTCCAATCTTGCGAAGGATGGCTGTGTCATCCGCGTAGATTGCCATCGTTGTGTTGTGTGTGGTTGGGAGATCGTTTATGTAGAGGTTAAACAGTAGGGGCCCTAGGATGCTTCCCTGGGGTACTCCCGCGTGTATACCGTGTCGTGTTGATTGTTTTCCCTGCACGTCAGTGTTGAAACTCCTGTCTGTGAAGTATGAGTGTATTAGACGTAGCAGCCCGTCGGGGAATGAGGCGGAAGAGGCCGTTGTGCCATAGACGGTCGAAAGCCTATTCGATGCCCAGGAACATCGCCCCTGTAGCTTTGTTTATGTTGAAGCCATATGTTATATGTTCAACGACTCGTAGGAGTTGTGATGTTGTGGAGTGGTGATTCCTGAAGCCGAATTGTTCCGGTCTCAGGATGTCATTTGTTATGCAGTGCCTAGTGATGCGTTTGAGAATCACCTGATCGAGCTCAGAAGGCTGATGGGTCGGTAATTCTGTGGGAGGCTGTGGTCTTTCCCCGGCTTCCTGACATCAGGACCTTGGCCGTCTTCCAAAAGGCGGGGAAGTGTTGGTGTTTTAGTATGGCATTCGTTATGTGTGTTAGGTACTCAGTTGCTTTATCCGTAAACTCCTGGAGGACACGGTTTTGAATGCCATCACGACGAGGGGCTTACCTGAAAGCGGAGTGTAATGAAATGAATGAAACAGTCTGACGGCATCGCTGTGGAGTGCTCGGAAACGGTAGCCTAAGAACATGAAGAAAGCTGGCTGTGCTGGGGCGTGTGGCGCCCGCTCTTCTTGAGGTGGGCCGCGGCAGGCGAGGTCACCGGAGGAGGCGGCCGCGGCTGTCCGGCGGGGGCCGTATTGATCCACGCCGCCTCCCTAATTCTTGCGGGCGGCGCTCCTTGGCACGCGAGCCGCCCCGAGGCCGCGTCAGACCGTCTGCGGCCGCGCCACGCCCTGCCCTGCCCTGCACCCCGCCGATCACCACTACGCCACCAGGACGACTCATCCACTGCCTGCCCCAGTATTCGCTGCCCAAATGACACTGGAGCTCCTAGACACTGGACCTAAAAATAGACTTCTCATTATTGCCCCCCTTCTTGCAGCGGTGTACCGTAGGTCTCTAGAAGAGCGTAGAGTTCCAAAGGATTGGAAAAGGGCACAGGTCGTCCCCGTTTTCAAGAAGGGACGTCGAACAGATGTGCAGAACTATAGACCTATATCGATCAGTTGTAGAAATTTGGAACACGTATTATGTTCGAGTATAATGACTTTTCTGGAGACTAGAAATCTACTCTGTAGGAATCAGCATAGGTTTCGAAAAAAACGGTCGTGTGAAACCCAGCTCGCGCTATTCGTCCACGAGACTCAGAGGGCCATAGACACGGGTTCACAGGTAGATGCCGTGTTTCCTGACTTCCGCAAGGCGTTCGATACGGTTCCCCACAGTCGTTTAATGAACAAAGTAAGAGCATACGGACTATCAGATCAATTGTGTGATTGGATTGAGGAGTTCCTAGATAACAGAACGCAGCATGTCATTCTCAATGGAGAGAAGTCTTCCGAAGTAAGGGTGATTTCAGATGTGCCGCAGGGGAGTGTCGTAGGACTGTTGCTATTCACAATATACATAAATGACCTTGTGGATGACATCGGAAGTTCACTGAGGCTTTTTGCAGATGATGCTGTGGATCGAGAGGTTGTAACAATGGAAAATTATACTGAAATGCAGGAGGATCTGCAGCGAATTACGCATGGTGCAGGGAAAGGCAATTGAATCTCAATGTAGACAAGTGTAATGTGATGCGAATACATAGAAAGATAGGTCCCTTATAATTTAGCTACAAAATAGCAGGTCAGCAACTGGAATCAGTTACTTCCATAAATTATCTGGGAGTACGCATTAGGAGTGATTTAAAATGGAGTGATCATATAAAGTTTATCGTTGGTAAAGCAGATCCCAGACTGAGATTCATTGGAAGAATCCTAAGGAAATGCAATCCGAAAACAAAGGAAGTAGGTTACAGTACGCTTGTTCGCCCACTGGTTGAATACTGCTCAGCAGTGTGAGATCCGTACCAGATAGGGTTGATAGAAGAGATAGAGAAGGTCCAACGGAGAGCAGCGCGCTTTGTTACAAGATCATTTAGTAATCGCGAAAGCGTTACGGAGATGATAGATAAACTCCAGTGGAAGACTCTGCAGGAGAGATGCTCAGTAGCTCGGTACGGGCTTTTGTTGAAGTTTCGAGAACATACCTTCACCGAGGAGTCAAGCAGTATATTGCTCCCTCCTACGTATATCTCGCGAAGAGACCATGAGGATAAAATCAGAGAGATTAGAGCCCACACAGAAGCATACCGACAATCCTTCATTCCTCGAACAATACGAGACTGGAATAGAAGGGAGAACCGATAGAGGTACTCAGGGTACCCACCGCCACACACCGTCTTGGTGTATGGATGTAGATGTAGATGTAGATGTAGATTATCACTCCGAAACAACTCGGAACAATTCCGCTGCGAGAGTGAGACCTGTGACGGTTTTGTACCCTTCTCTGGATACTCACCCTCCAATGTGACACATTTTTCTAAACAACGAATGACTTGACAGAGGCCTCGCTGTTAGAATACTACATTTTGGTTGTTTAGGAAACGTTCTGTCTCGAAAGCCATCTCGTCGCCCTTTTGGAAACACCTGTCGCGGAACGGTTTCTTTTGCACGAGGAAAGTATAAGGCATCGTTGGGTGCCATGTCAAGAGTATGCAGGTGTGAGGCAAAATTTCTACATCTACATGATTACTCTGCAATTCACATTTAAGTGCTAGGCAGAGGGTTCACCGAACCACAATCATACTATCTCTCTACCATGCCACCCCCGAACAGCGCGCGGGAAAAACGAACGCCTAAACTTTTCTGTTCGAGCTCTGATTTCTCTTATTTTAATTTGATGATCATTTCTACCTATGTAGGTTGGGCTCAACAAAATATTTTCGCATTCGGAAGAGAAAGTTGGTGACTGAAATTTCGTAAATAGATCTCGCCGCGACGAAAAACGTCTTTGCTTTAATGACTTCCATCCCAACTCACGATCATATCTGCCACACTCTCTCCCCTAATACGTGATAATACAAAACGAGCTGCCATTTTTTGCAACGTTTCGATGTCCTCGTCAATCCCACCTGGTAAGGATCCCACACCGCGCAGCAATATTCTAACAGAGGACGAACGAGTGTAGTGTAAGCTGTCTCTTTAGTGGACTTGTTGCATCTTTTAAGTGTCCTGCCAATGAAACGCAACCTTTGGCTCGCCTTCCCGACAATATTATCTATGTGGTCCTTCCAACTGAAGTTGTTCGTAATTTTAACACCCAGGTACTTAGTTGAATTGACAGCCTTGAGAATTGTACTATTTATCGAGTAATCGAATTCCAACGGAGTTCTTTTGGAACTCATGTGGATCATCTCACACTTTTCGTTATTTAGCGTCAACTGCCACCTGACACACCATACAACAATCTTTTCTAAATCGCTTTGCAACTGATACTGGTCTTCGGATGACCTTACTAGACGGTAAATTACAGTATCATCTGCGGACAACCTAAGAGAACTGCAGATTGTCGCCCAGGTCATTTATATAGATCAGGAACAGCAGAGGTCCCAGGACGCTTCCCTGGGGAACACCTGATATCACTTCAGTTTTACTCGATGATTTGCCGTCTATTACTACGAACTGCGACCTACCTGTCAGAAAATCAGCCGGCCGCGGTGGTCTCCCGGTTCTAGGCGCTCAGTCCGGAACCACGTGACTGCTATGGTCGCAGGTTCGAATCCTGCCTCGGGCATGGATGTGTGTGATGTCCTTAGGTTAGTTAGGTTTAAGTAGTTCTAAGTTCTAGGGGACTGATGACCATAGATGTTAAGTCCCATAGTGCTCAGAGCCATTTGAACCATTTTGAACAGGAAATCACGAATCCAGTCGCACAACTGAGACGATACCCCATAGGCCCGCAGCTTGATTAGAAGTCGCTTGTGAGGAACGTTGTCAAAAGCTTTCCGGAAATCTAGAAATACGGAATCAACTTGAGATCCCCTGTCGATAGCGGCCATTACTTCGTGCGAATAAAGATCTAGGTGCGTTGCACAAGAACGAAGTTTTCTGAAACCATGCTGATTATGTATCAATAGATCGTTCCCTTCGAGGTGATTCATAACTTACTAGCTCAAAGAAGCAACATTTGTTACTGTGGCCTATGTAGAATGACCTGGGGTGTCGTACTAGAGGAAAAAAAAACGTCTCTAGGACACACATCCATGACTCTTCGACTTTACAGCCTCCCATAGCTTCGTCAGGAGATTTCGATAGTATGTTCCTGTTATGGTTTGCTCTTTACAAGCATGACCTGTTAGCCCCTTAGCCAGTGCCAGTTTGAGAATATTTTTCCATACTAGTGATATACCATATGTTCCCCCCTATCCCATGCCTATCCCTGCCTTCCCTTGGCCTCTTGTTAAGACTTTTAAAAATAAATCTAAATCTAGTGATAGTGGAAATGTGTGGTTTTGTCTTTTTAAAATCACATAGATATATAAAAATGAATGTATGTATATGTGTCTGTGTGTCTGTCCATCATCTCCTTCTAAACCACTGGATCGATTTGAAACAAGTTTTGTACACATTCTTCTTGTTATCAGGGAAGACGTAGGCCTCCTGTGGGGGTAAGGACCACCTAGCTTCCATAGGGCTGGGTGTGGTTGTGGGGAAATTTTGGTAAATCTGACATCTAGGCTGCCCTGCATGACAGTTGTGTTGTGTGGGTAGTATCAGAATGTATTCCAGGGGCTGTACGTGTGGACAGATATGGCTGACCAGAGAGAAGTGGGAGTAAACGGATAATGAAGGGGGAGGATAACGTGAACAGAGAAAAGGAGAAGGAGCTGATGGACCGAGAGAGGGGATAGTAAGGACAGACGGAGACAGGGTGACAGAAGGAGGAGTACAGAGAGAGGGGGAAAGAGAACTTGGTAAAGAGAGAGGGGGAGGAGGAGATGAACAGAGAGTGTGGGAGGAGGGGAAGCTGTAGCCAGCAGGTGGAAGATGGAGTGGGCTAGTGGGGAAATACAAAAGTAAGAAGCTGGGAGGACATGGACAAAGAGAGATTGGAGGTGAAGATGGACAGAGAGAGACGGGGGAATAGGAGAGATGGATAACAGTGAGGGGAAGGAGGAGACAGACAGAGGTATGGCGGAGAAGGAGACGGACAGAGAGAGATGGGGGAGGATATGGATGCACAGAGGGCGGGGAAAGAGATGTGTGCAATATATGTGCCACATGTGTATGCGCGCGAAGCTGTGGATAAAAAGCTAGTAAGTATTTTATAGACATTTCTTTATAACAAAAGTAAATTTCTCAATTTTACTCCAATACTAAATATTTAAAGAAGAAATTATTTATTTCCATTTACAGTTGTTCGGTTACAGTATTACTAGTGTTCTGTTCGACGCAGTCAGGTCGTTTAAATATCTGGGTGTAACGTTGGAAAGCGACATGAAATGGAACGAGAATGTGAGAACTGTGGTAGGGAAGGCGAACGGTAAGGAAGGCAAATGTCTAACGTCGGTTTATTGGGAGACTTTTATGAAAGAGAGGTTCACCTGTAAAGGAGACCGCATATAGGTCGCTGTTGCGACCTATCCTTGAGTACTGCTCGAGTATTTGGGATCCGTACCACGTCGGACTGAAGGAAGACATTGAAGCAACTCGGAGGCGAGCTGCCAGATTTGTTACGATGGATTCCAAAAACACGTAAGTGTTGCAGAGATGCTCCAGAAACTCAAATGGGAATCCCTGTAGGGAAGGGGACGTTCGTTTCGAGAATACTGTTGTGAAAATTTAGAGAACCGGCATTTGAGATTAACTGCCATAAGGATCACACAGATAAGATTAGAGAAATTAGGGCTCATGTGGAGGCATACAGAAGTTTTTCCCTCGCTCTATTTGCGAGTTGAACAGGAAAGGAAATGACAAGTAGTGGTACGGTAGCTTGGGGAGTGTCTATGTGGATGTAAATGTAGAAAGCGATTCCTGAGATATTAAAAAGCTTTTAGTGAAATCCGAAAGAACTAGCCCTATTGTATTGTTCTAGCTTCAATAAAATGTGCTTTCTTTAAACTGAGTGAAAAGAATTAAAATATAAAATTTCTGTTATTTTTTTAGTTTAGTGATGGAGACTTTGCTCTATAATTTACATAAGTTTAGATATGTAGTACCCTATATTTTTTCAGTATACGCGTCCTTTTCTTAAGACCTGACCAAAACGTATCACAGTGTACCATTCACATAAACATGACGTTGTTAAAAACGTTACACAAAACGGAGTTTCTCTCTCCTGTACTAGCAAAGAGGGCAGCTATACAAAGTAAAAAAAAAAAAAAAAAAAATGGTTCAAATGTCTCTGAGCACTATGGGACTTAACATCTGTGGTCATCAGTCCCCCAGAACCTAGAACTACTTAAACCTAACTAACCTAAGGACATCACACACATCCATGCCCGAGGCAGGATTCGAACGTGCGACCGTAGCAGTCGCGCGATTCCTGACTGAGCGCCTAGAACCGCTAGACCACCGCGGCCGGCTATACAAAGTAACGTAATTCGTCCATTTTCCGGAGTTGACAGTAAACAAATGGAAACACAAGGTAAATGGAGAACCATAGTCCAGTCAAACGTCTTCAGTTGAAGAGTAGTGTGACTACAGTGTACACTGCGCTCACACAAACTTTCAAACTATCCTAATTTCTCCTCGCTTTCCTTTATTGCTTGCTCAATGCACAGACAATAACATCGGAGATAGGCTACACCCCTGTTTTCTTCCCTTCTCAACCATTTCACCCCTTTCATGTCATTCGAGTCTCATAACTGTTGTCTGGTTTCTGTACAAGTTGTAAATAACCTTTCATGCCATGTATTTTATCCCTGCTACTTTCTGAATGTCAAAGAAAGTAGTCCAGTCAACACTGTCAAAAGCTTTCTGTAAATCTGAAAAAGCTATAAACATAGGTTCCGCTTTCATCACCTTATGTTCTAAGATAAGTCATAGGATGAGTATTGCATTATGTTTTCGTACATTTCGACAAAGTGATCTTGCGAGAGGCCGACTTCTGCAATCAAAGGTGCAAAGCTGTAATTATTATATGCAGCTACCTGTCGAAATTGCATGGTCGTGTAACATCAGTGTACTTTACACAGCTATGGAGTTTTGAGGAGAAATGCGTTTAGCACAAATCGAAAAGATAGGACAAAGATGGCGACGATGCAATTAGCGACTGAGCACAAGCTCCGATTAGGGAAGTAGGAGGAATAAATCGGCCCTGCACCTAGCAAAGGAACCGCCCAGGAAACCGCCGTAAGCGACTGAGGGAAACCAAGGAAAACTTAAATCTGGATGTCCTGAAGAGGGTTTGAACCTCCGTAACTCAAATACAAATCCAATGTCTTAAAAATTGGGCCCTCTCACTCCCTGGAACTGATCGGTGCATAGGAACAGACACTAATATTGTGAGATCCTTATGACGCAGATTATAAGAAAAGAAAGTCAAAAGAAGGGGGACGTGTGAAGAAATCAAATAATAGTACTCCTGTAAGGACTTCACATGGAATAAGCTAACAAGAGACCCCTTGAGTGCGAGGTCGCAAGTTCAGTCTTTAGGAAGGCTCATTGGAAAGAGTTGCATTAACAATATCGACCGGAAAAATAGCTGCTAATGACTCATCGTGTGCACCAGGATAGCGACAGAAAATGAGTGCCCGGGAGGTGCAGAGATCAACGTTCTATGGATGTATATATTACACTTCACAAAATGCACATTGTCGACATTCAAGATATGTTCAACATAAACCATTAACTTGCACCGTGAACACCAAATGAAAAATGGCACGCCACAGTGGCCAAAATAGTTGGCACTATCAATATCGAAGGCGAACTCCTTGGGAGTTAACGACGTTCAGCTAGCCATTCACTCTTAACGAATCCATATAAAATGAGGTGATGAGTACTGATGGAATGTGATGGCATGAAACCGAATGGGAAACAGTCTGTCGTGGAGCTTATCCTGAAAGGGGACATCTTTTGAGGCGTACCTGCAGGTAGTGGGATATTATGTTTTATCGGCACGCAAAAAACAAACACGCAGAATCTGAATTTGTTCAGTGGTTCCAAGTGGTAGGAAATGACACACACTTTTCAGGAGGAGCAGCTCGCTCTAAAGGAGTATGAGTTTGATAAGCAGGCCAGAAATCAAGCAAAAGCAAGTGATTTTTACCAGCTGTTGGCCAAAAGCAGTGCTCATTCTATAGTTGTTTGCTGTGACGTAAATATTTCCTACTGCCTTTAAAAAATCACACACATGACAAAGGATCGTAGGAGACAGAATACCTCCAACTTTCGCAGCATGATAAATAACTTTCCAACCAATTTAGCATCCAGATTAACAGTTGGTACAATTGTATGCGAATGCGTTAAGGCATTGATTTTAGCTGATCTTGATACAACTCTCTTGGTGCCTCTAAATTCCAGAGTTCCGTTCATAAGCATTTCCTCTTCAGATCCGAATTCTTCTGAGTTGAAAACACATTCCTTACTGAACGAGAGGATAAGTTTGTTTGTCTCATCTACAAATTTTCGTGCCGATGCTGTGCATCGTCAAGTTGTTTGAAATTTCGTTATCTTACGTCTTGAGATTTGTACCACTCTCTGAAGTTATAAAACCATCCACTGCTTCCCTTGAATCACTGTACTGTATGTCGCCCGCAATAACGCAGTAGGTCACCATCACCCACATCCTGTAAAATGTATCGAGCATCCTTGAAACGCGCAAACACCGGTTTCTGTAGCTAGTGCGCTTTGTTCTCCCTCGAATATCCGCAGTTTTTCTTATGCGCTACACGGTCATATTGCTGCGGACTTATACGAAAACTGTTCATAATAGCTTTTTCTTATTGCTATGCTGCGGATTATCTGCCATGTGCGTAATTACCTTAGCAACCACTCCTTTGACGACGACTGTCCTTGACAACGTTGTCCGACAAGGATGATGAACTATATGGCTCGGCATGTGTTTCAATATGACTTTCAGTTGCTACGCACGTATCGTCATCATTGTACTTCTCATGTACATTGTCCGCACAGTCGACCGTGTAAGACACCACACATTCCACTGACACATCATCCAGAAACGCTAATATTTCATCTATCACTTCTTTCTGTCTCTGCGAAATTCCTTGAATTCCTTTCTGACGAAATGTCAACTTCGGCAACTCTTGTCGTAGATATAGTGCAATGTTTGTTTCGTTTATCGTTACCGTTGCTCTGCTTTATAGCAACACCACTAGCGCTGCAGCACTGGTGCGAGTTACTCGTCAACTAAGCAATCCAACTACCCTCCGTGGCCTCGTGCTCTGCTCACCATTGGATACCTCCACTTCCGCTCCCTGTTACCAATTGCAGCCAATATTGTGGTTGCATGGTGGATAATATATGGGGCGTCGTATGCCGTAAACATCATTGGCCTTGCCTTTCGCGAAGTCCCAATAAAAGGATTCGTTATAAGGGGAAATGTAAGGTCATTTATATAGATCAGGAACAGCAGAGGTCCCAGGACGCTTCCCTGGGGAACACCTGATATCACTTCAGTTTTACTCGATGATTTGCCGTCTATTACTACGAACTGCGACCTTCCTGTCAGGAAATCAGCCGGCCACGGTGGTCTCGCGGTTCTAGGCGCTCAGTCCGGAACCCAGTGACTGCTACGGTCGCAGGTTCGAATCCTGCCTCGGGCATGGATGTGTGAGATGTCCTTAGGTTAGTTAGGTTTATGTAGTCAAAGTCTAGGGGACTGATGACCTCAGATGTTAACTCCCATTGTGCTTAGAGCCATTTCGCAGAGGAGGAGAAAGTGGCATGCAGTTGCCTCTCACGGCGAGGTCATGGAAGCGGTAAGAAAAGTCCACGTACACTTCTGACCCTTAAAACTTCATCAGGATGATGATGGTGAAGTCCCATACTCCTCGACAGAGCGTAGGGGACGATGCGGAAGACCCGCACTGCTATACTAGGCAAGGTCTTATCGGAGGTGGTTTGCCATTGCCTTCCTCCGACCGTAATGGGGATGGATGATGATGAAGACACAACAACACTACCCAGTCATCTCGAGGCACGAAAAATCCCTGATCCCGCCGGGAATCGAACCCGGGACCCCGTGCGCGGGAAGCGAGAAGCAAGACCACGAGCTGCGGGAGCAAATAATGAAATTTAAGTATTACGCATATAATAGGAAGACATTTGGGGATATACAGGGTTCGAAATTTATGTAGTATTGTGTTATCTTGTAGAAAGATAACGTTCACAAATGGACGTCAGTTGTACAAATTGCCAGCTATGCAAATCAAATGTGATGGTGTCGTGTGACAAATGGCAGCGCATATTATCGCCCCGTGTGCTATACGTCATTCGTGATAGGGTACGGGGAACCGAGAAATGACTGAAGGGACGAAGTGGTGCTGCTCCCGCGGCTCTCCCTACTGCTCCTAGCAATGCTCGCCATGACGACACTCGTCGGTCCTCGCATTGTGGCTACCCGTTCTCCTGCAAACAGCCCACATCCAGATACGATGTGACGTACGTGGCGTGGCTGTACTACAGTGCGCGACCTAGCGATGAACATTTGTGTCCTCTCAGGCGCTAGTCAGCGGGGCCGTCGAGATCTTACATGGCGTTGATGGCCATGTTGTGGTCTTCAGTCCTGAGACTGGTTTGATGCAGCTCTCCATGCTACTCTATCCTGTGCAAGCTTCTTCATCTCCCAGTACCTACTGCAACCTACATGATTTTGAATCTGCTTAGTGTATTTATCTCTTGGTCCCCCTCTACGATTTTTACCTTCCACGCTGCCCTCCAATACTAAATTTGTGATCCCTTGATGCCTCAGAACCTGTCCTACCAACCGATCTCTTCTTCTAGTCAAGTTGTGCCACAAACTCCTCTTCTCCCCAATCCTATTCAGTACCTCATCATTCGTTATGTGGTCTACCCATCTAACCTTCAGCATTCTTCTGTAGCACCACATTTCGAAAGCTTATATTCTCTTCTTGTCAAAACTATTTATCGTCCATGTTTCACTTCAATACATGGCTACACTCCATACAAATACTTTCAGAAACGACTTCCTGACACTTAAATCCATACCCGATGTTAACAAATTTCTTTTCTTCAGAAACGCTTCCTTGCCATTGCCATTCTACATTTTGTAACCTCTCTACTTCGACCATCATCAGTTATTTTGCTCCCCAAATAGCAAAACTACTTTACTACTTTAAGTGTTTCATTTCCTAATCTAATTCCCTCAGCATCACCCGACTTAATTCGACTACATTCCATTACTCTCGTTTTGCTTTTGTTGATGTTCATCTTATATCCACCTTTCAAGACAATGTCCATTCCGTTCAACTGCTCTTCCAAGTCCTTTACTGTCTCTGACAGAATTACAATGCCATCGGCGAACCTCGAAGTTTTTATTTCTTCTCCATGGATTTTAATACCTACTCCGAATTTTTCTTTTGTTTCTTTTGCTTATCAGCATACCGAGTCTATATTCACACGACAGTCGTGCAGCAGTATCACAGAACAATACCTTTAAAGACAATGTCCATTCCGTTCAACTGCTCTTCCAAGTCCTTTACTGTCTCTGACAGAATTACAATGTCATCTGCGAACCTTAAAGTTTTTATTTCTTCTCCATGGATTTTAATACCTACTCCGACTCTGACAGGTGACACGTACATAAGCATCCTGTCAGATCACCTGCATCCATTCATGCACATTGTGCATACTGACGGACTTGGGCAATTCCAGCAGGACAGTGCGACACACCGCACGTCCAGAATTTGTTACAGAGTCGCTTCAGGGACACTCTTATGAGTTTAAACACTTCCGCTGGTTACCAAACTCCCCAGAGATGAACATTATTGAGCATATTTGCGATGCCTTGCAACGTGCTGTTCAGAAGAGGTCTCTAAAGCCTCGTGTTCCTACGGATTCTACGACAGCCCTGCAGGATTCTTGGTGTCAATGCCCTCCATCACTACTTCAGACATTAGTCGAGTCCATGCCATGTCGTTGTTGCGGTATTTCAGCGTGCTAGCGGGAGCCGTACACGATATTAGGCAGGTGTACCAGTTTCTTTGGCTCTTCAGTGTAGTTTCTTACTGAGAAACCAGCTGCGTACTGTTTCCTTATTCATGCGTCCCAGGAAGAATGATTACTGTACAAGGCTGTGCAGGAACGATGATTCGAATTAAACAA
Organism: Schistocerca gregaria; assembly: GCF_023897955.1. NCBI lineage: Eukaryota > Metazoa > Arthropoda > Insecta > Orthoptera > Acrididae > Schistocerca > Schistocerca gregaria. The sequence continues at coordinate 459,601,747 of NC_064925.1, forward strand.
GTCTAGTAAACGTGGGCTTTAAAATTATACCTTAAGAGTTAAGGGTCTTCATTTAGGTACTGTTCATCATATCTCCTCTAAAGCAAGCTCTTTCCTTTCCATGTTTTGGGAGGAGGTAGTTTGGACACAAGGAAAAAGTTCGAATAAACATTGATTCTAAAATACATATTTTGAGGACCAAAATAAGAAAAATGTCCACTGAATATGTACTCTAAAGTGCGCACGTTAAGAGCTATGAGCACTTGTTCAGTAGAAGAGGTCTTTTTGACGGTAGCGAAGATGAAGATGTGCGTATAGCTCCCAACGTGGGCATTTTAGAGCTCACTGGACCTTTTTTTCTCCATATTACACCTCTCAAAATATGAAAAGCAAAGACTTGCAGAAGAGATTTGTTTCACGATATCGAAGATGAAGAAGTGCCCATAATTCTAGAGGTATGCATTTTGACTTTTTTTGTTCAGAGTGGTATTTGCTGTCATATCCCTGAATAATGACCTTTCCTCCTGGGACGGCTTGTATAGAGAATATAATTGGCGTTCCTCCTATCTACTTTGTTCGGCTGCGCTACTATGCTAATCACTTTCAATTTCGAGCGTGTGGTACACTTCAAGCCACTTTTACGTTTGTTGCATGCCGCTTACATAGAGTTTCATATTTAATATCCGGCAGTGTAAATCACTACACTGCACAGTTTGATTTGTCTTTGAGGTCTTAATTTACATTCTTTTATCAAAAAATAAGTGTTTTTGCCACATTTTGATTTGATCCTCGTTGTTAGTATTGAATGAAGTTAAATAATTTCCTGATTATAAGTGCGTTAAGATTAGTATCTGTTACTTTCGCAGGAGATGGCGCAACTGTAACACACGAGTTTCGCACTTGGAAGGAGAGAAGTTCGTATCCCAGTCTGACCATCTCTATTTAGGTAAAGACTTGTAAAGTTATTCCTTAACGGTGATCCAAGATTGTGCCTACGTAATACGACGTTCCGAAACTCAGTGTCGGATTTTGTTTTAATTAATGGCACCACAAAACATTTTTAAGTACAGATTGGCATACAATTTTGTAGTTCCCATTTATTCGTTGAGATTAGAGATCTGACTGTAAAGTACCTCTACGCCTATTATCGTACATATATGCCTATGCTTGCGTGATCTCGGTAAAGTATCACACTAACCCCCCCCCCCCTCCCGCCTCTACAATACACATAGCTTTGCCGTAGTACAAACGCATCGGACGGGTTTCTGCGGAGCTGCCAGGCACACATGTGCTTTCTGGAGAGGGGTAGCAGCCTTCTCCGTGACAGTAGTTGCACAGTCATCGGTCTGAGCGATTGACTGATCTGGCCTTGCAATATTAGTCAATATTAATGACCTCACTATGTCACTGCGAATACATGAAAGTAAAGGGAAAGTACAGTCATCATATTTTTCAGTTTAATGATGGCGTAAAGAACAGCACAACATCAGCATAGCCACACTATGCCCCTAATTTCTATGAAATGTTCACTCATCGTGCGGAAGAACACGGCAGAACAGCGTGCTTTCAGCAGACGGTGGCGCGGGGGAAAAGGAGGGGGGGGGGGGGGGGGGTTCCTGCTTGGACCCGCCCACCAATGTAGTGGATACTCATCTCAAGGAGAATAACAGTGCTCTAAGTCATTTCAGATGAATGACGGCACGGCTTCTTTGACATCACGACTTGTTTACTTCTCCTCAGTTACTGCACCGTCGCTAACGATCCTCTCGGAGAGGCGTCTATAGCCTTCTCCAAATTTCTGATCGTCCTTCACATACAGGTCACTGACAGGCCTAACGGCGTTTGATAGTCGCCAAGATGAATTCAAAACAGTTAATGTACCAACCGAACTGGACGTACCCTTTACAGGGAGTTACCCACGATCCTTGTTTGTAAAAACGAGACTTATTTTCCCTCTGCTGATCGTTGAGTTTATTATTTCAAACTGATAGGTTTCGGGCAGTGTCGCCCATCTCCACATCATTTCTTCTAACTTCACAGTAACCCGTCTTGATGGAACTATCAGCTTGACTACCATATAACAAGCGACTTTACACAGCAAGATACGCATAATTATGCCTACTCTCCATCGTGACACAAATACATGAAACTATTTTGTACGCATCCATGAAGTCTCTGTAAACAACGGTCGGGGCGTTCTAACAGTCACCCAACTCACCGACGACAGACATACGCTCCTTGGTCACCGAGCCATTTGAGCACGGCAGTGTGAACATCCTCATTGCTGAAAAATTTCTTTCTATCCAGTTGTCCTTTCGGCTTGCCGAAAAGATTGAAATCACACGGTGCAAGATGTAGATTGTATGGTGGATGCTTCCAAACCGACCACCGACGACATTTGATAAAAGCTATCTAGAACGAAATTAGAATTATATTAATACCTTCAGCTGCTGATGGGCGTTGATATTTATCAAAGGGAACAGGTGAAAATGTGTGCCCCGACCAAGACCGTTTTTTTATCTGATTTTGTTCGTTTTCGTTCGTTGCATCAGCTCGGGGCGGACGTCGTAAGACATCCGTTTAAGTTCGTCGTTGATCCATTAACTCAGTCTTTTTATTACAGAGGGCAGCTAACCCTCTGACCGAACTCGCTGAGCTATTGTGCCGCTGGACTCGAACCCGGGATCTTCTGCTTACATGGCAGACGCGCTATTCATCTGAGCCACCGAGGGCACAGAGGATAGTACGTCTGCAGGGACTATCTCGCGCACGCCTCCCGCGAGACCCGCATTTTCACCTTGCATGTCCACCCACTACATTCGTAGTGTCCCACCCCAACACATTCATTACTCGTGGAAGACATTCTTACCAAGTCCCGTAAGAGTTCGGGGAATATGTGTGCCCACACAGAAGAAGAAGATCATCGCCGGCATTGCCAGAACTATATATTTATATGAATATGGTGTCTGTTCTTATGGACATGTCCGAAAGAACAGACACCATATCCATATACGTTCTGGCCAATACCTTCTTCTTCTGTGCGGATGCACACACATTCCCCGAACTCTTACGGGACTTGGTAAGAATGTCTTCCACGAGTAATGAATGTGTTGGAGTGGGACACTACGAATGCAGTGTGTGAACATACAAGGTGAAAATGTGGGTCTCGTGGGAGGCGTGCGCGAGATAGTCCCTGCAGACGTACTATCCTCTGTGCCCTCGGTGGCTCAGATGGATAGAACGTCTGCCATGTAAGCAAGAGATCCCGGGTTCGAGTCCCGGTCGAGGCACACATTTTCACCTGTCCCCGTTGATATATATGAACGCCCGTCAGCAGCTGAAGGTATTAATATAATTCTCATTTCGTTCTAGACTGCTTCAGGTCATCAATGGTGTCTGTTCTTTCGGACATGTCCAAAAGAAAATACACCATATCCATATAAGTATAAAGCTGTCTAGCGTTGTGCGCGCCATGTTGGGTGTTGCATTGTTGTTCAGGAGAACAACACCTTTGTTGCCAAACAATGGAAAATCTAGGACGGCTTCGGTTGCCTGAAGTCATGTGTGCGTGAGTTGCGTTTGCGCGCCCGCGTTTGTGTGTGTGTGTGTGTGTGTGTGTGTGTGTGTGTGTGTGTGGTCCTTGTCGATGACCTTCTTTCGCGAACAGTATATCACCCACGTCCGCGCAGCCTCAGTCAAATTGTCGGATCCATTTCATTACAGCTGGGGGCAACGCTGCCTTTGGTCCATACGCCGCAAGAATCTCGCAGCGAATCTATGTGCAGTTAAAACGTTGCCCGCTAGAATCGTGCCGCCCTGCGTTCTTCAGTTTTGGACAACGGTTCCAGTTGCTGTGTAACTTACGTTCCGAAGTCACTACGCACTGGCGAGTAAACGACACTGAACCTGATAGTACTGTTAAGTCTGGTTGCTCTCTGACTACGAAAAATGATCTGAAGATGGACGACACTGCCCAAACAGGTGAGTTTGAAGTAACAAAAACAGCGACCGACAGATGGGAAATATGTCTGTTTTCTAAAGTTTATACACTGTAAACCTTTAATTTCTCCCGGTGTATAAATCGTCCAAATATCTTACGGGAATGAAGCCGTGTGACGTCTTCGCCAGCCGCCCTCGGGTGAGGCACAAGTGGGGCATTTGTGACTTGAATATGACGGTATGCTCACCCCTCTCGAATCCTGCCTCGGGCGTGGATGTGTGTGATGTCCTTAGATTAGTTAGGTTTAAGTAGTTCTAGGTTCTAGGGGATTGATGATCTCAGCAGTTAAGCCCGATAGTGCTCATAGCCATTTGAACCATTTAAATATTTAGCCACTTGACCAGCAATTCAGGTCGCATAACATTTATTATTATCTACTTATACCACGAAACCCCTAATCCAGTTCTTGGCACAGAATCGCAGTTCTAGGTTACCAATATAACGGCTTCCAGGGGGAAATTGGAACTTGATTTTCAGTATTTCATATGATTTCTGACCGAATATAAGAGTTTAATATGCTGTCTTAATATGTTCATTAAGAAGGATAACCTTATGTTGCATGTTTAACTCAGGAAGACTATTATTATAGCTAGAATCTGTGTGTACGTCTTTAGGCAGCGTAGTAGCTCAGGACACGCAAATTACCGAGATTATGTTCTTCCATTATTTCAGAATGACAATACTTATCAGCGACTTCCAATGAGCTTTACATATATTTTCAAACCCTTCTGAAACTTTTCCTCGCTGTCCCCCCCCCCCCCCCCCCCCCCCCACAAAATGATGAAATGGTTTAAAGTTTATCAGTTACTACATTTATTACATTTTCCCTGTTCATCCAGTAAAAATTCAGCGTCCGGCATGATTACCTCTTTGCTACTAAATCTATTCGCAACACATCTTGGAGGCAGTATCCAATCCACGTATACCACTGAATGTACTTGCTAAATTATATCATTGTACGACACGGAGTTCAGAAGATATGACGTCATACACATTGAGATGCACGAAAAATTACCTTTTTCTTACAACGGAGAGCAAAGTTACTGGACTACATTCTTCTGGTGTTTCATAATGACAGCACTTAGCGACTTCCAAAACACTTTAAACATAATTTCAGATCTTATCTAATAACTTTTTCTCTATTAACGTCAAACAGTTAACACATTAACTGATTTCCATAGTAATCAGAAGATTGAAGCTGTTTTATAAAAGGGAGGTTGATTCTTCACAAAACCAGTGTTTTATTAGTATCATGTAAAACATTAATTCTTAACAGTATTTGTGAAAATATTCTTCAGTGCAACAGAAGCAATTTTCCAACAGAAAACTCTTTTGTTTTAATCCTGAGTTTCACTACATCACCCATAAGACAATTGATATTCTCTGGTACGCTGTTGCATACATGTGTATTTGTATATCTGACTCCTTTTTGTACTTATGTTATGCCTTTAAAGTTTTCTAGAGTTTATTTTTGGTCTAGATATTATACTCATGCTTGGCATTGCTTTTTTAAGAAAAGAGAGCTATGAAAAACGAAAAAAAGGCGTTACTGTACATATGTATTGCGAAACTGTTGTAAAAATTGTAGGATGTTTTAGAATTAGCACCACACTTTATAAGACTCTTCTGTGTTATGAAAACATTGTCCCTGTAAGCTGAGTATACCTCCCCACCATCATCCCAGAAAAAAAATATTCTGTAGCTCATTAGTGAATATAAATATGTAGAACAGACTAGTTTTTGCATTTTTAAATCACCGACAGCAATAATCATGCGTACTGGAAATGTAGCTGAATTTAGGCACTTTAATTCTAGGGTGACGGTTTTCCAAGGAAGGTGTGAGTTATTCGTAAGCTCAAAAACGTACTATCTGATGTATTTCATTGTTTGAATACACTAATTCTAAACTTCCTCTAGCTCAGCTATGCCGATTTTACAGTAACGTATCAGACATAATTTTTACTCGATCTTTCAGAGATCAATCCCGAAAAGAAACCGATAAAAAAAACCATAACAGTTCTGGTTAGACAGAGAGACTGACTGATAACTGAAGAATTTAGAAACAAGTTCAAAATTAGCACAGAAAGCCAAACATGTATGTATATCAGTATAATACCAAAAAAACTGTTACAAAGAGAAAGTGACTGATAATTTAAGTACTAAATTAAGAGCAAGTTCAACAAATGCAGAAGCAAAGAAAAAACTGTATACGTTAAGTATATCTAAGAAGTATTTTCCACAAAGTACTCAATTCATTCAAAAAGGCTTCTGTCAAAATTTACTTTTCACGTGAACTTAGGACAACGAAGGCTCACAACATAAAATTAGAGAACAGAAAAGAATACATTTGAAGGATATGAAACGTAAATTACAAAAGTTATTCTGCATGCTGTACTGGCCAAACATCTAGAGCTTTCATGAACGTTCCAAAGAACTCTGTCTCGAAATCTCGCAGAAAACCCAATGAGATGCTGGTCGTGTGCAAAGGACACCATTAGCCAGACGCAGTCAATACCTTCACTGCGCGATGACATTGGTGATTTTATTGATGACAGTGCCACTAAAGCATTGCTACTAAACACGGCTTTCCGAAATTCTTTCACAAAAAAGAAGACGAAGTAAATATTTCAGAATTCGAATCAAGAACAACAGTTAACTTGAGTAACTGAAAAGTAGACACCCTCGATGTAGCGAAGCAGCTTAAAACACTGAATTAAGGCAAGTCCTCCGGTCCAGATTGTATACCAGTCAGGTTCCTCTCAGAGAATGCTGGTACAATAGTTCCATACTTAGCAGTCATATACAAGCTCTCGCTCGTAGAAAGATCCGTGCCGAGAGATTGGAAAGTTGCTCAAGTCACATCAACGCCCAAGAAAAGAGGTAGGAGTATTCGTTGAGTCACAGACTCATATCAATAAGGTCGATTTGCAGTAGGATTTTGGAGCATATACTGCGCTCGAACATTATGAACAACTTCCAAGAAAACATTTATTGCCAAACAGCCAACACAGACACAAAAAATCTTTCTTGTGAAATACAACTAGCTCTTTATTCTCACGAAGCAATGAGCGCCATCAACAGGGGACGTCAAATTGATACCATATTTTTAGATTTCCAGAAGGCTTTTGACATCGTTGGTCAGAAGCGAATTTAATCAAATTGCGTGTCTATGGAATATCGTCTCAGTGATGCCAGTGGATTCGTGATTTCCTGTCAGAAAGGTCACATTCCAAAATAACTGACGCAAAGCCATCGAGTAAACCGGAAGTAATATTTGGCGTTCTCCTCTGCTATTCATGATCTACATAAATCATTTAGGAGACAATCTGAGCAGCCTTCTTAGATTGTTTTCAGATGATGCTGTCATTTACCGTCACATAAAGTCATCACATGTTCCAAACGAATTGCAACATGATGTAGACAAGATATCTGTATCGTGCAGAAAGTGGCAATTGGCTTTAAATAAAGAAAAATGTTAAGTCATCCACATGAGTACTATGAAGCATCCGCTAAATTTGAGTAATACAATAAATCACACAAATCTAAAGGTTGTAAACTCAACAAATGCTTAGAGATTACAATTATGAATAATACTATAGATAATGCTGTGGGGAAAGCAATCCAAAGACTGCGATTTATTGGCAGAACACTTAGAAAATGGAACAGGTCTACTGAAGAGACTGCATACATTATGCTTGTCCGCCTTCTTCTGTAGTATTGCTGTGTGGTGTGGAATCCGCATCAGATAGCATTGACGGGTGACATCGACAAAGTTCAAAGAAGGGAAGCTCGTTTTGTATTAACGCGAAGTAAGGGAGAGAGTGCCAGGAATATGATACACGAATTATTCGTTGCGGCAGAACCTTCTCATGAAATTTCCGTTACCAACTTTCTCCTCAGAGAGTGAAAATATTTTGTTGGTGGCTATTTACATAGGGAGAAATGGTCAGCATAATAAAATAAGAAAAATCATAGCTCTCACGGAAAAAATTACTTGTCCATATTTCCTGCACTCTGCACTAGAGTGGAACGGTAGAGAAGTAGCTAGAAGGCGGTTCGATGAACCCTCCGCCAGGCGCTTATCTGTGAATTGCACAGTTGTCATGTATATGTAGATGTAGAGATGTATTTCGTCTGGACTGTTTTGATTACTTACCAATAGCTGACAGTACGTCCACTTCAGGACATACAGTAAATGACACAAATGAGAATCAAAACTTTTACAAGCACGAAACAACGGAAAGAACCTTGATGTTTTGGAGGAACTTTCATTTGTTATTGGGATAGTGAGAGAAAACAAAGTTCACTAGTCCAAAGATATTAAGTAATTTCTAAATCGACGGTAACAGAAAATAATTCCAACGGATTAATGTAAATCTGTGATTTTTTTGTGTATGGGTTGTTAACGAAAAAATTATGTATGTATGTTCATTTAAACGCTGTATGAGTAGAGAGTACGTTTGGTATTGATGCGGACAAAAGGTATTAATTTCAGAATATTTGTATTATTTTCATTCTGTGTGTTCATGTCACATTTTTCTTATTATATTTTATTTAGTCGCCCAGTTTCTATTTTTCTTTAGTCAGTTGTTCCATTAGTTGCACTAAACATACAAATTAAACTGCTTTCCTTCCTGTAGGACTATTGAAGCCATTTTAGGTAATGTTGAATTTCTTTCCTGGCCACTCTTAGACTTCTCTGTTTCTCATTATCACTAGTCTCATGCCCAAATGTAAACTTTGCGAATGTCCAAGAGAATCGATAATTAAGGCATCTCGATAATGCTTACATATCGCGAGAGTCTTTCGGCAAGATGAATTGGATGCTCAAATAAGTAACAATTTAAATCACCTTTAAACCCACAGAACTGTAAAAGACACCCAACAGAAATGTAAAAGACATCCAAAATAAGAACTGAATAGTCTCACTCCAGACCAAAAAGAGTAGTTTTACACCTTAACAAAAATTGCTTTTTTTTACACCATCAATAATTAATTATACTGTTTCAGAGAGGACGGAGTATAAAAATAATGTGAAATCACAAACTAGGCTTCCAAGGACCTTTGCATTGTTGTTCTGAATTTGGGCTTCACGGTGAACTACGAGCCCGAACGTAAATGACACTGCAGTCGCATTAAGAAGAAAGTTGCGTCTCGAGGCGACGTCCTGAGAACTCCGGTTAGATCTCGGGTGGGTGCTAAATCGGAAACAATTAGAGGCCAGCCCTTAGCAGGCTGTTACTCATTCGCAGAATACGCACGCTGCACAAGCGACAGGTCAGACAACTGACTATGCGGCCCCATCTAGCCAAGGCGCGGAACTCCAATCATAAGAGGGCAACTCGTAAGTTAACCTCCGATTGCCAGCTAAAATTTTAAGAAAAAATACATAAATTTTCCTTTATATACAATCTGTACTTAGATGTTGAGATTACTTCTCCAGATAATCACCACAGCCAAAAATACTTTTCGCACCGTAACACCAGCTTCTTTATTCCTTCACGAAAGAATGATGCTACCCCGTGCTGCAAGAAGTTGTCAACACCATCTTTGAGCTCAGACCCGGTTGTGAGTAGTCAGCCAGGCCCTCATCTCAGGGAATCGATGTAAATCCTTTGGGCCAAGCCGTGACTACGGGGATGACGTTGAAAAATCTCCCAGCCAAAAGCTTGACTTTTTTTCTTTCGTTAGGTTCACATTTCGGGATGGCGCATCGTCGTGAAGGAGAATGATTCTCTGGTAATCATTCCGTGTTGTCTGTACTGGACGGACCTTCGGACGTAAAAGTCTCACAATACACCTTTGGCCGGCCGGAGTGGCCGAGCGGTTCTAGGCGCTACAGTCTGGAACCGCGCGACCGCTACGGTCGCAGGTTCTAATCCTGCCTCGGGTATGGATGTGCGTGATGTCCTTAGAACTACTTTAACCTAACTAACCTAAGTTCTAGAGGACTGATGACCTCAGAAGTTAAGTCCCATAGTGCTCAGAGCCATTTGAACCATTTGAATACATCTGTCATGCGTCGGTTTTCTCATACGTAACTCTCCTGAAATCTGTCCTCTAAATTCCTTTGAGATCTCAAAAAATTGTAACTGTTATTTTGCACGATTTAACAGCGTCTGCTCAGATTTTGAGCTCAATGGAAGAATGAGTGCGCACTCACTGTTTGGACTGTTTCTTATTTTCAGAGTACGCGTACTGCACGCATCTCTCGTCCCCAGTCACGATTCAGTTCAAAAATTCCTTCCCCTCTTCATGTCGGCGCAGAAGGAAAGTCAAAACCGAAAGCATTCTTTCACTTTTCCGAGCATCGGTTGGATATTTTTGCACGCACCGAGCGCTCTACTTGCGGTAACCTGAGGCACATCTTCGAAAAGTTCGGAAATTGTGAACCGACGTCTGGCACGCACAGTTTCGTCAGCGTGTTGCACGAGTTCGTCAGTCACGTCTGAGTGTCTCCCTCGACCACTTTCATCATGCACATCTGTGCGACCAGCCTTGAATTTTCTACCGAGTGGTTCTAGGCGCTTCAATCTGGAACCGTGCGACCGCAACGGTAGCAGGTTCGCATCCTGCCTCGGGCATGGATGTGTGTGATGTCCTTAGGTTAGTTAGGTTTAAGTAGTTCTAAGTTATAGAGGACTGATGACCTCAGAAGTAAAGTCCCATAGTGCTCAGAGCCATTTGAACCATTTTTGAATTTTCTGATCACAACCCCACAGTACCATCAATCGCAACCCTACCCTTGTACAGAGGACAAAACTGACCACGAATTTCGGTAGCTTGCAGGACGCAAATGACAGAACGTATCTACCAGCTGGTGGGAGACACAATAACGTCTATTTCAGTCGCCTGCTGCTTACTCGCTAACGAACGAAACAGACAGCTGACTGACGCAACATGATCTACAGTCAAAGATTCCTTTTCGAACCATGCAAACTTCCCGAAGACAAGCATTTGTTTATTTTTAATAGCAAATGGGCTGTTAATTTATGAATAGACCAGAACCAACGCCTTCAGCTCGTTTATCCAGGTAGACGTACTGTATGTTTCAGTAACAATAGTAAATATTTAATATTTTAATATTAATAATTAATAATATAATCATTTAATATTTTAAGAAGTGGTATCTATACAGAGTAATTGGAATAAACCATTCCACATGATGTGTGTCCACTTTTTAGTGCTCTGAGCAATATGGGACCTAACATCTATGGTCATCCGCCCCCTAGAACTTAGAATTACTTAAACCTAACTAACCTAAGGACACCACACAACACCCAGTCATCACGAGGCAGAGAAAATCCCTGACCCCGCCGGGAATCGAACCCGGGAACCCGTGCGTGGGAAGCAAGAACGCTACCGCACGACCACGAGCTGCGGACAAACAACCTTTCTCCCCGTCAATGGAACAAGAGTAAACCCTAGTAACTGGTACAATGGGCGTACTCTCTGCCATGCACCTAACAGTGGTTTGCAGAGTATAGATGTACACTCCTGGAAATTGAAATAAGAACACCGTGAATTCATTGTCGCAGGAAGGGGAAACTTTATTGACACATTCCTGGGGTCAGATACATCGCATGATCACACTGACAGAACCACAGGCACATAGACACAGGCAACAGAGCATGCACAATGTCGGCACTAGTACAGTGTATATCCACCTTTCGCAGCAATGCAGGCTGCTATTCTCCCATGGAGACGATCGTAGAGATGCTGGATGTAGTCCTGTGGAACGGCTTGCCATGCCATTTCCACCTGGCGCTTCAGCTGGACCAGCGTTCGTGCTGGACGTGCAGACCGCGTGAGACGACGCTTCATCCAGTCCCAAACATGCTCAATGAGGGACAGATCCGGAGATCCTGCTGGCCAGGGTAGTTGACTTACACCTTCTAGAGCACGTTGGGTGGCACGGGATACATGCGGACGTGCAGTGTCCTGTTGGAACAGCTAGTTCCCAGCCGGTCTAGGAATGGTAGAACGATGGGTTCGATGACGGTTTGGATGTACCGTGCACTATTCAGTGTCCCCTCGACGATCACCAGAGGTGTACGGACAGTGTTGGAGATCGCTCCCCACACCATGATGCCGGGTGTTGGCCCTGTGTGCCTCGGTCGTATGCAGTCCTGATTGTGGCGCTCACCTGCACGGCGCCAAACACGCATACGACCATCATTGGCACCAAGGCAGAAGCGACTCTCATCGCTGAAGACGACACGTCTCCATTCGTCCCTCAATTCACGCCTGTCGCGACACCACTGGAGGCGGGCTGCACGATGTTGGGGCGTGAGCGGAAGACGGCCTAACGGTGTGCGGGACCGTAGCCCAGCTTCATGGAGCCGGTTGCGAATGATCCTCGCCGATACCCCAGGAGCAACAGTGTCCCTAATTTGCTGGGAAGTGGCGGTGCGGTCCCCTACGGCACTGCGTAAGATCCTACGGTCTTGGCGTGCATCCATGCGTCGCTGCGCTTCTGTCCCACGTCGACGGGCACGTGCACCTTCCGCCGACCACTGGCGACAACATCGATGTACTGTGGAGACCTCACGCCCCACGTGTTGAGCAATTCGGCGGTACGTCCACCCGGCCTCCCGCATGCCCACTATACGCCCTCGCTCAAAGTCCGTCAACTGCACATACGGTTCACGTCCACGCTGTCGCGGCATGCTACCAGTGTTAAAGACTGCGATGGAGCTCCGTATGCCACGGCAAACTGGCTGACACTGACGGCGGCGGTCCACAAATGCTGCGCAGCTAGCGCCATTCGACGGCCAACACCGCGGTTCCTTGTGTGTCCGCTGTGCCGTGCGTGTGATCACTGCTTGTACAGCCCTCTCGCAGTGTCCGGAGCAAGTATGGTGGGTCTGACACACCGGTGTCAATGTGTTCTTTTTTCCATTTCCAGGAGTGTAGATGTAGACTTAACACATTTAAGCTGATTAAGGTGACTTCTAAGCTAGGAAATCGGCCGTTATATGTGTTATATGTTAATATGTTAAATCATATTTAATTTAATGATTTAACGTATGTAACACGATAATGTGGCTTCTAAGCTACGAAACCGGCCGTTAAATAAATTATTTACAGGAGCAGCTAAACAGTTATTATTCAACTTATGTACTTGTGGGTGCGAGATTTATGTGTAACAATAAGCAGATGTCAAAATATTAATCGCGGAAAGAAACGAGATGGGAATTTTAGAAGTCAATTGCAGTTCCAGTGCTATTTTACGGACGTAAATTGTCGGTCATAAGTAAATGACAAGACAGTCGCATACAATCAACAGAGATGGCATTTCTGAGAGCAGTAAAGGACTGCGCAAGAGCCGAGAGATTTCGAAATTCGGAAGTCGGCGAAGAATTCATTACAATGCAAGAACGTAGGAGAAACTGAAATGAACATCAAGGAAGAATGGAGTGAGGGAGATTCTCTCTCCAGATAAGAGGATTTAAGCTAGTTGGGAGAAGAAATGATAGAAGACCGAGAAAGTGGTAGGTACCGTAACAGAAAAACGAAAAGGTCTAACGCTTGAAGTGAATGGTGATGATGAACCTTGAACTTAATCATTAGCTTAGTTTCATATCTACTGCATTTGTTCGGGCTACTTTCTAATAGCTGTATTTCTGTAAGCACTAAAAAGTGGACACACATCATGTGGAATGGTTTATTCCAATTACTCTGTATAGATACCACTTCTTAAAATATTAAATGATTATATTATTAATTATTAATATTAAAATATTAAATATTTACTTTGTCTTCTTTTCTGAAATAGTCAAATGGTATTGTTCACAGATCTTGCGTAATAAATGTTTCCCCTTTGTGCGTTATCTTCATTCTACGCCAGCACTGTCGTCTACATGTAAAAGACAAGTCAAGGGGGAATTTCTGTAAATCCTAATTCTGGAGTTGAAAATTGCCTTCCATTTCCGCACTGCATCATCTAAATAAAAACTTTGGGTGGTATGCTGCAGTCTTATCTGACTCCTTTGCTGGTGGCTATTTGTTTTGTAGACCACCACTTATGTGTTAAGTTATAGTTCAAGTTCAAAGTTGATTTCCATAAATCCACCTCCTACTTCAACGCAATTTTAACGTTTCTCGACAGCACGACGTGTAGCTCTTCTTCGGTTATCTTGTCGTTGCTTTATGAGGGCAGTACTACTCTAGCTAAAGCGAACAATTCGCTCCTTGTGTTTACTTTTTCTTTGTAGACTTCGTCTTTCAACCATCAACAATCTAAACGCACAAGGTCTGGAAACCTTGGTAACCAAAAACACGCGACCATTTCGACCGATTCATCTCCTGGAGAATGTTGGATTTCGTTGAGTAATGGCGACGTCGTGGTCAACATGGGAACACGTTAGGTTCATTTGCTGCGGAGACCCATTTCAACAGTGTCCCGTCGAACGATGGCTGCGAAACACTTGAGCCTGCACCAGCGTTATAGTCGGTCCTCAAACCGACGACAAGTGGCCGCCCATCCTGTCTTACAAAGCCCCCGATCACGTTCCGTGATGACGCTGGACGTCCAGCACCTGGTCACCTACTGATGGTTTCGCCGCGCTTCAACCTCTTTCCATACAGTCATAGGATCGCAGCACGCGAATAGTCGACCAACTTCGCCGCTTCCGAGATGCTCTTTCCCAGGTATCGGGCCACAACAATCTGCCTTTTGTCAATGTCGCTTCTGTCTGTGGATTTCCTCATTTGTGGCCCATATAACAACTAGAATGGCTCTCCATTCGTCTCCGTTTGACTTAAAACTTCGCTTACCGCGACACGTGACCGTAAAGCAACCAGGAGGTATATTCATTCTTCTTCTTCTGCTGCTGCTTTTCCACTAATGGATGTTGGCAACCACATTTTGCATCTTTCTTATGTGAACCGCAGTATGTAATAGCTGTTCTACACTTCGCAGTCCTGTCCACTGCTTTATATTGTCCAACCAGGAAGTTGTTCTTCGCCCTTGACTTCTCTTTCCTTCAGTCTTCCCTTCTATTATTAACTGCAGAAGTTCCGTACTACGAGGGTGAGTCAAAAGAAAACCTTAAAGTTGTAACAACAAATCGAAATTTCGCGGCCTTATCCTGTAAGTTGGTAAGCGTGCTACAAACAGTGTGCAGAATGGCCTGTAGGTGGCAGCATAATGCAGATGCACACGTACCATCGCAGTATCAGTATAAAGATGGCCACCCCACTTGCGAATTGCACCAGGGAAGAACAGCGTTCTGTTATTCGGCTTTTGCGTAGTTAAGGTGTGAAACCTATTGAAATTCATCGACGAATGAAAGTTCAGTACGGTGATGCATGTTTGTCACAGCAGCAAGTCTACGAACGGAGTAGGAAGTTCGCAAATGGTGTGACTTCAGTGGAAGATGCTCCTTGTCCAGGTCAGACACAACGAGTTGTGACTCCACAGAACATTGCAGCAGTTGAAGCCATAGCGAAGGAAAACCGCCGTGTGACGCTAAATGACATTGGAGCATGTTTACAGGTTAGTCATGGGTCAGCACACCACATTGTGCATGATGTGCTCCAGTTTCACAAAGTGTCTGGAAGATGGGTACCACGGCAGCTGACTCCTGAAATGAGAAAACTACATGTTGATGCTTGTGAAGAACTTCTTCGGCGCTTTCAACGAAAAGGTGATGGCTTCCTTGCAAGAATCGTTACTGGGGACTAAACCTATGTTCACTTCCACCAACTGGAAACGAAGAGAGCGAGCAAGGAATGGCGCCATTCCTCATCACCAAAACCAAAGAAGTTTCGAACAGAAGCATCAGCAGGGAAGGTTATGCTGACTCTCTTTTGGGACGAAAAAGGCGTCATTTTGGAGCATCACATGCCTAGAGGGACCACTGTCACCAGTGCGTCATGCACAGATCTCCTAAAAAATCATCTGCAGCCTGCAATAAAATCAAAGCGACGTGAATTGCTGTCAGCAGGTGTCCTTTTGCAACATGACAATACAAGATCCCTCACTGCTCGTACAACAGTTGCAACAATCACAGACCTGCATTTTGAGTGTCTTCCTCACCCACCATACTCACAGACCTTGCCCCAAGTGATTTCCGTATGTTTGAACCACTCAAAGACGCAATGGGAAGAAAGAAGTTCCATTCTGATGAAGAGGTGCGCCACGCGGTGCATGAGTGGTTGTGCGGGCTACCAAAAGAATTTTTTCCTAAAGGAATTTATGCACTTTGTAAGCGTTGGAGGACTTGCATTGAGCGTGGGGGAGATTATGTTGAAAAGTGATACAGTTTTGTACCACTTCTACACAATAAATAATATATAAAAATATTTAAGGTTTCCATTTGACTCACACCCATATGTGTAATAGGTATGCAATTTTTCTTCTTTTAAGCACTGTCAACATTTCTCGCTGCTTGTTCATTCGTTCTAGTTCTTCAGTGTTGGTTATTCTTGTAGTCCACAGTATTTTAAGCATCCTGCCATAAATACACATTTCAAAGGCCTCTATCTTCTTCATTGTTGTCATATTTAGTGTCCATCCTTTAGAGCCATACAGAAGCACGGACCAGATGTAGCATTTTACAAAAAGGTCTAGGTCTGTGCTTGTAAGAATATTCTTAAATTTTATTAATGCGTTTCGGGCTTTCTCTATTCGACATGTTATTTCCAAGTGTTTACCAGTCTTCACAAAGCCAGGTTCCAAGGTATTTAATCCTGTTGACTCTTTGTGTTACAGACCCTTGAAATCGTAGATTTGCGTCTTCAGATGAGTCGGATTCTCGTGTGACAATCATAAAATTAGTCTTTTTGATGTTAATATTCAGTCCTAGAGTACTGCTGTTACTACGCTGATGAGTTGTTGGAGGTCATCTAAATTATCAGCTATCAGTACCGTGTCATCAGCATAGCGAATGTTGTTGATATACACTCGGTCAACCTTTATGCCTTTTTCTACATTATCAAGTGCCCCCTGAATAATACTCTCAGAGTATAAGTTAAATAACGGTGGTGACAGTATGCATTCTTGTCGGACTCCTCTACATGTTGTTGTTGTGGTCTTCAGTCCTGAGACTGGTTTGATGCAGCTCTCCACGCTACTCTATCCTGTACAAGCTCCTTCATCTTTCAGTACTTACTGCAACCTACATCCTTCTGAATCTGCTTAGTATATTCATCTCTTGGTCTCCCTCTACGATTTTTACCTTCCACGTTGCCCTCCAATGCTAAACTGGTGATCCCTTGATGCCTCTGGACATGTCCTAACAACCGATCCCTTCTTCTAGTCAAGTTGTGCCACAAAATTCTCTTCTCCGCAGTCTTATACAATACCTCCTCATTAGTTACGTGATCTACCCACCTAATCTTCAACATTCTCCTGAAGCACCACATTTCGAAAGCTTCTATTCTCTTCTTGTCCAAACTATTTATTGTCCATGTTTCACTTCCATACATAGCTACACTCCATAAAAATACTTTCAGGGACGACTTTCTGACATTTAAATCTAAACTCGATGTTAACAAATTTCTCTTCTTCAGAAACGCTTCCTTGCCATTGCCGGTCTACATTTTATACCCTCTCTACTTTGACCATCATCAGTTATTTTGCTCCCCAAACAGCAAAACTCCTTTACTACTTTAAGTGTCTCATTTCCTAATCTAATTCCCTCAGCATCACCCGACTTAATTCGACAACATTCCATTATCCTCATTTTGCTTTTGTTGATGTTCGCCTTATACCCTCCTTTCAAGACACTGTCCATTCCGTTCAACTGCTCTTCCAAGTCCTTTGCTGTCTCTGACAGAATTACAATGCCATCGGCGAACCTCAAAGTTTTTATTTCTTCTCCCTGGATTTTAATACCTACTCCAAATTTTTCTTTTGTTTCCTTTACTGCTTGCTCAATATACAGATTGAATAACATCGGGGAGAGGCTACAACCCTGTCTCACTCCCTTCCTAACCACTGCTTCCCTTTCATGCCCCTCGACTCTTATAACTGCCATATGGCTTCTGTACAAATTATAAATAGCCTTTCGCTCCCTGTATTTTGCCCCTGCCACCTTTAGAATTTGAAAGAGAGTCTTCCAGTCAACATTGTCAAAAGCTTTCTCTAAGTCTACAAATGCTAGAAACGTAGGTTTGACTTTCCTTAATCTTTCTTCTAAGATAAGTCGTAAG
The DNA here is from genome assembly GCF_023897955.1 of Schistocerca gregaria. Lineage (NCBI taxonomy): Eukaryota > Metazoa > Arthropoda > Insecta > Orthoptera > Acrididae > Schistocerca > Schistocerca gregaria. The sequence continues at coordinate 459,619,886 of NC_064925.1, forward strand.
GCCATCATTGCCTCACATGTTCCGACATCTCTACGGAATCCAAACTGATCTTCCCCGAGGTCGGCATCTACCAGTTTTTCCATTCGTCTGTAAATAATTCGCTTTAGTTTTTTTGGAGCTGTGACTTATTAAACTGATAGTTCGTTAATTTTCACACCTGTCAACACCTGCTTTCTTTGGGATTGGAATTATTATATTCTTCTTGAAGTCTGAGGGTATTTCCCCTGTCTCGTACATCTTGCTCACCAGATGGTAGAGTTTTGTCAGGACTGGCTCTCCCAAGGCCATCAGTAGTTCTAATGGAATGTTGTCTACTCTCGGGGCCTTGTTTCGACTCAGGTCTTTCAGTGCTCTATCAAACTCTTCATGCAGTATCGTATCTCCCATTTCATCTTCATCTACATCCTCTTCAATTTCCATAATATTGTCCTCAAGTGCATCGCCCTTGTATAGACCCTCTATATACTCCTTCCACCTTTGTGCTTTTCTCCTCTTTGCTTAGAACTGGGTTTCCATCTGAGCTCTTGATATTCATACAAGTAGTTCTCTTTTCTCCAAAGGTCTCTTTAATTTTCCTGTAGGCTGTATCTATCTTACCCCTAGTGAGATAAGCCTCTACATCCTTACATTTGTCCTCTAGCCATCCCTGCTTAGCCATTTTGCGCTTTCTGTCGATCTCATTTTTGAGACGTTTGTATTCCTTTTTGCCTGCTTCATTTACTGCATTTTTATATTTTCTCCTTTCATCAATTAACTTCAATATTTCTTCTGCTACCCAAGGATTTCTACTAGCCCTCGTCTTTTTACCTACTTGATCCTCTGCTGCCTTCACTACTTCATCCCTCAGAGCTACCCACTCTTCTTCTACTGTATTTCTTTCCCCCATTCCTGTAAATTGTTCCCTTATGCTGTCCCTGAAACTCTGTACAACCTCTGGTTTAGTGAGTTTATCCATGTCACACCTCCTTAAATTGCCACCTTTTTGCAATTTCTTCAGTTCTAATCTACAGTTCCTAACCAATAGATTGTGGTCAGAGTCCAGATCTGCCCCTGGAAATGCACTACAATTTAAAACCTGGTTCCTAAATCTCTGTCTTACCATTATATAATCTATCTGATACCTCTTAGTATCTGCAGGATTCTTCCATGCATACAACTTTCTTTTATGATTCTTGAACCAAGTGTTAGCTATGATTAAGTTATGCTCTGTGCAAAATTCTAACAGACGGCTTCCTCTTTCATTTCTTAGCACCAGTCCATATTCACCTACTATCTTTCCTTCTCTCCCTTTTCCTACTGTCGAATTCCAGTCACCCATGACTATTAAATTTTCGTCTCCCTTCACTACCTGAACAATTTCTTCCATCTCATCATACATTTCTTCAATTTCTTCGTCATCTGCAGAGCTAGTTGGCATATAAAATTATGCTACTGTAGTATTCATGGGATTCGTGTCTATCTTGGCCACTATAATACGTTCACTATTCTGTTTGTAGTAGCTTACCCGCACTCCTATTTCTTTTATTCATTATTAAACCTACTCCTGCATTACCCCTATTTGATTTTGTATTTATAACCCTGTATTCACCTGACCAGAAATCTTGTTCTTCCTGCCACCAAACTTCACTAATTCCCACCATATCTAACTTTAACCTATCCATTTCCCATTTTAAATTTTCTAACTACCTGCCCGATTAAGGGATCTGACATTCCACGCTTCGATCCGTAGAATTCCATTTTTCTTTCTCCTGATAACGACGTCCTCTTGAGTAGTCCCCGCCCGGAGATCCGCATGGGGGACTATTTTACCTCCGGAATATTTTACCCAAGAGGACGCCATCATCGTTTAACCATACAGTAAAGCTGCATGCCCTCGGGAAAAATTACGGCTGTAGTTTCCCATTGCTTTCAGCCATTCGCAGTACCACAACAGCAAGGCCGTTTTGGTTAGTGTTACAAGGCCAGATCAGTCAATCATCCAGACTGTTGCCCCTGCAACTGCTGAAGAGGTTGCTGCCCCTCTTCAGGAACCACACGTTTGTCTGGCCTCTCAACAGATGCCCCTCCGTTGTGGTTGCACCTACGGTACGGCTATCTGTATCGTTGAGGCACGCAAGCCTCCCCAACAACGGCAAGGTCCATGGTTCATGGGGGGGAGGCTCCTCTACATATATTCACCAAATCTGTGACCTCTTTATCAAATTTAACCTGCGCTGTCTGATTCCAATATCAATTCTCTATACAGCGGATATCTTTCTCCTCTATATCAATTCTTTTCAGAATTTCCATGAGTTTATGTTGTACTCATTGAATGATTTTCTGTAGTCAATAAAACAGAGGTGTACATTTTTACCCTGATCATAGCAGTTTTGTACTAGAACTTGTGCGACTATTGCTTCTCTTGTACCTACACCGTTCGTAAATCCAAACTGTGTCTCACTAATGAATTTCTCACGTTTTTCATATAGCCTTTGATGGATGACTCTCAGAAATATTTTCAGAGAATGGCTCATAAGACTAATGAGTCTGTGATGTTCATATCTTCTCGCATTCCTGTTCTTTGGAAAGGGAGTGTTGAACAGAAATTTAGACAGAACTCTGCCTGGACTCTATGATGTCTTAATGCTAATTTCAACTGTAAAATGTACAACAACTTCTATAGAAAGGCCTTAGAAAGCGTAAAAGCGCCGGCTCACGAAAGTGCTACAGCTTGGCACTTCTATCCATGGAAAATGCTATCTATATTCAGTTAATGAGTAGCGCATCATTTCTTGTAAATATCGTCACTTGATCCACTCAACAGTAACGTTGCAAGAGATTTTACTCATAAGTACGCTGACGGACGTAAATTTATAGAGTGGTGCTGGTACTTAGTGTTAAACACAGAAATCTGTGAGACACGTAAGTTGTGACGTATTGCATGAAGAACATTTTTGTTTTTGTTTGAATTTGCTTTAGTTTAGTTTTTCGCATGTTCAGTCGATCACATTTGCGACAGCTCGACTGGTGTCACTCCTGTCAGTAGGTTTACAAATAAGTCCCAGTTTCTCTGTGGAAACATAGTTATACATGGATTTTTTAAATCTTAATCTCCAATTAAATTTGTTAATGTAACACAACCAAACATATAATGTGTACTCAGAAGAACATATCGGCAGTAGAATGAGTTTCGAAGGAGAAATTATTTTAATTTTTATTAAAACTTACCTGCCAACACATTCAATTCACAAGGGACGTCGTCAAATATTTTTGTGGGTGCATACTTTCTTCCTTCTGTACACGAGTAAGTTAAACTGTGGGCAGTGGAGGCTACCTTTGTTCCTAGTGTTATGTTTATGTGTGCTACTGTTATTTTCAAATTGCGTCGATTCTTCATAATGAACTTCGTAAGAGAGAAGATATACTTTGAGTCTGTTGTTGGTATGTCTAGTTTTTTAAACAATTCCATGTAACACGCCGAAGGACGGACACTCTATGCAACGAAGACACCGATAAAGGGAAGTAAGCTAATTTTCTAATGCTTCCTTCATCAAAATCAGCAATTTTATGTTGCGGAACTGAGGCATTTGGGGATAACTGTTTTCATATGACATCCAATTCAAGTAATAATCAGTTTGCACACAAAGGAACTTTAAACATTCAGTTTTATACATTTCCTTTGATGATTATGCGCTGTACACAACTGAATGAACAGTGCTTTTTGTGGGTGACGTACAATTTAGCAAGAACCGACCAATAACACTTTTTAATATTTCATTTATTGTTCCTTCTGTCGTTACAGCTCCGTCGGACTTGGTTATGATGCGGCACTCATAATCGAAGGACACTATTTCTGTTTTATCAGTTTTCATTTGAAACTTTTAAGTTGTAAATAATGTAATACATTACTTGTTTTATCACGACGAACAGGAAACGTAACTTCACAGTTTAAGCAAGTCACTGGTATTAGCATTCCGTTAGTTTACTCATTTTGATCTATGGTTATTATGACATTAGTTGTGAATACTTTTTGCTTAAGAATCCTATCGTATTCTTTCTTTTTATTGGATTATTAAATTACATAGGTTCAGACTTGCAGATCTGCTGAAGTCGTAATGTTTTTCTAGAACTGTAAACGACAGGGATGTTCCCTAAGATAATACTGATTGGAGACGTTGGAAATCTCTCACAGTTGATGGATACTTCTTTAATCGGATGTTTACTGACAATTAGCCTCTCGCAATAAGAATTCAGAGACCAACTATGCACATATCTCCCCTTTGTTCTGAATGACTTCTTAGTTTCTACGTTTCAGTCAAGTCTCGTCAAATGATCGGCATGTTACTCTGAGGAACATTTCTCATGTTGTTCTCATTTGTATAATTGAGGTTGTGGTCTAAACTATCGTCAACATCCGCAGTGACAATAACTGATCCCCTTTACCAATTAATTTCGTGGAGAAGAGAACCTACGTAGTAAGCGCAATAGCTGACTGCTGCATTCGGTTGGAAAAGTAGTGATTATCCTATGTTCACTCACCGAGAACATCTACAACGGTTCCGATGACTGCCCTAATGCAAAAGGCACCAAGTAATTTTCTTCATACTCATCGAGTTGTATTTAATGCGCACTCTTAGTTACAAAGTGTACAAGCGTTCCTGATGTCATTGGGTCTTCTGTGAGCTTCGAATCACTGCGTCCATAATATGAATCTGCTGGATACGTTTAGAGAACAACTATATGATTTGCAGAATCTCCTAAAAATTCTTTGTGATCTGAAATTTTGATTTTAACCTACATATCACCAAATCCCAATATTATTTTTGCAAACAAGCAGTTCTAATTATTTTCAATGGACAGCTGCCAAATCGGGGCTCTAAGATTAGCTGCTCCAACAGTGTCAATCTTAGTATTAGCAAAAATTGCTTGCATACTCGCCCTACCACATTAACGGTGCCACATCCTAGAATTAAAAACACCTTGACATGTCTTTCTAATTAACAACTACTTCACATTTATCTATTCTGCAAATATAGATGTTGGTTCAATTTGTTCAGTTAAAATTAATTACTTAATTAAAGATGCAGTGTACACGTTTTCTAAATAATGTTTATTTTTCCAGTAAATGTTATTTGGCTGTATATAAAATCAACAATGCAGCTTTTAGAACCTGGATTGTTTGGCGAAAATCGCTTATTCCTAAAATACTTTGTTTGTGATTTGTAAATGTGCTTTATTTTACCTAGTTATTTTGATCAATAGAAATTATTCAACAAAAGATGAAAATTACTTACTTTAGCTATTGCTGAAGCTAATTAAAATTAGGTTATGATGATGATGTTTGGTTTGTGCGGCGTTCAACTGCGCAGTCATCAACGCCTGTACAAAACACAATTTTTACACAGTCCAATCTATCCATTGTCACGAATGATGATGGGGACGAAATGAGGACAACACAAACACCTAGTCTCCGGGTAGAGAAAATCATCCCCAACCCGGCCAGGAATCGAACCCGACACTCCCTGATCCAGGGGCAGAAAGGCTAGCTACTAGACCACGAGCTCCAGACAAGATTTGGTTAGTTTATGCATGATACAAGAGGATAAAACAGTTGTAAACATTTCTTGAATAAATTAAAGGCAATAGCAATTTTGTTGACACTAGACAGACTCAAAAATTGCCAATCAGTCGTGTATTGATAGACAGTTTAGACAAGAAAAGAAGTTTTCGAAATGTGATGCTGCAGAAGAAATTTGAAGATTAGACGGGCAGATCACGTAACTTAATGACGAGATACTGAATAGAACTGGGGAGACAAGAAATTTGTGATACAATTTTACTAAAATATGGGATCGGTTGATGGGACACATTCTGAGACATCATGGGATCACCAGTTTCGTATTGTAGGGAAGGGTGGAAGGTAAAAATCGTAGAGGGAAAGCAAAAGATTAATACAGTAAGCAGATTCAGAAGGATGTGGGTTGCAATAGTTATTCGGAGGTCAAGAGGCTCGCACAGGATAGAGTAGCGTGGAGAGCTGCATCAAGCCAGTCTTCGGACTAAAGCCCACAGCAGCAGCAACAAATTACTCTTAGAGCAAAATTTAGTCTTCACTGATCTTAGCCGTTGCACCGTATCTTCTCATTAATTAGTGTTTAGTTTGATAGGCACACATCGGTTAATATGACTCCAGCTACAAATACATAAAAATAATCTTTATAACTATTAAGCAATAGTTTCGTAGTTTTTTCCCGAAATAATACATTTTTACAAAAAAAATTGTGGCTCGGCGGCTGCGAGGTTAAGTTCAGACCACATATCTGCAGCCAGCCATCTGCGATCTTTATCTGTCACTTATCATTTGTTTCACCACTGGCGATCTTTGTCGATGTCAAAATGCCGAGTTGCAGCATGGTTCGAAGTTCACGTTAGATTGTAGACCCCCTACAAAATTAGTTCGAAAGTCGGAGGAAACATAGTAAACCAACCGTCGAGTTTACGACGTCTGTCCACAAATTGCGGAACGATGTCCCCAACATCTTTCTGCGTAACCTTTTACTTATCGTGCATGGTCTCCATCGAAATACTCTCATCCACAACTGATACACCGCTCCTAAAGCCATTTCCATTTCTGGAAGCAGTTTCGGTACGCCTCTCTCTGGATAGGGCGAAGCGTCGTCTGCTGATTTTCTTTTATCTCGTCTATCGTTGCAAATTTCATCTTTTAAACGGGGTTTTTGTTTCCTGTACAGTAGGCACACACCAACAGGGATGAATTTGCGGGTGCGTTATCGTGATGCAGGGGCCACGAATTCTCTCGCCACATTTCAGACCGTTTCCTTCTCCTGAAACGTTAATCTGCCATCTCTCGGACAGTCTCTTCGATTGGCACGCACAGTTTCGCTGACGTGTCTGACACGAGCGCCCGTTGGTAGACGTCGAAGGGCGTCCTGTAAGTTCAGCCAGGCCATTTTTAAACCGTGTGAACCGTTCGTAACCTTGAGTAGAGCTTAAGCACTCAACTCCATAGGCTTCCCACATCATTCGATGTGTCTCTGTAAAGATTTTCTCGAGTTACACGCAAATTTTAATGCAGACGCGTTGCTCCTCTAACTCTGCCATCTCGAAATTCGCAAACTGTGCGACACAACGTTCCACTCAATACAACACTGAACAATAACTAACAGACATATAACATTGAAACCTGCGGCAGTTACACAAAAAACAGGTGTGTGTGCCCGGATGCCAACCGCATTTCGCTCCGACACACCACTGGCGGGAAATTACGAATGTTCCGGAATTTTTTGAACAGACCTTGTATGTCAGCGTTGACTTTCATATAAGAAAGTAAAAAGTGTAGCAATTGCTTAACTGAATGAAAGTATGCATGCTGAAAGTAACACTAAATTAAATATATGTATAAAAATAATTACAACTATTTCCAAGACATTGATTGTAATTAACTAGTGCATGACATCCTTTGCAAGAAATCTGGAGTAGTAAAATTTACTATCGCTTGGTGACAATGTAACTCCTCCCCCCCCCCCTTTAGTGTTCTAAGGTTACAAAAAAAATCAAAAACAAAAAAAAAACGTTTAAGGGACTATTGATATCTCTAGCTACAGCCCCTACTGCAGGCTGGTCCGGCAAACAGCAAAGTATAATGTAAAAATGCAAACGGATATGTTCTTAATAAAATCTCGACGTATGTCCACAGCTACTGTATGTACTTCAAAAGAACAAGCGAGTTCGTTGTGAGTGCGCTGTATTAATTTGCGTATTTTTTAAGCTACCGCAGTGTTCTCAAACGAAACATATTGATAACATCACTTCCTTTCCATGTTGCTGCCTGCGGCGGGTACAGTTGTTAGACATTATCCACGATAAATTACAGGTATTAAAGAAGGGCCAGATTAAAATAGTCTGTTACTTGGGGCAGTTGTAATTGAAAACAGTCGAATGGTTTCTCTTGCGCGCGACGCTGTTGCCGACCTGCGCCACACATGTGCATGCGAGCGAGCGCTGGAATCAGCTGGCTTTTAAAGCTGCCGTTTAAAGGGGCAAGTCGCCCGTTAAAGCAGATAGCAGGCCACAATAATACACGTGGCGAGCAGACGCCAACCGAAGCTCGCAGTGCGCCGTTCAAACGTTTCTTTCCTAGAAACGAGTTATCAACTCGATACGAATTTTCAGTTAGAGTCGGATTTTTAGTTAGAGTCACGAAGCCTATTATCCGTGTCAGTATTTATTACTTTCCGCAATAAGTCTGCTCATTTTCTGACAGAACTCAAACAATCGCTTCCGTCACTTCTAGTAACTACGTGTTCCATACATCACGTGACGTCAGTGAAACAACATAACCAGCCATGTTGGTTGATTTTTTTCCTTTTTTTTATTTCTAAAGCTGAGGGTGTCGAGACTATGACGTAAGCGTTTCATCGTAATATAAGTGTCGCGCGATTAATCTAAATGTAACATTAAGCTAAACGAAACTACGAAAGATGTCAGTGTGTATGTGTGGGCTGTTAAGCGCGTTATGTTTCTGTGCAGAGAGAATAAGCATTTGTTTTATATTACATATACGGGCCTACTAAAGTTTTTGGGCTTTATTTTTCGGTTTATTTCCTGTTAAATTACATAAAAAAATCTCCCACTTTTCCCCTATAGCTTGAAGTATCATTTTTTTTATTAGACAGAAATAGTTTTTACTACAGGATACTACACATATGCCGGATAATTTCTGCCTCTACAATATCGTTTTTCGTAGCTGAGTTAGCTCTAAACATTCATGAAATTGTGAGACGGAAACTTCTGATTATGAAATCCTTATTGCATATTGGGTAAAGGTACTGCTGGAATAACATTCTTTCCAGACCAGCTTTGTATTAGATAAAATGCAATAAAATTAATAATTAAATAGTGTAGCGGAAACAGCCACTTTGTTCACAGTTAATATTTTATTTGATATTAAGGTCTTTTATATACCCATTTTTGATCTTAGTGGCCTTTTCCACGTCTCTCTTCTTTACTGCGCCTAAAGTTACGTCTTCCATAATCGTTAAGTAATAATTTCGTGAGTTAATTTGAACAGGCAGCTGCAGATCACTTACTTCTTCTTTGGAGCTGCAAAAGCTCTCATCATTTTCTTTCGTAAACTCAATCCTAATGCAAATTTGACCAATGACTGACAAAACAAATAACATTCTAATTTCACAAAATACTGTAATGATTGTTGGTAGAGACGACCTGTTCTAGTTTCTGAGAAATATCTCTTTTTTCCTTTATTTGACAATTCAGGTTCTCGTTGCAAGCTGGCACTAAAGAACTTGCTGAATGCGTTGTACAAATTACTTTCCTTATTCGGCGCGCATTCATATGACTTTACTCCGCATTATTCGCTCGTTTAGATCCTCAGTATAACGTTTTACGTATCCTTGACAACATCACATGAAAAAATTGGTCAGATAGTTACGAATTCAGTAGAGATATCGTCAAACAATCGTGGGTCCCAACTTCTGCGAAGGTTCAGTCAATAAGGAATTCTGCTAGACAGATTTTTCCGTCTGCTGTTATGGGTGTAAGTAAAATATTGTGTGGGAGTTTGTTGCGAGACTACAACAGTACCGTAAAGCACGAAATTTTGAATTCTCGAAGAATTTTATACGACACCGATAATGTATAATATCGTATTTAATTATTATCCTCCCCAAAAGATAGTTCTTGGGAAACAATACTCAAAAGAGGAAGTGGACAGCTAAATCATAAGATCGAACACTGAAGAAGTTTCCTTCTATGCTACTTTTGCCGTGGCATAACTGAGTTGTTAATTACACTAGCGTCAGGCAATTTTCTTTGGTACCACTTGAAATCAAGCCTATCTCATCTGCGACTGAATATAAATTCTTAGTCCTAAAATGAATCAACAGCGAAGAAAACATTTGGAAATCACGACCAGTAAAACGTTTCAGCTATTTGCAATATCATACGAAGTGTTAAACATACTACTTCTTTTTAGTTACCATATCCAAAAAAAATTTACAGGTTTTTGGTTTGGTTTCCTTTCGGTTTGGGGCACACTAAAGTTAAAGAGATGTATTACGTTCTCAATAATTTTTATCATTAAACAATGTGTTTTGAATAAATAGCATTTCACTTGCAAAGTATTACACAAATTATAACGAGGTGTAGTTATATTGATGTTTAAAATCCAACGTTTCATGATGCAAGATGAATTAGTCACAGACGTTTGGTAAAAGGAGTAATTCTATAAATACAAATATCTTATGAAACCTTAATACCTCTTTGTTTCAGAGAGGGCTAGTTGTGTTCGTATCATAAAAATGTACAAAATGTGTTGACTTTCCATTGCATTGAGCATCTTTGTCCAGTTTTAACGAGTGGGAAAGTTTTTGTATTGATAAATTTGATACATCCACAGCAAAACATGTAGCAAATGAAGGAAGAATCGTCACTTGACCATTTGATATCAAATCAAAAGTTTTTTTTTACAAAAAGTCTATCTTAAATGATAGAAAAAAGCTCCCAAAACAAGCCTTTAAAAATTAAGAAGAGTATTCGCGAATTTGTTATTTCCCCAAACAATACACCAATCAGTAGGTTACGGTAAATGCTTTCCATGTAATACCGAAAGGGAAGTAGGTAACGGTTTCATCGTCCCAGTAAAGCGGGATTTAATTACATGTAAAGGTAGTATTCCAGCATACTTATGCCTATAATGCACAATAATCCACTTGGAAATCGGACTAGACCACATCCGCTAGCAAACACTGAACAATTATGCGTCCATGAATTTCTTCAACGGTTGATGTTTGTATACAACGTAGGATGAAAGTCTCCGCAAGATATTGCCTACGAATAAACGGCTTAACAAGAAAACTGTTTTTATAACGCATGCACTGATCATTATACTGATGAAGTGTATGTATGTTTGGACGCATTCCATGATCCTGTCGTCTCGAGGCATGTTGACTTCCATTGTCACCAGCACTCAGTAATAATAATAATAATAACTGTTACCGCTGCTAAATTATGTGAATAACCAAACCAGTTTTTGTTGATTGTGTTCCACAGCTTTGACAAACGAAACAAATGACAGTGTAATATGTGGAACTGTTGTATAATGTATTTTTAATTGTACAAATAATTAACAGCAGTTTCACCTGTACAGTGCGTCATTTCTATGTTAAATACGATCACAAAGTACGATTGCACGAGCAGTCTTACACTGAGCGAAAAGGTCATCATATTGAAGTCATTGGCATTAAAAGAAAACACGTTAAGCATAAATGAAAATAGTATTCTTGCACTATCATCTCAGATCCTACGATTACCTCAATGTTTGTGACTCCATACTGATATGTTGGAAGCACTGTTATCCATATTCAGCGAATGGTTTCATAGCTGTTCCCGTATGTGTGTACTTTCGGCCACATATAAGTCAAACTGTAATTAAATAATGCTACACGCCTGGAAGCTACTTAGCGAACTAACTTACAACATTGGCTTGAATCTCAATGACACAATTTTGCTGAGAGTAGAATTAAAATACTGCATACATGTTTTTAACATACGTTTACTGCAGTTGCAGTCGTCACACGCAGTTACGTCAACTGCGTAGGTACCCGTTTTAAGCCAACAGTGGTATAAAAATTGGCTATTTTCAAGGTTCCAAGCATTCCGCGTGCCGGAAAGCGTCTTATTCAATACATTACAAAAATACGTACTGCACGTATTTATATTTCTTGTTGTATGCAATCAAAAGACACACTAACGATGGCTAAATGTGCTTCAATTCACGCCGGCAGCTGGGCAGCAGCGCTAGAGTGCGTGATCTGCCGGCTGTTCCCACCCCCACTCCTCGCGCCGAGACTGCGCACTAGTCAAGCGAGAGACTGAAACACGAATACAAATATTTACTCCGCATTTGTTTTAAAAGTTTAATACGCTATAAAATTTAGTTTTGATTTTTAATGTCTTACAACGTATCGTATTTTTTAATCTACTGCCGCTTTCATCTTACAAAATTATTGTTGATGTATGCAGGCACTGAGTTGACCCTCCAACTGCGCGGTTGACAGTAGGCCGGCGACGTCACTGTAGGCCGGGTGAGCCGCCGTTGCTGAAGTGGCAGGCCTTATTCCGTTTCATGTAGCAAGGTAAATATTTGTGTTTTTCCGAATTGGCAGTGGTTTTACGTTAGTGATTTACAGTTATAGTGAACCAACAAGCAGTTTTATCTCAGTGACGTGAGAGGAAGACTCTTCTGTTAGCGGTGTTCTTATTCCTAAGGTGAATGGTCAATCTGCCAAACATGATGAAGGGTTCGTAAATATCATTGCATAAAATTTCCGCCATTTTGAAGAGTTGATCATACAAATAGTGCAAAAGATTATTTTCCTTGGAAAAAATAGTTTTCTTCAGCTTGGTGGCATATGCTGTCTCGAGAGAGGTGCCCGTGACTTACGCGTTAAAGAACTGCCTCGTCGGTCTCTGTACCGTGCGCATCTTTAGGAACGCGGTGGCATTTGTTGCACACAGATGGAAGCAATGTTCCTAAGTAGTTATCCTTTTAATTCAAGAGATGCTGAGATTTGTATGATGTGTAACTCGGTCTCCTCAGTCAGCTGTATTTGCTGTGCGACGGACTCATAACTGCCTACTAGCCTAGAAGTGCAGACTACTTCAAAGGGTATGCCTTGATAGTAGATGATGATACTTGCTGTTCACTTGATTTTTAGTTTAATTATTGGATAACATATTATTAAAAAAAATGTTCTTTGTGTATGTGTAAGGAACGTATGAACTAATGAAAGACTGTGTCTATTTACAGGGCGAGATAACAGACATGGGAAGTGAGCATTACTGCCTCAGGTGGAATAATCATCAGAGCAACTTACTCGGTGTATTCAGTCAGCTTCTTCAAGACGAGAGCCTTGTAGACGTTACCCTTGCCTGTGCTGAAGGACATTCAATACGTGCTCACAAAGTGGTCCTCTCAGCTTGTTCATCTTATTTTCAGACACTTTTTGTTGACCATCCAAGCCGGCACCCAATTGTTATCCTTAAGGACGTACGGTTTGCAGAATTAAGAACTCTAGTGGAATTCATGTACAAGGGTGAAGTGAACGTAGAGTACTGTCAGCTGTCAGCTCTATTGAAAACAGCGGAAAGTCTCAAAGTGAAAGGTCTCGCAGAGATGACAAACTTAAATTCGGGAAGAGATGAACATAGTGAAGTGCCTAACGCAAAGCATTCGAGCAACGCCAGTGGAGCTGACGTTCCTCCCTCTTCGGATTCTGCTGCCAAGAGGCTCAGTGATGGAGGTGCAAGAACGCCGCTTCCAGCCGAAAGTGTTTCCCCGCCTGTTCGTGTTGAGAGACAGCAGTTTGGTGACAAAGATAATTCCGGTTGTGATGAAAACGAAAGTTGTGACGAAGGAGCGAGGCGAGCAGATACACCTGAAGTTGATGACCTATCCATTCGTGGCAGTTGTGCTGGGCCGAGTGATATGACAGTGGGTAGCAGTGCAGTGTCATCTCATCCACCTACAGCAGCCGCAGTTACTGCGACGTCTTCGACAGCTGTTTGCAGGCTACCATCTCCCCACAGTAGTGAACCAATCCCTGGGCCTTCATGTATGCTACCAGTTCAGCAAGTACCCTTGGTAAGTAAGAGTAAACCAAATGCCTTACTCTTTTGTCAGCAGGACAAAAATACACAATTCCTAGTTCATTTCAGTCTATGTCTCATGTACAGGGGTAACTGTGGTGTTGCACTCTGGCAGTAGTGTGTTTATTGCTGTTACTTCACTTAAGAATGGATTATTTTCCTGGCAAAGGTTTCAGGCGCTAGGTGAATCTCATTGTTGTGAAACTTTAATCTGGTAGAGAAGGTATTGTATGTGTCACACCCATGGTAGAATTACTTTGTTTCCATTAAAAAAATTTACTCTTCACTGTTCAGTGGCTGCATGGGTAAAGATTTCACATAGTAATTTGCACGTAATTTCTCTCACGAAGACTATACATAATTATAACATGTCTGTTTATTTACCTGTTCACACAGAAGAAATGTAAAATGGTCAAAGATAATCTGTAAATTCATATTACCTAGCAAACTATTAATGCAGTTGGCTTTGAGAAGACATTTCTCTCGTAGAGCAGCTCACACAAGGGAAGCCCAAAAGCAGTGTGGTCCGTACACTGAGAAAACATATATTTGCATTTAAAATCACAAATGACATTTGGTATTTACAAGAGAATTGAAGCTAATTTTGAGGACTATACATGACTGCAAGTTCTTAGCACTGCTGATAATGATTTAATTACCTGTGCATAATTATTGACGAACAGACGTATTACAGTACTGAAAGCTGTTTGTCATTCATGTGTGACTTACCAGCTTATATGCATTCTGTTTTGTCACAGAGGCTTTTGCCAGAAGGAAAAGAAATAGGTTTGTGCAACACGAGTTCATATTCTTCAAGATGAAATGGTGTATATGAAAACTGGCATTCCTGTGTGAATGACATTTTAATAGGAAATGTTTCCAGGGTCCTGTATTTTAGTGTTGCTGACAAATTGTATAGTTAAACACTTGCAGTCTTTTTAAAGGAGTATTTACTGTTGTAACTAGGACTCTGAGGCTTTTTATGTTGAGTGGGAGAATAATTTCTCAGTGAATACCATTATATTTATGGGCTGTACTTATGGTAAATACTAAAAATGGATTGATAATCTAACGAACTATATAAGAAAATATATAATATAAAATAACTAAGTAAGTGGAAGAAATTTTGTGAAACATGTTCAGTCATTAGTCACCGTCCAGTTCACAATTGAAATTTATAGTGGTTTTTGTATGATGATACTGTGTTTTATAATGTTTCAAGAATGGTCACTGCATTAATAGAATAAATAGTTCCTGTTTGCTCCACAGCATAAAGTAATGTCGACCTAACTTTTTATGATAATGTACCCAGCAAACTTTAAATTCTTCCCTTTTTTCCTCTCATCTCTCTTCTTTAGTTACTTCTCTTCCACCAAATAATTTATTCTACTGTTGCCTTTGTTAAATATCAACTGTTACCATACAGTTTTACTCTGCTGTTCAGTAACTTTTATGATATGATGTTTTTTTCTCTTTCTATATATATATCACAGTCTTTAAAGAAGGAAGTAGATTGGGATCGAAGTGTTGCTGATGATAAGAGTACCACAGGAGAAAGTTCCTCTGACTATAGACATCCGCAAGATTTGGTGAGTACAAAACTAAAATTTGTTTCCTAATTTTTCAAACTTAAGTATGTATGCTTCTTTATATCTTCCCTTTAGTAATGTAAAATATATACGTGGCAGTACTAAAGGATTTGTTACAATGAAACTGAGGTTGGAAAGTAAGGGTTAAAATGTACATGTAATAAATGATGTAAATGTTAAGTCTTACACTGAAATTGTATTTAAGACTTTGTTATTGACAGAATTAATACTGTCAATAAATGATTGTTCCTTTTCCTGTTTTCATTTTAATTCAGTATGTATCTTCCTAATTTTGAATGTATTTTCAAGACAAATTTGTTTGGTCACTAGAATATTTTGAAATATCTACATTGTGAAATGTACTCCATAGGAACTTGAAAATCTTGAGATCAATGTACATGAATTAGTTCTGACTTTTTGTTGCAAAACATTTCTCCACAAAAACAAAATAACTTCTTTAAAATGCACCTCAAAGACCCACATAATTTTATGAACTGGTGTGAGTGGGATGGTGACATCTGTCTTTCCATCTATTGTTTTCCAAATTCTCTTTCATTTGTGGATCTTGTTGTAATTCATCTCTGTTCAGACTATCTTGGTTTAGATCTGCTATTAAGTCTTTTCTTCTTTTTTTCCTCCCGAGACTGGATGATTATTTAATGAGGTAATTAGCTTAGGTTTCTCACAACACTCTGTAAAATTACCATATTAACTTCACCAGGAAGCAAGGCAAAGCGTGTTTCTGTTATAATATGGAATAAAGTTCATGTTATGGACTTAATTTCTGTATGTGCAGAAAGACAAGACTACCTGATCAAACATAGATGTTGGTTGGTGTTATGAAATATGATCAAAATGACCTTTTTAATTTCTCAGGTGTTGTTTCAGTCCAACCACATCTTTGGTTTGGACTTCTTTTTGCCTGACTATATTTTACATTTAGTTACATACAGAATTTGTAGACTAACTGGAAGGTTAAATTCACACCATGTAGCCATGTAATACGGTTGTCTTATCATACCATCACTGTCATCTTTAGCTTTTGATTTTGTTACCCTGGCATTTGTTCCACATTTTCTTTTAATGGAAGAGGTTTTAAATTATTAACTAATTTTCTAATGAGGTAACTTTGCAATCAGAGCTGGTAATATGATGCTGTGTCCTGTATAAAAACAAAGAATAGATAACTAAGCATGAATATATTTATTTATGTCCAGTGCCATCAGGGAATCAACTCTGCTTTTATTGGTGATGTCTTAAGTTCATGGGTATAAAAGTGAAGTATTAACATCATTGCTTGTAAAGTTATTGTAAGAAGGGATACGCTAATAATCCAAAACTTATGCTGAAAAAAAAAAAAGAAATATTTGTGGTATATACACTACAGAAAAGAATGAATTGGTGTACTTACTAATATGTCACCAAATTGTTGCATCTGAGTCATCTAAAATAAAAGACAGCATTTTAACACTACAGTACACCAATAGTTATGAATAATTGATAGTGGTCACATTTCTTTTGATAATAATTTTGTTTGTTGTTATCCCTACATTTACTTCAGTTTTTTATCATTGAGAAGGAAATTGTTAGTCACTTTTACTTTTTTAAAGTGACTCTTCTCATCCCATCCACAAGGTCAGGATGTTGGAATGTTGACTTATTTCTGTTTTGTGTCGGACAATTCTAAATGTTAACCTGCTGCCATGCTTTTTATATGTGTGGCATCAAGCACTGGAGAGTCCAGGATAGAGTAACGGCTATGTGGATAGGATAGACTGCTACTCATAAGATAAAGGAAGGTTCGAGTTGCCGACAGGAGCAATGAAAGGAGAAGCTAGAAATATTTCTTATTTGGGCAAAGTCCTTTTTCAGAAGTAGAAGACACACATGTTCACACAGCAATAATTCACACACACACACATACACGGCCCCTGTCACTGGGTGTTAAAACCTCTACAGTCGGGCCTTACCTCCCAGCGACCGTGGCCATCAGCATGTGTGTTTTCTACCTCCAAAGAAAAACTTTGCCAGAAATCCGAAATATGTGAAGCAGCCTTTCATTGTGCTTGTCTGTGACTCAGTGCTGCCTCTATGTTGTGAATAGTAATATATATATTTAATATCGTTGTTTTGATGCAACTATTTCAGCCAGCACATTGTTGCTTCATTGGTCACAGGTTCTCAAGATATTTGTAGTACAGTAATGTGTACCTCATTATTCATATCTTCAAATGTAATTGCATTTTTTCATTTATCAGAATGACACTTTTCTTCATTTAAAACAAATTACACGCCTTCATAGCAAATTATGAACTTACTAAAATTTGCTTCGATACAGGGGCAATTTTAATTACACATCACTTTCCTTTCTGTAACAACATGGCAGATTGGTGTATAAGTAGTAACTGATAATGGACATAGGGTGCTGAAGTACCTAGTTATTTTGATAGTATAAGTAATTAAACACCCTTGATTCTGAAAACCAGCATTTTTTATGATCCTTTATTTTTGTTGAATCATGTTATTTTTATTATCTAGTCAGACATATGTTCCATGAAGGATATCCAGTTAACTGGTAATATGTAACATTTCAGTGTACTGGGAAGAGTAACACATATTTACTTGAATCTAGGGTTTAGGGACCTACTTTTACCATATAGGAAGAATTTGGGGTCTCCCTCTCTGTGTGGTGATCAGATATCCGTTTAGTAATGGACTATGATGAAATTTTAATTTTTCCATCAGCCATTTTTGCACACAGATTTCAGATGACACCTTTTTTCTGCAGCAGTTGTGCCAGTTTTCATAACCTCTATCACTGCAAATTTGACAAAAGCTTATTTTTACAAGGGGATGAGAGTGGTGAGTTGTAGATATCATTATGGTGTATATTTCAATTAATTTTTTTTACTGTATTAGCAGACAGTGTCAGTGTTAAAAATAGTAATCTGGACTTGTGTGATCATTTCAATGAGACTGTTGCTATGGCTGAAAGTGAATGAAATATGTTGTAGTTACCAGGTTTTATTATCAGAATATTCTCAAGGACAATTTTGCAGTTAATGTTGATGGAAATGAAATGTCCATAAAATGAATTAAGGGAGAAGGGCATACCATGTTATATTTTTCCTTCATTGCTTTGTAATTTGGATAGAGGTTATTTCTCAAATAATTTGTGTAGTCTGAAATATTCTACCAGAGAACAGAATTAGCCAGTTACTTTGTGTCAGAAACCTGCAAGCAACATTTTTATTGAAACCTATCCAAACTTTGAAAAACATTGGGACAGTTATGTAAATTTTCTGTTGTTGAAGATCAGGTGCATTTCCTTCTGCCTTTAAAGAGAGAATCCATATGATCATAGATAAGTGACAACATTTTTCGTAATAACCGGAGAAAATGAAATGAGCAAATGGTTTCAAATTAACAAAGTTATTCTGGGTGGATCTTGCTTTCTGATTCTATAGCATCATATGAAAGAGTATTGTGTTATAAAGCTGCTGTAACTTGTAAAGTAAAAAATAAATAAATAATACTGGTTTTGTATTTAAAATGTCTTTTGTTTAAAAAGTTGTACTAGATAACCTGAGTCATAAAAGTTGTTACGATTGCTGGCTCAAGAATTTCATAACTACTGGGATAGGATAACAATGTTAAGTTGTATTTGTGGATGTTAAGAGAGAACTGAAGATGTATTCTTAATACTTCATACTTCGAAGATGTATTCTTAATACTTCATACTTCATCTTCCTGTAGTTTATGATTTTTTCTGTTGCTATTTGCTTCCTAGTATGTGTTTATTTGGCTGTAGTTTTTTTGTGTTTGTTTTGATAAAGTTATCTAGTTGTCAAGAAGTTGACCTTCAGTTTTGGCTGTCATTGTTTTTTTCCATAGTGTTTTGTTGATATAAATTTTATATGGACATTTTTAATTAAATGTACTGAATTTCCTACATCATTTGACTACCCCAGAAACTTCGCTGCCAAACAAAATGAGCGTCAACTTCTTGTGCTCTGTTAATTTTGAATATTAATATTTGAGAATTAGCAGTCAATGAAAATTTAGCAGTAAAACAATCCAAGCAAAAAGAAGTTGATGTTCTTTTGTTTTGTTGCAGGAGTCTATGGGGGCGTCTGACCCCCCTGAGAGTCACTCCCCAAGATTGTTCTCATGTATGTACTGTGGGGCATCATTTCCATACCAGAGTAAGCTCACACGTCATATATTGTCACATAGTTTGGAAACACTCAAATATCGTGAACAGATACATTTGCATCAGCAGCATTCACTTGTAACTATGGCAGCGGCAGGTATGGTGGAACCTCTAAACCTTATGGAAAGCCACTTCGGAGGCCGTCCTCCACCTCACGAGAAATTGGAACCAACTTATTCCCAAGAGAATTCAGCCATGGAGCTGGATTTTTCTGCAACTGGTTTAGGTGAAGTTGGAACTTCTTCAAATGTTGTTCTTTGTAAATTTTGTGGCAAGTCATTCCCAGACGTCAGTTCTCTTATAACTCATTTGCCTGTGCATACTGGTGATCGTCCATTTAAGTGTGAGTTTTGTGGTAAAGCTTTCAAGCTACGTCACCACATGAAGGATCATTGCCGTGTTCATACTGGTGAACGTCCATTCCGTTGTTCTCTATGTGGCAAGACGTTTTCAAGATCTACTATTCTGAAAGCTCATGAAAAGACTCACTATCCAAAATATGTGAGGAAGTTCCTTTCGCCCAGCCCAGTTGATACAGAAGAGGAATCTCCGCAGCAATAATGAATAGGCTATTTAATAATTCCAAAGTGCCCCTTGTGCTGTTCCGTGTAGTTTAACCTTGATACAGGGAAATGTGTTATTTACACAACATAGCATTAGATAATTGGTTATTTTGATAGAATTTTAAAAGGCATATAATAAAGATGATATATATATCTATATATACACACATGTGTAAATACATATGGTTAAATATCCACGGAATTGTACAGGCTCCTCCTGAGGCAAGCTCTTGAAGGATAAAAGCCATAAATAGTGTTTGATGAAAACACTCTAAAACTTGTTCATCAAGAGTGCTTTAAAACAAAATAGCTGTTGTAAGTAAACATGTTTTTGCTGCCCAGTTGGTGCTTGTGGTTAACAGATCATTTTTCTAGAAAAGCAGTCTGTTTCCTCAGCTGAACTATGAGTTATAAAAATGAAATTAAGGCATTTTGTTGTAATTACTGATTAATATTGTTAGTTACATTGCATAGCAAAATGAAAATTTATTGTAACTAAGAAAATTGTTTATTTTATTGCTTACATGTTACATAAGAACACTTGCCAGAAAATTGTAATAGATGAGTGTTTTAGAAATTACATGTGTAACTTGGTCAAAATATGCAGATTGTTAAAAATGATGTAGGCAGGTGTAATGATAGGAATTTCAGTATTGTGGCCCAAATAGTTGTCATGCAAAATTTCACTATAGGTTGCTTGATCACCACCACCTTATGTGACAGTAACTGCATATTTAGTATTCACAATGTGAATTAAGAAAATAAAGTGCTTTATGTGATGATATATGTATATACAAATGTTATATATATATGAAAAAATAATTTCCAAAGCATTGTGCTTTATAATTGTTAAGACCTCATTTGTTATAAACTGTAAAAAATTGATGGTCTTGAGCAACCAAACATTAAATGTTGCATAGTGATCACTTTTAGAAAGTAGGCAGCTGTATTTACTCATTTTCAGAGAGGAGGGTATTTTTTTTAACTAAATAACTAATGACTATATATATGTATACTGTTTTTTCAACAGTAGGAAAATGCTAATTTTTATACTCTTAAATAGCAATCTCATGTTTTAATGTAAGAGCAGATATTTAATGCTGACAATTGTCAGGTTTCTTTTTATTGTTTGATAAAATGAGCTAAGAAATACAATACTATTTTTCCTACAAGGGATATTTTCTCTTGATTAAAGGCAACTACAAAGAGCTGTGATAGAATGTTATTGTTAAAGTTAATAGATGTTATAATTTCAATGAAGAGCGATAGTCTGCAAAAAGTAGCCTGTCTTTGGTATTAATAATGAGTTCAAAGCTTTAATATGCATTATTAAAGTTTAGTGATCAGAATCTAGATCTCATTCTACCCTTTAGCGCATGCCATTCCTGTATCGGTGGTAGAAGTGCCTTTACGCATTTTGTTATGATATGGGGAGTTTTTTTCTTTTTGTTTATTAGTTCCTCTGTCATTGTGTTTCTCCTGGTAGCTGTTTGTAAAGAAATTAGTCTATGGTGTACAGGGGGTGTGCTTGTTTCAACCAAGATTGGCTGTAAAGATATCAGGTTGTAGAAATTGAGTATGTAAAGACTTAGTTCAATTGAAGCTTTGTTTAACACTCTGAAATCAATGGTTTGTGATCCAACAATGGGCTCAGTGGATTCATTTTTGTGTGTGTGTGTGTGGTAGTTTCACTCCCTCCTGTGCATATTGTATAATGCAGTGTAATTAATGAACCTCTAGTGGTAGGGAAGAGCTTTATAGGGAAACCCCCTTCATTTGAATGGTGTTTTTCTGGTAGAGTATTGTTAAGCAGATAAATTGTATGGGTTTTGTCTGCATTGTTTCTATATTCAACTTAATGGGAAAAATAATTTTCTAAATTCTAGATGATATAATAGGCAATTTGTGTTCAAGACAACTTGATTTTTTTTATGTACCTACATATTGTCAGGAAACATGTGCTCAGGATATTATTATTGCATATGTGTCTCAGTTTGTATTAATACCTGGGAGGCATGATTCCTATTTGGTTTAAAAATTTATAGCACTACAAAAGTTGAAATGAAAGGTGAAATTATACAAAAGCTATATTTTTAAAATCTGACAAATGAAAAAGAGAGATATTTCTGGTACCACTGGATGGTATTAAAATATCTGATAGCTGTTTTTATCTTATGCCTCCAACTTTCTGAGCAACCATGTTGCAATATCAGGCATAATTATATAACAGTCTTGTAAATGAGTAAATACAGTGCACCATATATATGTGTGTGTGTATGTATATATGTATACACACACACAGACACACATTTACACACACAAACACTCATGTAGATAAAATATAAATATCAAACAGAACTGATCTTCCATATACATATAATAATAAATATTGCATTTTCATAAACCACTGAGGAATATGAGAACTATTCAGACAAACAGAAGCATTCCACTTCTGCTAAAGACATTTTTATAAAGTGAAATGAACAAAAATTTATAGAAGTGAGAAGTAATTCCATTGTGATAGTCATCTAAAGCTGTCATCCTGTTATGTATATTTTGCATTGTAGAGATTATTTCACAGTATTATTAACTATTGTTGTTAGTGGAGTGAAAAAGTGAAACAACTGCAATTGGAAAGTTTACATTACTGTCACTGCAGTTGAATGTGATACTACTATATTAATTAAGGTACTGTTAGTTCACTATTGCAGAATGTAGATTTAGCTAGCCTGTGCTTTATTTGATTTTAAAGTGGGGATGTATGTGATGGTTTACTGGTGATGGCCATCAGTGTCACAGACAGCTAGTTTCATAACTGTTTGTGACTAGTCAACTTACAGAAAAAGTTCCTGAGATTTGTTGTAGCAGATATTGTGGTGCTTGTCTAGATTGCACTGTGAAAGTGATGAGTATTGTAGGTTTGATTTACTTATGTAAGATAGGCTTTCATTACCTACTTCATCTCCCTCCTGCTGTCTCTTTTTAGCATGTTCTCATGGTTTGTTGTTGTGACTTAATTCACCAGTTCATATCTAAAACAACACTCAAGATTTGTGTACATCAAGATAACATGTTTTTGTGTTTGTGCATGTATAAACAAAAAAGATTGTTGTTGGGCAAGCATTTGCAACATGCTTCACTCTGTGTACAGGATTACACACACTTATTATCTATGGCATTTTCTATTTGTTTTTGAAATTTTAATTCAAAATTTAATTTTGAGCTACATTCTGAAGAAGACCCTTCTACCATTCATTTCCTGTCTACATGTAATAACAGCAATGATCGAAGTGGTTCCAACTGTGCTGTTTCCATTCCTCTCACTATCCTACAAGCATCGGAAGCTTGTCCTCAACTTTTGCACATATGGATTTCGATAATTTACATGGGTAACAGTTCTATGAAAACTGCTGTAGAGGGCGCATCTCATTCATATTTTTAAGAAATGTGGCTATTGCTTATTGAGATTGTTGGTTAAATTTTCCCTGAACGTATAAAGCTGTGCATGACTGGGCGATATTCCCAGTGTGAAACACAATTATCAAAGCTTCACCCAGTTACTATTCAAAGAAAATGTGCACATTGCAGTCAGTAATCTGTATCTCATTTTAGGATGTTGTAGACACTTTTTTTAATTAATAAATAACTGAAAGCCTACTTGAAAGCAAATTGTAAACTAAACTGTGGAATTATTCAAAACATTTGATTTATGTTAGAAAATAATATTTCTTATGCAGGATCCACTGTATTCTGTAGATGCTGAGGTTCCATTATGAGCACCATGTTTCTCCCACGTATGGGAATAAGTGACTGAAAGTATTGGAACACTTTCATGTGATTCTTAGGTGTTCAGTTGCAAGTCCCATTAATTCATCTTCTCTCTCTGTTATGCACAAGTGAAAGCTCTGTTGCAAATTTACAGTGAAAGTGTATGTTTAGGGGTCGTAATTGTGCCACATACGAAGATTACACATCACACTATATTAAGGATATAACCCATTAAATAATGTGATCAGTGATGAATTTATTTATATTACAAAAATGGTGATGAAGCTGCTGCTTCTTTTTTAGGTGGAGAGATTGACACTGATTACAGTAAACTGTGATTTGACTGTGAAAGTCTAGGCAGAATAAGTTTTAAGATTTGATGCTTTGAAAAGTCACATATCAGATAACATCACATTCAAGTATACCTGGACATGAGCTTATACTCTTTTACTCTTATCATGCGGTCTTTACAGACCTATTGTATTCTTACTTCCAATTTCGTCCCATCCATATTCTTTTTGATTATTGCAAGGCTATATATTTTTAGTTGCTATGTTATATATATATACACATAACTACACATTTATACATGGCAGTTGTTAATGTACAGTGTTGAAAGTAAATCCAAGACAGGAGTGAAATTCTTATATGCCATTGCTTTATTTCGATTTGAGTGACTTTGAGCATTTTTAAGAGATGTAAAGAAGTATCAAACTGATTTATGGTTTTCTTATATACATATAATTAATGTTTGTCACACGAAATTGCAATCTCCTGGAGTAGTTGTTGTAAGGACTGGCAGACTAGTATACATTTGTGTGTTGCATTTTGATGATGAAATTTTGTGATATGTTTGTATTGTTGGTATGTTTTAAATGTATAAATAACTAATGACAATTCTGTTCAGTTAAAGACAGTTGTAAACTAAATTATGCTTTTGCTTGAGGGTCCACATTGGGTTCTTGTGCTTCAACATTTTGTGATAGTACTTATACTGTTATGTATAGTGTTCCTATTTTTCCCATAGTGGAAGAGTTCTGTGAAGTACAAATTGATAACTGTTTTCGAGAAGTAAATGTATTAGTTTTATTCTTCATATTTCTTTTGCTTCAGCACTGTGCTTTAGTATTTATAAGGTGATAAGCTTACTTTCTTTTTTAATCTAATGTAAATCATCTTTACATGGGAAGTTTAAGTTTGCATGCTTTCATGCTTTTCAGTTTTTGTCTAAAATTTGTTTCATATTTGAACACAGTTGCATTCCTATGTTAACTTTCACAATTGCACATTTTGTTGAACTATTGTGTTTGTTAATATGCTCCAATTATTGGTTGTATATCTGCACCTGCTAACAGTTTGACAAAGAAAGAGATGGTTTCAGTTTTATATGTATCATTTCACTGTTTGGTGACCTGGAGTTAAAATATGAATAATAAATGGTTGTGATAACTGAGAATTAGTGCATGGATGTCTCTTTTCCTTGTTTTTCATTTATTTGAACTATGGTGGTACCTATTATTAAAAGCAGCACTGTATATTTAATGTGGCTAACATACTTAGTCTCACTTTTATAGCAAAAGTGATTGCATATGAAGGCTGTGGGCCCAACGTTTTGATGGTCACATTGACCTCTGGTTTCATGTTGACTACAACTGAAAGAATACTAATCCAATTCATATGTCAGGGTAAGAATCAGTTTTGACAGACATAACTTTACCCTCATTTCTAAACGGCTATGATGCTCCTTATATTTTTCTACTGCTAAAGCCATAGTTATTAGTCTGGCTCTGTCCCAAATAACTAAATAATGATATAGCTTTCAGAGTTGGCATTTGTACTGTCACCACAATGGCCTTACATATTTATTGTTTAAACTGGCAGTTATCTGCACAAATCTGTTGGAAGTGAGTGAAGCTGTATGTACTATTTTGTTCCGAATATACTTGCTTGCAATTGTGGATGTAGGCAAGAAAATCAGCCATTAATATAGTTGGTTCACTTTTGCCACACTGCAAGCTTAACATACATATTTCTTAGACAGTTAACATTTAGTACACTGTCAAGTTTCCTGATATTTCCCAAAGATACCCAGCAAAATAATTCACTTGAGTTCCCACAAATGTGACTGAAGAACAACTGCAGTTACGGCAAAGCTTTGTTACATTTGTGAATCGTATTTTCTGTTGACTCGGTGATAAAATACAATTGCAGTATTTGTCGAAGCATCTGAAAGTTAATAACAGTAATATCAGTTCACCTCTTTCAAACATCCATTAAACAAATTAAGTTAGGAGTCATTCACACAGTGAAAGTCCAAAAATAGGATTAATAACTGTTGACTGTGTGTAAACAAAAAACCCCAGAGAAATATTTTTTTCATTCAGGTTCTTGGTGTTTCAAAGATGAACAGTAAAAATGTAGATCTCTTATGATGTTTGGTAGTAAATGGGATTAAGTGATACTCTTCAAAGCAAAAATTAATTTAACCAGGAATTTTTTCGATGTTGCGTGCCCTACTTTACTCCACAAAAAGGAAATCAATATTCATATCTTGTGCAGTGCATTGTTCATCAGTTTGTTTATATCAATTCCTTATGTCATACCATTTATATTCATTCATTTGTAGCTCTGTAGCATGTAAAGAATCAACAGTATAGGGATGACAAATGAGAACAGCAGTAGCAAAGTTAAACTTTCAGTTTTGGTGCCTTGTGATCAGTTTGGAATATTGCATTCCTGTAAAACGTCATGAGCAGTGTTCACTATTAGTTCTTGTACAGGCTCTTCAAATTGAAAAAAAAAAAAAAAATATTAAATCCATATTCAGTGGTAGGCCACTGTCACAGTGCTGTGGAAGGTTAAGCAAAATTTCTACACTAGTCTATTAGCCGAGAATCAAAGTGTTAACTAAATTTCTTTCATGAGGTGTCAATTAATTTTGCAAAAATTAGCATAGAACATAAAATATAAAATTGTATACCAGTACATTTTCCATCTCCCTCCCTCCCTCCCTCCCTCCCTCCCTCCCTCCCTCCCTCCCTCCCTCCCTCCCTCGCTGTACCTCTCTCTTTACTTCACTTCAGGTATGGGAATGCAGAAAGAAAATTCTATTTGCTTGAAACAAGTTAGTGTACAATAACAAGCCCTATCAGTTGTCTTAAGTATTCCAAATAACTGCCGAGCTAATATACCAAAGTGATCAGTCAAATTTCTGGCTGTATGTTTCTGCTTAGTTGTATATTCCTATTTATTGCTTATGAAAAGTTGACAAAACCACTGACTTCTTGAGACATAACATGCACTTTAAGATTCATGGACAAATGAATAAATTTCCAATAATTTCCAATATAAGTAATAAACAGAAAAGGGGAAAAATGTACACTGACAATATGAGTTCTAATTTAAAGCACCAAAAATGTGCTATGAGATCAGATACATAGAGTGCATCATGATTGTTATGCTGCTAACCGTTTTATCCAGGTGTCAGCCATACTTTTCAAGCTTCTTGTGAACGAGAATCCTAAGAAATTTAATAAACTTATTAATATAATACAACTGTCTTCAGAGCTCTGTTTCTGCAATAACTACCCAGGGTGGAAACTATTGTTGGAGGAATTAATATTTTAAGCAGTCATTTAAGAACACTTCTAAATTAGCACATTTATCACCAGACTTTCATGTTTTTCAGCTGTTGTTGACATTCTGATACCACAGAAAACAAGTATCTGTTTTGCAAACATTATAGAATTGTCTCTGGCTCCAAAGTGGAATTGTTCATCCACATGTAACAGCATACATCTCCCCACTACTATCTCACAATTCACATCATTTAAACAGTCCTTTTTTTTTTTTCATTTGGACATTTGCTATTTCTAGCCAGCAGTTGTAGTCGGCATAAATTTGAACTGTTTGCCTGACATGTAAATGCTTTTTTATCTTCATTAACTCCATAATTAATATGAATCTTTTATTCAGTTGTTTAATTGTAGTAGGGTGACGTGTTTACTCACCTGCTTTCCCTTTCCAAAGAAAGGAAATTGATTGCTACTTTAGTCTGAAGACTATATGTATTTTTTTTAGTTTTTCAATATTTGAGTTACAAGAGCACAAACTTGTAATCTCCATCCTCATTACAATGATTATTAAATTCACACAAACTCTTAAGTGATATATGTTTTTAACTTATACTCTCCAAATAAAGCACAATGGAAGAGCAATTGTGACTGAGATGTAAATCTAGTTTAAATGCCAGAAATAAAATGAGACACTTTGTGTGCATGACAAGGGAAATGTTTGAATGGGTGTTCTGGCACTCCAAACTGCTTATTAATTCCACTGATTTTGTATACTTCAAATGTATTTGAGCTGTGGAATCTCCAGGTTAGAACATCAAAAATTTAAGGAAAAGAGATTACTACCTATCATAAATGTGACACATAAAGTGGCAAACAGGTGCAACTAAGATACTCTTACGTATTAGCTTTCAGCTGCAATCATAGTAGGAAAGTGTAAGTGTCTTTTAGTTGTGCCTGTCTGCAACTTAATGTATCATCTTTACGATAAATGCAAGCTGTTTTTGTTACATTCTTCAAATGTATCTGAGCTATCTAAGCATCTATTTATTTTCCATCCACTTACTTGCATGTCATATTCAGAAACTTTGCACTTGAAAGGTCAAGGAAATGGTGACTCTCACTTTTATATTCCTTTTGTGTGTCAAACTGCAAGCAGGTAGCTTTAATGCTCATTTCTTTATTCTGAATTTCTCTTGCCAAGCTTTATGGATTCTGTAAATCTGGAGAGTTCTGTGAAATTTGTGTTAAAAGTAATAAATATTGAAATTTTTAAATAAGTCACTCTATTTAATGCACTCTCACTAATTGATTTTCAACAAATGTTACGTGGTTTGAAGTGTCACCTTGGAACAGGAAAAAGCATGCTGCCTTAATATGCTGTAAATGTGTAAATATGACCTGTTAAATTGTAGAAATGTGCAGTAGATAGTTTTCCTTTGTCCAGTCTGTGTCATCTCAGATCATAGACATCTTGTAGTTAATGTATTGTCACACAATGCATGGACAATCATGCAATGCAACAGTATCTTTCTCCTGTGACACAGATGCAACTGTAGAAATCAAGCATTTTTCAGTTTTATGTAGCTCTAGCTTTGAATGTCTTATGTTACTACAAAATGCATGGACGACTGTATGATTATTTCTATCAGTTGCTTAGTTAAACATGTACCTTACAATTTCCCATAGGCAATATTTTCCCAAATCGTACTTCTAAAAGATTTTTTAAAATTATTTCTTGAATTACATAACCTTATTCTCATAAGTGACCATTCACAAAGACTGTAGAAGTTTTTTTTTTTTTTTTAATTTCATGTGAAACGGATGATGATTGTAATAATGGTGAAAATCAGTTGTTTCGAAGAACTATGCATTTTTTAAGTACGATAATGAAGATCAGCAAACTTGATTGAACTGTTTTGAAGTGACTGTAAATAACCCATGACTCTTTAAGAAGTTATTTTTTGTCATCTTTCTTCAAACAGTATTGTCACATATTAGCTGCAGATACTTCTTAGTATGTGCTGAAGGCTGTGGTTTGCCTTTAACAAGGAGTTTTCCTTAATTGAAGTGATATTTTTCTATGAATGAGGACAACTGTTTGTTCAAAAGTATTGTTGCCAATGTGTTATATGGAATGTCAGCAAGAAACTGTAACAGTACCTGTGATAGTGTTTTTATCAGATATAGTCAAAGGATAATGGGTGTAGTTTATTTTAAACACTGTTGTAACAAACTAGGTGATAGGTGGCAATTTTATGCAGGTAGATAAAAGGAACACATTAAAAAATTTTCATAGTACGTATTCTTTTTGCTACACCAGACATTCTGAAACTCTGAGAAATAAAAATATTGAACTGTCATAAATACAGAGACAAAAACAATTGTTGTCTCATGTTATTGTAAATGAAAAATCTTTTGCTGCTATGAGGAACTAATTTGGTCAAATTTATTTTTAAATTGGGCGAACTGGATAACTGTTCTGGAATGTTTTTCTAAAGCTTTATAAATATTTATAGTTTTGTTTAACTGACTTACAGATCATACTGAAGGTGGCAGCACATTTTAAACAAATATTAAATATGGTTGAAACACCATAATTTTTGTGCAAATGAAGGATCAGATGCAGCATGGAGAATTCTGGACAGATAAACTTGACCCATTTCCGTTCTGCTCCAACCTTTTTCCTGAAGATGAAAGTGACAGATTTGATATTAACAGCCCCAAGGAGCCACTTAGCTTGAAAACTGACAAATGAGATTAATGGTTTGGCCCAGAGTCTGAGATGAAAATTAAATATAAAATTAAAATTGTACAGTTCAAGAAATGTATGCAGCACAAAGGACATCATCAGAATTACTATGTAGCAATTGTAGTTTGCTATCTGAAGGCTGCTGAGAAGCTATAAAAGCTGATGAAGGATAGGCGTAGAAGTCAGAAAACAGCTTAAATATATATTTGATGGCAGTGCCAAATATGACTTTGAATAGAAAAAAAAATGTTTTCAAAGATATGGTATTCTAACCATCTCTATCCGAAAATTATAGTAATGTATAACAATAATGGATATTCCTGGATGGAGAAATACATAAAATGAGGGAAAGGGAACCAATCACCTGTAGTGGATTGATGTGTAGAGAACAGAAACACATACCAGAAAACAGCAGCTACACGTTAGCTATTGAAGACTAGCTTTTTTTTCTAGTAGTAGCATACAAATTCACACACACAGATACCAAAGCACACTCTGTGTGTTTGGGTGTCTGTGTGGTTGTGTGTATTATTTCTAGAAAAAGTAAATATGAGTGGTGTTTTCTGTTTTTGTGCTCCATGCATCGATCTGCTGTAGGTGAGTGCTTGCCTTTCCTTTATTTTTTGTGTTGAAAATTAAAGCAACATATTTGGAACAAGAAGAATCTTTGTAATTTAGAAGCAGCTACAACAAAAGTACACCAAATTGGAGGAGGGACAGTCCCTTTAAATCCTTTCTTCTCTTGTGAGGTTTTCTGTTATGTACTCTAAATAGTCTCCATCTTAATCATCTTATCATTTTCCTCAGATAAGTTATATTTGGCATTAAAAGCTACAGATCCTAGATTTATCTGTAATTTTATCTTTGGTCGCTCCTCATTTACAGTTTTTTTTTTTTTTTTTTTTTTTTTTTTTTTTTTTGTTGTTATCAATATTCATTCTTTCTATTTTTGTTCCTAACTATACTAACTTCTCTTTATCCAGTTATTATCTATATCCATATTTCTCCTCAGTGTGTCTTAGCAGCATTGCTTTTATTTATTTTTTAATTTTTTTGTATAAAGATCTTTCAGCATATTATTCTTCATTTGGTGCCTTACCATTTCATAGGCATTCATTGCCTTTGTGTACATTTGTAGACTATTTCCATGGCACAGTTTTCTCTGCTATCTATGTCATAACTACATTTATATCATATGATTTATCTTGTACATTATTTTCTATATAATCTCACTACATCCATTATGAAGCCTCACATTTCCATGTATGTGCACATAAATGCTGATTGCTCACCTGTTTTACATGATCTCTTTGGCTTTTCTGCTGTTTTCAGAATTTCTATGCCACCAGTAAATCTGTTATGCTTTCTTTTAATTTTGAATTTATAAATTCAGAAAACTGCTTCACAGCGTTTATGTATGTACTAAGACAAATATTTTTATTAACTCATTGGATGAGACAAGAGATCTAAATTGTGAAACTTACACAAAATGATGTAATATCACTAGCAGAGATTTCCATTGCTTTCACGTTAAGGACATGTGCTATAAGCTCTCCCTGAGAGTGCAATAATTAAAAACAATTTTGTCCAGGGCAATTTTTTGCTGAGATGAAATACTTTAATTTGAGGTCCACACATAGCACTGTACTTCCATAAAAAAATACTATAGCAGAGAATAAACTTGCAAGGAAACATGCCACTTTGACCTTTAATTCATGTATAGTTCCTTTTTCTGTTGTCACAGAAACTCTGTTGGCTATCAGGATTAAGTTGGCCTTATTTTAAATCATGTGACATTTGTCAATATAAAAATTAGTTTGTAACCACTCTTAGATGTCATTCTGGGACACACAAATATGAGTGTTTTGAACTGTATCTTAGTGTTTGAGAGATGATATTCATTTTGTAAGGGCTGTGGGTATAATGTTCTTAGGGCAGTATGAGGTTGATGGTGTACAATAATAATCCTAAGGTATTGAACAGTACATAGTTCCCATTATGAACTGGTTGGTGACTTTATTATTAAGAAAGCTATGTTTGATTGTGTTTGAAATTGGCACTTGTCATTCACAAAAATAGTTGTATTTGTGGAGATTGTTCAAAGAACCTGAACGTTTGAAGTGTGTACATGCAGGAGATATTGTTTTATACGGGACTGACTTGTAATTAAAGCAGTGAAAATACCCTACTTCATTACTATAACTACCTGAATCAAAGTTCCTGAACATAAATTTTAATGTCAAGCAGTCATGTGAAATCCACATTGTTTTACAAACCAGATGGTCCTCAAAAATTTTTATTGTAATTTTTATTGAAGTTTATATCACTGACTTTCCTTTATTTTCTATCTTGTGTGTATTGCAATGATTACGTAGGAAAAGAATTTTTTTTTTTCCTTGGCCGTTATCTCTGTAACATGCTTGTGAACAACCTATTACATAGTTTTCCGTTTACCTGTCCCAGCAAATGATGATATTGTTTTTATCTTTTGTTTTGACAGTATTTATGTTGAGAGCTTTGGAAAGCTTTGAATGCTTTTGAGTGTTTTTAAAAAAAGTCTTCAAGATAACTGGTAGGCCTCCATTTGTGAACGTTACTTTTTATATTGTCAGAATGTGGTATATTCTCCACCTTTTAATGTGAAATAAACATGTTTATCTGGAAGAACATGTTGATGGAAGTCAACTTTATGAATGTTTTTGGTCATTATTTAGGTAAAATAAGTAAAGTTTTGTTTAAATTTTCTTTAAATAAATATAATTATACACACAAGTGATGTATGATAAACTAGTTAACAATCATGTTCCTTTTGGCTTACATCTGTTGTAGCACATTACTAAGTTAGTGTATACACTGATGTTTTTGCTATCTTTTGTAATTCTGTGTAAATAATCGACATGCTTTATTATTTTTGTTTAAAAATTAATTTATTGTGCACCATTACATTTCTGTAATTGTAACAGATATTTATTTGTTTCCCATCCATTTACTTTATTTTTGTTGTGTTTTGAGACAGAAAATGCATATCATAGATGTAACAGTTTTGGAAAATAAAACAGCATAAACTATTTTTATTGCTAATGATCTAACTGCTGACCTTTGCCATTGTGTCACAGATATGTGTAATAGATTATTGGTTTAACTACCATAGTGTCATAGTGCAATAAATACACACAACTTTAGATGGTGAACAGTACAGAGAGCAGAAATTGCCCACTGTAATATTTTGTTGTTATCCTCCCAGAATAACTTTCATTAGAACAGTATGGTATATTTTGATTTGCTGGATCCAGTCTAAATATTTTTTACCTTTCTGTTTTTTCATGCTAATTATGCTTTAAATTACAAATAATTTTATCAGTTTTCTCAATTAACCCAATTCCACATGTCAGCTGGGCAGTTCTTGGAGAACCCCCTGTGTGAATTGTGCTTTATTCATCCCATGATGTACATTTGCAATCAATTTGGTTTTGCGTACATGAGACATGTCAGAAAGATGTATTACAGTGTCTGTCATTTTCATACTAATAAATAAAAATAGAATACTAAAATGATATTTCTATAAATAGATATGTCTATTTGGTAGGATAGGTAACAAGTTGTATCCAGCTCAAATTAGCAGTTTGTCCTTAACAAGTTCATACACAGAGTATAAGCATTTCAGTATCAATGCCTCATAGACATTTCTTTTCAATTAATAATAATAATAATAATAATAATAATAATAATAATAATAATAATATTTATTCAACATCGAATAATCAAATACAATCCCTAGAAATAATACAGTTTCAGGACATCATATAGATTATTCTTCTGAATACGTCAGTTTATAAATTTAAAAACTAATGGTTTGTTTGTATTAATAAATTTTACATTTGATGCATTTTACATTTGGTAGTATGCAATCACAATATTACAAATATTGTTGTTATCAACATCGTATTAGTTGTAAGTTACTTTAAACTATGAGCTTGACATACTTATGAAGCACTTTTCATATAGATATAGTACTCGTCTAAGGAATAAAAAGGGTTTTCAATTAGAATTTTTTTTAGCTGATCTTTTAATTTGTTACTAGGAAGGGTTGTGAAACTTTTTGAACTTTATCTGCAGTAACTTATCTCCTTTTAATTTATGGTAAATGCTAATTCTCATGCATTAATGAGTCTTGACAGACACTTGAACGCAGTGGGTGGGAAGCATAAATTTTATATTTGTTTCTTGTTCACACATGTGACAAAAATGGTTTGCTTCAAATTATTTGCGATTGGTACACAAAAAAGTAATAATTTCATGAATATATAGATAAGGGAGAGTAAATATTTGTAGGTTTCCAAATAATGGAGACATGGCTCTTAATTTGCACATATTCTTAATGATTTTCTCTGTATCTTTAGTACCACATTATTTTAGCCAAGTTTCCTCAAAAAGCAGCACCAAGTCAACTAAGAGTCAAAATAACTCATATATGCTACTTTTTGTGTGTCCATGTTAGTTACAATTTATAATATTTGCACTGCAAATGCAAAATGGCTTAGTTTGTTTGATAGTTAATCAATGTTTGTCTTCAAGCACAAATTTTTATCCAAATGTAATCTTAGGAATTTGCATATACAGGCTATTCCAAAAAGAATGACCTAATTTCAAAACTCCATATTTATTGATAAAAGCATACTAAACACGTGAGGTAAATTGCAAAATACTCACAAAATCTTTGTGGAAAGTTTTGAATATTTTGTAAAATGTTACGACTTTTTATCAAATTGAGAGGTATTTCCTTTGTTGCGATAGTCCGTTATACTGATTTCAGATTTTGTTACATTTTTAAAGAATTCATTGAAGCATTATTGAGTTTCCTTGAAGGTTAATTTTTGAAATTTCTTGTTTACAGACTTTAATGTCTAATTCAGATTTAATGACTGGCCACATGATCTTTGGCTTACTTGTGTGATTTAAAATTATGCTTGTATTTGGCATTTGTCTAGCTGCTTTTATAACCTTATTATGTAATTTTATAAAGTCCAACATATTCAATGGAATCGGTATTTCTGTTGTGTTTTAATCCTCTATGTAGTTGTTTTTTTCTTGGGGTAGAAATGCTTACACTGTTGATGATACACTTTAATTTTTTTGTTACTTTATTACCCCAGGACCTAGGTGGAAATGCTTCAATGAAGACATCTAAAAAAACTATTCAGAAATTTATCAATATTTGCATTATTTCACATACAGTTATCAAAACATCATTTTCTCTCTTTTTGCGTATTGCTAAATATGAACAAGTTTTCTTTGCCAAGTTCATTTTCATGTGGTTTCACATGCCTGAAATATTCCTATATGTCTGTGGTAGATCGGTGAACAATGCACAATGATCAGAGCTATACAAACATGATGAAAGTTTACACACATCTTAAAATACAAAATTAGTTAAAAGATTGTCGATGGGGACTTCTGACTCTGCATTTTCTTTGGTAAATTCAAAGAAATTCACTTTGAAACCTTGTTTATTTACTAAATCAGTGAATTTTAAAACACAACTCTGTTCACCTGTGATATCAGCAACAATTACATTTCTTTTATCTCTATGGAGATCTGGCATGCATTGAAGAGTTCTGTTGTTGATCTCTCTGTGATTTTTCATGTCAAAATTAACTAATATTTACTGGTAAGTAAATTATTGTTACACAGAAGCTCTCAAGTACACATTCTCTGTTCAAATTATCAAAGGAATTTCATGATTTGTACCACTGTGGAGGAGTATAAAGAGCCTCCATATGACTTGTTTCTTTTGAAAAAGTTGCTTGCTAAGTTGAAATTTCCAGTTTTGTTTAAAATTTTAATTGTGTTCTCAATAAAACAGAATGACTTTGGATTTGCCTATTTTAGAGCTTTTGTTATTTGATGCATCAATATTTAAATGACTTATATTCCAATGCATAATATTTGTACTCTTGACTTCAGCTTACAAAATTCATCTTTTTTGTTAAAAGGAAATGGTCTAGCTTTGTCTTTTCCATTACCATACTTTTATCATCTCAACCAATTCTTATCAGTTCCCTGTATTTTTATAACTTGGCGTATCTGTGAACATTTTGCTCA
Organism: Schistocerca gregaria; assembly: GCF_023897955.1. NCBI lineage: Eukaryota > Metazoa > Arthropoda > Insecta > Orthoptera > Acrididae > Schistocerca > Schistocerca gregaria. The sequence goes on from NC_064925.1 coordinate 459,656,113, forward strand.
TAGTGTATCTTTTCCAGACACTTTCTCTTGAAAATTGGGTGGGTTAAATGAGTACCACTTCTTGTTTGTTGCACTGTTCTTTAATGTGTTTGGAGAATATCCATACAATTTAGGGTAAAACCTTGAGCTTTCGATGATTTCCACCATTTTCTTCATCAGGGGCAACTGACTGTCAAAATTGCTCCTTTGGTGGCCTTATATAGCCCAAATTTGGGTTCTGATTGGTCGGTAGTCATGTCATACTGTCACAGATGTTGTCAGTGTCTGTGCTGGTGGCACCACCACTCCTGCCATACTGGAAACATTGCATCGAATATCTCTGGCCCTTCTTTGCATCAAGAGCTCACTTCCATGCACTGCTAACATTATTTCTGCCATCACAGATGAAGTTTATTTCTCACATTCATATTTGTACAACCTCTTTAATTGTAGAGTACCAGTAAGTGGGAGCATGGGACAAAACGTCTGTTTCATCAAACAGTGTCTGTGAGCCTGTGCTTGGCAACTGCAGATTTCTTCAGTTTTTGATTTTTAATATATCTTCGATATTCTGCACAACACTCAGAAATCGTGCAAATGGACAGGTGTAATTTCTTCTGCACTCTCATGGGATGTTGTAAATCCCAGGAATCCAGAGGCCAAGACACCCTTAACAGAGTGTAGCATCTGTTTTATCTTCTTAGGAGGTTGGAAAATAGATCTGCTACCTCATCTTCCTAGGACTCTGCTTATTTTGCTGGATGTAGCATCTCAGAAGGGAAGGAATGCAATCAGTGGCTCATCACATGAATGTTCAATATTTTCACATTTCCTGTTCTTGGAGAATGCTGACTTGATGCCATGTGACTCATAGCCATTCTTTCGGAACACATACTTCAGATCATTAATTTTTGGAATCCAAGGGGCTTGTCAGAAAACAGTTTTTGTTCTCTGTACCAGTGTATTTAAAGCTGGTCTCATCTGGACCGGATGGTGAAAATCCTGGGCACTAAGGTATAAATCAGTGTGTGTTGCTTCTGGTACAATGAGTAGCTGAGATGTCCATCTGACTTTCATTGTATCAGAAGGCATCAAATTAGCTGTCTCAACAATGGACTGGATGTTTGTGTGCATGCTGTTCATAAGTTCCATAGAAGTGCTCAAGAGCTTCTGCATTGTGAGGCCAGACCATAAATGTGTTGTCAACATAATTATGAAATGAAGATGGACAAAGGAGAACCGAATTTAATGTGCATCTCTCAAAATGTTCCATAAGCAAGTTGCCAATTGCCGGCGGACAACAGAGAACCCATAGCCATTCCGTCCATCATTTTGTAAAGTTTACTGCCACATAAGAAGTACATGGTCATCATAGCATGTTGGAACAACTTTATCATTTCAGGACAAAAATGGTCTGCCAACAGATTTAATGTGCCCATCAAAAGAACTTTTATGAATACTGAGATCACATCCAGGCTGCCTAAAATATCATTTGGGCAAACTCTAATCTGTTTAGTTTTCTCCATGAATGTCTGAGAATCTTTGATGTGATGTTCACTGTGAGCAACTCTTGGAGTCATCAACTTAGTTAAATATTTGGCCAGCTTTTAGGTAGGAGAACCAGTGATGGTAACAGCTGGCCTCAATGGGATACCTTCCTTGAGGACTTAGGTAATCCATACAGCCTAGGAGGTCCAGGAGCTCACGCTTTGATTTTTAGTGATACACCAGAATTCTTCAGGAGCTCCACTGTTTTTGTGATGTGTACAGAATTGGGTTCTATTTTAGGCATTTGTGTGGGCACTGTCTTCCAACAACAGTGCCACTTTGCTGTGATATTCAGTGGTATTAAGAATATCTGTGACATTTCTCTTGTCAGCTAGAAGTACCACAATATCTTCATCTCTCCGCAATGTGCAGAGCCCCTCTATTTCTCTGCCCTGCTGATGTTAGATTTGGGTGACTTGGATGAGGCTAAAATGCTAATGGTGGCAAGTCTTACACTGTCAGCACTATCTTGTGAGAGATGCCACACTGCCTGTTCTACTCCATTAATGAACTCCACAATAGGTACAGTGCATGGGAATTGAAGACAGCCTATGATCTTATCTCATTCTTTCTCAACCAGTGCTTCCCTTTCATGCCCCTCAACTTGTTTCTATACAAGTTGTAAATAGCCTTTCATTCCCTGTTATTTACCCCTGCTTCCTTCAGAATTTCAAAGAGAGTATTTTAGTCAACATTGTCAAAACCTTTCTCTAAGTCAAAAAAGCTATAAACATATTTTTACTTTTCCTTAACCTATATTCTAAGAAAAGTCATAAGGTTAGTATTGCCTCGCATGTTCCTACATTTCTCCGGAGTCCAAACTGATTACCCTGATGTCAGTTTCTACCAGTTTTTCAATTCTTCCGAAAAGAATTTGTGTTAATATTTTGCAACCTTGACTTATTAAACTGACAGTTCAGTAATATTTACACCTGTCATCACCAGTTTTCTTTGGAATTGTAATTACAATTATTACATTTTTCTTGAAGTCTGAGGGTATTTAGCCTGTCTTGTACATCTTGCACACCAGTTGGAATAGTTTTGCCATGACTGGTTGTCTCAAGACTATCAGTAGTTCTGACAGGATGTCTCTTCTTCTGGAGCCTTGTTTTGCCTTAAGTCTTTCAGTGCTCTTGTAAATTTATATCACAATATCATATCTCCCATCTCACCTACCTACATCCTCTTCCTTTTCTATTATGTTTCCTTCAATTTCATCACCATTGTATGGACCCTCTATATATTCCTTCCACCTTCCAGCTTTCTCTTCTTTGCTTAGTATTTGTTTTCCATCTGAGCTCTTGATATCCTTTCTCCAAAGACCTCTTTAATTTTCCTGTAAATGGTATGTATTTTTCCCCTAGTAAAATGTGCTTCTAAATCCTCACATGGGCCTCTAGCCACGCCTGCATAGCCATTTTGTACTTACTGTTAATCTCATTTTTTAGATTTTTATTCCATTTTGCCTGCTTTATTTCATCCTTTCATCAGTTAAATTCGACATATTCTGTGATATCTCAGGATTATGCCTTGTCTTTTTACCTATACATTTGCTTTCTGTTATTCTGCTTAATACTCTATCTACTTAGCACTCTGCCTACTTTTATCATTCTCTTAAATGGATTACTTTACTATGTGTGCAGCCTTAACAACCACTTGGTACTCTGGCCACCACTTAACCCTACTCTTCAGAGATTACAGTAAGACAAAGATAGAACAGTAAGGCAAGGATATGCAGTTAATGTCATCTGTGTACCGAGACTCAAATACAGACCATTATCTTTCATGCACAGATTTCTTACTGAATGACTTTTGCAGATGCATTTCATGGTGCAAGTCAAAGCTTTAATCCATCAGCATCGTCTCTTTTACTGAAGACAAGAATCTAGATTAGAGCCCTGAAACACAGTTTTAATTGATCAGGAAGTTTGGTACAGTGTACCTTCTGCTGCAGAATAAAAGTTCCATTCTAGAGGCTTCAAGCTCTAAAATGTCCATAATAATAGCAGTGATGAAGATTTTCTATGGCTTGACTTCCTTATTTGGGTGTTATTCCTCATATGGATTTTGGATCAAATCAAATAAAATCATATTTTTATTATCATCTAACATGCGTCATACACTCGGAGATTGTAACATGTCAATTGTGACACTATATGCGGACTAACAAAATTAATCTAAAGTTGTAAGTAAAATACACATGTTGTTACTTCTTTATGCATGTACTGTTTCACATGGTTATCATTCAAGAAATATTCTGCATTGTGATAGCATTTACTTTTCAGATAGTTTTCAGGTCTCCTTCACTATTTTTTTTTTATTTCATGCCCATAGACTGTATAGTTTTTTTATGTAGTTGTAATCTGTGGGTAGGTGACATGTAACTTGCTCTATGTCTAATCTCCTACTGAAGCAAGAAGCAATTGCCTCAACAAATTGGGAGTTTCTCTTTGTAAAAATGAGTCATATCTAGGTGTACATGCTTGGAGTAGACATTAGATTTAACTTTTCAAATTAAGATTTGTGATGGTGTGCTTAGCTCCTGCAGTAGCTCTGATAACCTGTAGTCTAAAAGCTTTGAGTAGATTAGTTCATTTAGAACTTCAGAAAATTATACTACACCTATGACTGGAACAAAATATGCATTGTATACAGTCTTTTTAACAGCTACATTAGTGATATTATATAATGACATTCATGACATAAACGAGACTTTTCAATTGACTCAGTATGCTGTCCACGTAATTACTCCACAGCATAATTTTATTTACTATTACATCAAGACCTTTGACACAGTTTACAATGTTCAAATTTTTGCCCTCATAGTGTATTTCGCTTATACATTGTGCAGATTGTTTTGTTGTGAAATTAACCATTTTTGTTTTTGCAAAATTTAATTTCATATTATTACGTCTGGCCCATGTCTCTGCTTCCCCAAGTGTCTGGTCAATATGCAGATTAACTCTTCATCTGTTTTACAGTAGACAGTCAATGTTGAATCATCTACATAGAACATGGTACTGGTCTCAGCCTGGAATGGTGTATCATTGATCTAACACATAATTGGTAGTAGCTCCAATACAGAACCTTTTGGAATACCTAATTGTTTGTGTTTCCAGCCAGAGTGAAATTTCCTGCTGCTGTTATGAACAAGTACTCTTTATTTTCTGTTTGCGAAGTACAATGACAACCGCTTTTCTTGAAGAACATACCTTGAGAAGCAGATCTTAATTTACAGTATTAAAAGCTTTTGTGAGTTCACGAAAGACAGATACATACATTCTATTATCAAAACGTCTGCTAACGTATGTGACTTACTTATTGTTTGGGTTGTGCTGCAGCCTTTCCTGAAACCAAATAGATTGTGTAAGAACAGTGCTGTGGAATGAATTATAATTTTATATCTGATCAGCTGCAGCTCTTTCAAATATTTTTGAGAAAATTGGTAACAGTGAGATGAGTCTATAGTCCCTATTTCATATTGTTCACCCCTTTTATGAATTGGCTGTATTTTAGCATATTTTAATTGATCTAGGAGACATACCTCATCAAAAGACTGACTGAATATGAGAAAGAATGAATATGCAGTGCTATCATACACTATTTTTATTATTATGAGGAAGAATGAATATGCAGTGCTATTGTAGGCTATTATTATTATTCTAATGCAGACCTTATCCCATCACACAGAGATTAAATCTTTTATGGTCATTGTGATTTTCATATATGCACTCAAAACATGGGAAAACTTAAAATCTGAGCAATTTCTCTCTGTCGTACTAGGATTTGTACTTAGTGGAGGGCAGTCGGTAATTTTATTACAATTTATGAGGAAGTCATTGAAGTATTCACATATGACACTGGGACCTGTAACATCTCTACCATTTATCATTAGCGTAGAGAGTTTTTTCTCTCCATTCATTGCAACTTTCCTTCTTAAACCAAACAGCTTAATAAAAAATAGGCAGATTTGGGGTATGAGTTAGCTTTTGCCCCCATTTGTAGTTTACTCTTTATAGAAGTAGACACAAATTCCTGCTTGTTATTTACTTTTATGGGACTCAGTCTGTTCCGTAACCGGTACAAAATGGAAGCATTCCTTGAATATACTCACGAATTCAATTGAAAAGTGCTTGTAGTTGTCATTTGTTGAAGTATGTTTCCTGACTGGTCACATGGTGAAGCTTGTGTTTTTATTAATATTTTCACATTTTCTTGACTGAAGTTCCTACATACACGCATCTAAAAAAGTTATTCATCACCCCAGTTCCCAGAACTCCAGAAGATAGACATTGACTGTAGATATTGTATCACAGTCCCTTTGACTGTTCAGAGATGTCACTAAACCCGCCCAAAGACGTAAACAGCCGCGCATGAGCAGCACCTATTAGATGGAAGGCGTCCGACAGCCGATCAGTTCCAGACATTCCACCAGGAAGGAGGTACACGGCTCATGTTGTCTGTAGTTCAACCATGGCTAGACGTCCGCATTATTACTTTGTGCCAGGAAGGGCTCTCAACAAGGGAAGTGTCTAGGCGTCTCGGAGTGAGCCAAAGCGATGTTGTTCGGACAGGGAGGAGATACAGAGAGACAGGAACTGTCAATGACATGCCTTGCTCAGGCTGCCCAAGGGCTACTACTGCAGTGGATGACCACTACCTATGGATTATGGCTCGAAAGAACCCTGGCAGCAACTCCACCATGTTTAATACTGCTTTTTATGCAGCCACAGGAAATTGTGTTACGACTCCAACGGTGTGCAGTAGGCTGCATGATGCACAACTTCACTCCTGACATCCATGGCAAGTCCCATATTTGCAACCATGACACCATGTAGCATGATACAGACGGGCTCAACAACATGCAGGATTGGCATCATGTTCTCTTCACCAATGAGTGTTGCATATGCCTTCAACCAATCATCGGAGACGTGTTTAGAGGCAACCTGATCAGGCTGAACGCCTTAGACACACTGTCCAGTGAGTGCATCGAGATGGAGGTTCCCTGCTGTTTTGGGGTGGCATTATGTGGGGCCAATGTACACCACTGGTGGTCATAGAAAGGGCCGTAATGGCTGTACAATATGTGAATGCCATCCTCAGACTGATAGTGCAACCATATTGGAAGCTTATTGGCAAGGCATGCATCTTTGTGGATGACAGTTCGTGCTCTCATTGTGCATATCTTGTAAATAACTTCCTTCAGGATAATGATATTGCTCGAATAGAGTGGCCAGCATGTTCTTCAGGCATGAACCCTATCAAACATGCCTGGGATAGATTGAAAAGGGCTGTTTATGGATGACATGATCCACCAACCACTCTGAGGGATCTATGCCACATCGCCATTGAGTGGAACAATCTGGACCAAAAGTGCCTTGATTAACTTCTGGATAGTATGCCACGATGAATACAGGTGTGTATCGATGCAAGAGGACGCGCTACTGGGTATCAGAGGTACCAGTGTGTACAGCAGTCTGGACCACCACATCTGAAGGTCTCGCTGAATGGTGGTGTAACATGCCATGTGTGGTTTTCATGAACAATAAAAAGGGTGGAAATGATGTTTATGTTGATCTCTATTCCAATTTTCTGTACCGGTTCTGGAACTCTCAGAACTGAGGTGATGCAAACCTTTTTTTGATGTGTGTATTTTGCTTGTGCAGGCTGCATTTAATTTTCGTAATGATACAGTGTGTGCATCTTGGTCTGATACTCCTAAATCTAGAATTATTTTTTACACTATAATTATAACTACTTACAATACTATAAATACATATTGAAGTAGTTGTTGCTGTAACTTTTGTACATTAATCAAAATTTAGATTTAGCCTATTTAAGGATATTAGATTCTTTAAATGTGAAGCAAATTTCTCATCTATATTGAAGTCAGCACTTACAATTAGTTTCTTATACAGTTTTTAATTTTTTGACTTTTTGTAGCAGTTTCAAATTTAGCTGGGATTAGAGAGATTATATGATACAGTCCCAAAGGGTGCAATATATACTGATACACTTCAAGTTCTATACAATGACTTTTGAATGTAAGTGCGTCATTTAGATGGCTAAAATTCTCTCTGGTTTCATAGATTACCGATTATGGAACTAGTATGGAAGAGCCTCCATACCCATTAGGTTGTAACAAAAACTGGCAATCAGTTTGTGGCTTGTAAGTTTATTGATGAGATTAATGTTTTCAGTTTTAAGACACTGTTCATTTAGACATATAACTTCTACTGATTGTTTCATACTTCTTAACAGAATATGTATATTGTGAAGCTTCCTGATCATTCCTTCAGAGGTACTTCCAATGTTTAAATGAATAACAAAATTACCACTTTGTATATTATCAGGCAAAACATCTTTAAAACTAATTTAATTATAAGGCAAAGGAACTTCCACCTATGTATTGATTACTTGTTCTGGATTGTTAATGTTAGGCTGAATTTGCCTTAGAATTAATGACTTTCTGTAGTTTTCCTGCACTGAGAATTTAGGGTGATGGCTTGTCTGACGTTTCAGCTGCTTTTTGCATTATTTTGTCCACAGTTTTTTTTTATATCTTATGCAAGTCTCTCGTTCAGATATGTTCGAAAGAACACACTCTATATCCATATAAATATATAGTTCTGGCAATGCCGCCCATTACCCCCTTCTTCTGTGCAGGTGCACTCATATTCCCCAAACTCTTACGGGACTTGGTAAGAATGTCTTCCATGAGTAATGAGTGTGTTGTGGTGGGACACTACGAATGTAGTGTGTGGACACACAAGGTTAGAATGTGGGTCTCATGGGAGGCATGCATGAGATAGCCCCTGCAGTCGCACTATCCTCTGTGCCCTCGGTGGCTCAGATGGACAGAGCGTCTGCCATGTAAGCAGGAGATCCCGGGTTTGAGTCCCAGTCGGGGCACACATTTTCACCTGTCCCCATTGATATACAGGTATATCAATGCCCGTCAGCAGCTGAATGTATTAATATAATTGTCATTTTGTTCTAGATGGCTGCAGGTCATCAGTGGTGTCCATTCTTTCAGACATGTCATATCCATAAAAGTATATCTTAGCAGAATGGTTAAGTGTTCTTCATATGTTGTAAAAATAGCTTTGTCACAACTGTTGATGGCAGAAAGTCTTACATGTTTGAACTTTGAACAGAAGTGTTTTAATTTTTGATTCTTTGCCAAATTTCACTATTCAGGGCAGACCAGTCTGCCGGATCAAGTCTCAAAATCTCACCAGTAGATTATCACAGTTGTGATTGATAGCAAATACAGGCTAACAACCAATTTGTTTATAAATGCACTGACCTCACTGCAGCAAATGTCATGTAATCCTGATACAAGAACACTGGAGTCCCTTTTAGTAGAATTGGAACATTGTTATTCAGTATTGCTGGGCACCTTTCTGAGCTTCACCCAAGGCATAATGACAGCCTTCACAATATTGAACTCTTTGGCAGAGTTTGACACAAGGTTGGAAATATTGTGTCGTAGCTGTCTCCAAATTTTTGGGTTTTCATTTTTGCATCTCTCAAGAACTGTTCTTTGCAGATTTTGCATCTGTTTTTGACAGTCCACTTTTACACATGATTTTTAAGACAGCAGTGCTGTTTTTTTGCATTTTCAGGTGTAGGCTTTTCACTGGCTACCTTTTGTATACAGAAGAATACTGAAGATAAGGTGGATAGATCACGTAACTAATGAGGAGGTATTGAATAGGATTGGGGAGAAGAGAAGTTTGTGGCACAACTTGACTAGAAGAAGGGATCGGTTGGTAGGACATGTTTTGAGGCATCAAGGGATCACAAATTTAGCATTGGAGGGCAGCGTGGAGGGTAAAAATCGTAGAGGGAGACCGAGAGATGAGTACACCAAGCAGATTCAGAAGGATGTAGGTTGCAGTAGGTACTGGGAGATGAAGCAGCTTGCACAGGATAGAGTAGCATGGAGAGCTGCATCAAACCAGTCTCAGGACTGAAGACAACAACAACAACAACAACACCTTTTGTATATGTTTAGGGCATTGTTCCATACCTACTACTGTTACACTATTTTGTTCTGGAGTGTCCTTTTATGTTTTATCAGATTCAGAGCCTTTCTCGGTTAAATGTGAGCTATATGTTACAAAACTCTTATTTTCGTCCACTTTTAAAGTATTGTTTTATCCCAGACTTTTTCATTTGTGTTCTAGAGCAGCACATTTCATTTGGGTGCTTAGCTAAGACCATAGCCAATTCCCAGACTCCCCCTTCTATAACTCGGCTGAGATTCCATCTCTAAGGCCTCCTCCTACATTTATATCCATACTCTGCTAACCAGAGTGAATTGCATGGTGGAGCATACTTCCCGCACTAGAATATTCGGTATTAACATTTCTTCCAGTTCTGTTCATGTATGAAGTGTGGATGAATGACTGCCTGAAGGCATCTGTGGGCACTGTAATTAGTCTAATCTGGTCTCATGGAAGTAATACACAGGGGCCATGGACTAGTACTGGCTTAATCACTTGATACTGATTCCTGGAATTTTGTGACCAGGCGTTTGCAGGATGGTCAACATCTGCCCTTGCGCACCTGCCAGTTCTGATTTTTCATCTTTTCCACTATGCTCTCCTGCGACTATTCGTGCTATCCTTTGTACACATTCAGTATTCCCCGTTACCCCTGTCTGGCACAGGTCCCACACACATAAGGAATATTCTAGTGTGGGTCACATGAGTGTTTTGTAAGCAATCTCGTTTGTAATGAGGATCACCCTGTGGCTAAACATGCCTTGATGCACGGGCAGCACATCTTGGCACAGTGTTACACCGTCCGAGTTATCTGGATACTTCCCACCAACACCAACCTATCCGAACTCCGGAGATGGGAACTTGCCCTTCAGTATAGCCTCTCTTCTCGATATCCGCCAGGCCTCCACCTCCGCTAATTTCAATTTGCCGCCACTCATACCTCACCTGTCTTTCAACAACTTCTTTGCCTCTGTACTTCCGCCTCGACTGACATCTCTGCCCTTACTCTTTGCCTTTAAATATGTCTTCTGTGTGTGTGTGTGTGTGTGTGTGTGTGTGTGTGTGTGTGTGTGTGTGTGTGTGTTTTCTTTCAACAACTTCTTTGCCTCTGTACTTCCGCCTCGACTGACATCTCTGCCCTTACTCTTTGCCTTTAAATATGTCTTCTGTGTGTGTGTGTGTGTGTGTGTGTGTGTGTGTGTGTGTGTGTGTGTGTGTGGCGTGGGCGCGCGCGCGCACACCTGTCCTTTTTTTCCCCTAAGGGAAGTTTTTCCGCTCCCAGGATTGGAATGACTCCTTACCCTCTCCCTTAAAACCCACATCCTTTCGTCTTTCCCTCTCCTTCCTGAAGAAGCAACCATCGGTTGCGAAAGCTAGTAATTCTGTGTGTGTGTTTGTGTGTTTTGTTCATTGTGCCTGTCAGCTGGCGCTTTCCCGCTTGGTAAGTCTTGGAATCTTTGTTTTTAATATAATCTTGTTTGTAGATAGATTTCATTTTCCCTGTATTCTACCAATGAAACGATGTCTGTCACTTCCTTTACCTACCGCTGAGCCTATGGGATCATTTCATTAAATATCCACACATATTATTACACCAAGGTATTTGTATGAGTTGAGTGATTTCACCTGTGTTTCATTTATATTGTAGTCATAACACAATTTTTTTTTTAATTTGGTAAAATGCACAGTTTTACATCTCTGAACATTTAGCGTCAGTTAGCAGATTTCAAACCACTGAAAAATCTTATCAATATCTGACTGTGTAGGATAACCATTACCTGCACAAGCATGCCCTTGATAGCTGCACCTCCGTTGAATCTGGCAGAAAATTTGGTGGTGGGGACCATATACCTATAATAATGTGGTCTGCCCTGGATTTGCATTTCAGATACTTTAAATGCACTTAGATGTCGATTGAATTACTGTTTATGGCCAGATTGAATCTAACCTATTGTAGTTACCATAAAGATAGCCAGACAGCCACACACTGCAATATTGTTAGAGTGCAGTAACATAACATTGGAGTAACTACTCACTAAATTCACGTGTGGCAAACATATGTAACTAACATGTTGGTTGTTGGGGTTAACATAGCAACTGAAAAGGATCGCTGGATATTTCTGCAACATTTTCAGTTGGTACTCCACTACAGATAACTACACTGTCTTTGAAAATTCTGAAGTTATCACTAATACTGTCAACCTGCGCATTAATGTACAACATGAACAACAAGAATTCTCAATCTTTGCACACACCTGGAGTTCCTTCTAAGTTTCTTTACTGTGGAGGACCAGGGAGTACTTGCATGATTCAATTCTTACACAACTGCACAGATGAGTGGTATCAGGATCATTCAGGAGGAGTGTCGCATAATTTGTGATGTGATTCTACAAGTGAACATGAATGAAAAATGTCCTATGAACATGTGTCCAATTTTTGATCATTACGAAACTGGAGTGGGTTGCATCCGTGAATGAATTTGAAGACAAGTGTGAATATGATTTACCAAAATGCTGTGCAGATGCTGGGGTGGACAGAATAATGGTGGAAACAGATGACTGATCCGTCCTACAAGAGTTAAGGGGATTCTCCAACAGATGGCAGCACTGTGACGTTGCATCAAGTCAACAACTGCAAGCCTACCCAGTGTGCAATTGTGTTGGATCAGTGAACATTCGTGAGACCATGTGTGTGTCATACTTGAGTTTTATTTAAGTGAGTGAGTCCATCGGTCTGTGAATACCAACACATTGCATATGTTCATCCGTGCAGAATACACAGACATGTTGTTAGTGTATGGGTGCTGTAATAGCAATGCATGTGTGGCTGTAACTGAATGCCATAGATGTTTCCGTGATTGATGAACACCCTGTGTCAGGATATTTCCCAGGGTTTTTCAAACAACACGTGAATCCAGAACACTACCCAGTGTACAAGTAACATCAGAACATGAGGCTGTCTACTCAGCTGGAGAAAGGGAAGACATTGTTGCAGTTGCACAACACAGTCCCACCACCAGAACATGGTGCATTACCCTTCAGCTCATACTCCAGAAACACGAGTGTGGCTTACATTACATTCCAAGGTCTTATATCCATTTCATGTGCAACCTGTGCATTCAGGTGACTCACTAAGCAGACAACAATTTTGTGAATAGTTGGCTGTACACACAGACGACATGAAACACACTTTATTTACAGATGAGGCTACTTTTACTCACTACGGTATCATGGACACCCACAGTCTCCATACACGGGTGACAAAGAACCCACATGACATTAGGGAAATAAGATTCCCAGTGAGGTTCTCAGTGAACGTCTAGTGTGGTATGATTGATGACCTGGTGACAGGGTCTGTGTTCCTGCCAAATTGCATGATGGCCACAGCATATACAAATTTCCTGATAGAAGTCCTACCTGCACTATTGGAAGACACGAGATTAGAGCAATGATGGCAAATGTACCTCTAACATGATGGATCATCAATTTACTGTACCAGACAAGTATCTCTGTACCTGAATAACATGTTTCCTCAATGGTGGATTGACTATGTTGGACCCATTTACTGGCCTGCCAGATAACCCAACCTAACCCAACTAGAATTCTATTTATAGGGCTGGTTTAAGGAGTATGTGTATGCTACAAAGGTGCATACACATGAAGAACTCATTGCTTGCATTACCAATACTGTTGCCTGCATTAAAACGTACCGAGGTGACACAACACACCCTCCACTGCATTGACAAATGCATTGAGAGGGGTGGGGGACTTTTTGAACACTTCTTGTAGGCTGGATCAGTCATTTGTCACACCATTATTCTGTACACCACAGTGCCTACACAGCATTTCAGTAAATAATATTCATACTTGCCTTCATATTCATTTGTGGATGCTCAGAATCTTCAATCCGTTAGTGTTTCATAACGATCAAAAATCGGGCACATGTTCGTAGGACTTTTTCAATTTATTTTCACATGTAGAACCACATACAAATTATGTGATATGGCTCCTGATCATCCTGTAAATATTAATGTCTGTGGGTCAGAGAAACAGCTGAAATCATTAAAGCTGAACAAGGTCCTAGTGTCCATTGGAATTTGTCAGAGTTTGTACAGAATTTGTGGCTGAGTAAGCAGTATCCCCTAGATCCTTCTGACAATAAACAGGGCCTAGTGGTTGGAAGAAAGCACAAGTTACACCCATCTACAAGAAGGGTAGCAGAGGTAATCCACAAAACTACAGACCAATATTTTTGACATTCATTTATTGTATAATCTTAAAGCATATTATGAGCTCAAACATAATGTGATATCTCAAATGGAATGATCTCTTCCAACATGGATTCTGAAAACATTGTGCATGTGAAACCAATTTGCACTTTTCTAAATGAATGGATATGGTGAATCTTCCTGTATGCCTTGAGCTCCAAAAGCATGTGATTTAACACCACCCCATTGGTTAATAAAGAAAGTACAACTGTATGGGGCATCAAAAAAAAAATTTCACAAGTTTGAGGGCTTCTTGGTAGGTGGGATGCACTATGTTATCTTGGATGGGGAGTCATGCTGCAGGGAAGCTTGTTGAGATATTTGCTGTCTATTAATAATCTGGCAGACAGTGTTAATAGTTACCTCAGACATATTGCAGATGATGAAGTTACCTATAGTAAAGTACTCCCTGAAAAGGCTGCACAAATCAGTCAGATCTTGATAAGAATCCAAAGTTATGCAAAGACTGACAATCAATTTTAAATGTTCAGAAATGAACAATTATGCACTTCAAAGATGGAAAGAAACTAGTATCATGTGACCACTGCATAAAAGTCACAATTAGAATAGTTAATACATACAAATACCTCAGTGTATCAAACTGAAGGGATATTAAGTGGGATGATCATATTGGCTCAGTTGTAGGTAAAACATGTGCCACACTTAAGTTCCTTTGTAAGATACTGGGGAGCAGGCATTCAGTCTATACAAAGTACACTGAAACACTCATGCCACCTATCCTAGAATAAATGATTGGGGGTTATTGACTATACAGAGAGAGAGGCAGCACAAGCGTCCACTGCTTTGTTTGATCATCAAGGGAGCATCGTGGAAGTGTTGAAGTACTTGAACTGGCAAACACTTGAAGGTAGACACCAGCTCTCCTGAGAAAGCCTAATTAAATAGTTCCAAGAACCAGTAATGAGTGAAGATTCTTGGAATAAATTGAAACACCATATACACTGCTCTTGTTAGACGGCAAGGAAATAATGTGCAAACAATCATTTAAGCAGTCATTTTCCAAGCACTCCATATGTGAATAGGTTGGGAAGTGACCTCAGTATGTTACACAATGGGAATTATCCACTTCCATGCATTTTGCAGTGGTTTACAGACTATAAATATAAATGTAGATTTGTTGATGTCTCTCCATCTATGATATCATGCTGTGTCCTCCCTATTACATTCTACCATCAAGAACCGATCTCTGTGATTCAAACTGACCTGTAGTCTCTCCTAAAAGCCTTAGGTCCTCCACAAGGGCTCACACCTTAATCCACAGAACCTCTTACCCCACCCAAACCATGCACCCCACATTAACCTTCTTCCTAAGATCCATAAAGTCAATCATCCTGGCCATCCTATAATTGCTGGCTTCAAAGCACCCACTGAACGTGTATCTGCCTGAGTTGATCAACACCTATAACCCATAGTACAAAAACTTCCCTCCTACATCAAAGATACCAACCATTTTGTGGCTTGTCTGGAATCCATGGCCATCCAACTCCCACCGCACACCTTGCTTGTCACCATTGATTCCATCTCCATCTATACCAAAATCCCCCACGAACATGGTCTTTCTGCTGCTGAACATTTACTCAGTCAGTGCCTACCTGATTCCAAACCTATGGCATCCTTCTTGTTCATCTTAATTGACTTTATACTTACCAACAACTACTTCATCTTTGAGGGGCAGACATACAAACAGATCAGGGGTTTGGCCATGGGAACCAGAATGGCCCCTTTCTATGCCAACCTTTTCATGGGTCACTTGAAAAAGACTTTCCTGGGACCCATAAGCCTTCAGCCCCTGGTTATGTTTAGATACGTTGATGACATGGACTCATGGTGAGCCTGACCTCTTAACATTTCTGGAATCTGTAAATATCTTCTCCCAGTGAAATTTCACATGATCCTATTCCGAATACCGTGCCACTCTCTTTGATGTTGATCTGATCCTCACTGAAGCCCAGCCACACACTTCTGACCACATTAAACCTACTAACAGAAAACAGTACTTACTTTTATGAAAAGGAAAGTTGCTACTCACCATATAGCAAACATGCCGAGATGCAGATAGGCACAACAAAAAGAAAGATTGTCACAAAGAAAGCTTTCGGCTAGTAAGGTCGTCGTCAACCTGCCCCCCCCCCCTCCCCCCCCCACACACACACCAACTTCAGTTGTGTGTGTGTGTGTGTGTGTGTGTGTGTGTGTGTGTGTGTTTTTTTTTTTTATTGTTGACGAAGGCCTTACTGGCTGAAAACTTTATTTGTGACAGGCTTTTTGTTGTGCCTATCTGTGACTCATCATCTCTGCTATAAGGTGAGTAGTAACTTCCCATTTCATAATATTGTTACATTCCATCCTGGATTTTCCATTGTTTGATTAGTACTTACATTTTGACAGTTGCCATCCTTTCCATGTCAAACGTTTCCTCCTACACAGCCTTGGCATTCGAGGTAAATGTATTCCTATGCAGACTCTGTACAGCAATACACACCACCATTCTCACTACAGCCATCACATTACATTAGGTGTTCCACAGGATTAGACCATGGGTTCCCTTCTGTTCTTGATATATGTGAATTATCTCCCTTCTTATCTGAAATAAGAAGCTTTGTTGACTGTACAAGCATAATCAACTAAAAGAAACTCCAGTAGAAAATGATACAAATGATGTCTTTGGAAAAGTTATTGATTGGTTTTCTGCCAATTGGCTTGTTCTGAATTTTGAAGATACAGAAATTAGCAAGCTAACATACTTTGCAAACTATCACTCTCTGATGTCATACGGAATATTATTTTGGTGTAACTCGACACTTAGGCAAAAAGTATTCACTGCTCAAAAGAAAGTGGTTAGAATAACGTGTGGGGCTCATAGTCGCACATCTTGTAGGAGTCTGTTTAAAAGGTTAGGACTTCTTACTACAGCCTCACAGTACTTTTAATCAGTAATGAAATTTGTTGTCAACAACATGGACCAGTTTACAAAAAACAGTGACTTTCTTGAGTATAATACCAGAAGAAAGAAAGACTTACAATATCATCTACTTAACCTATCTTTGGCACAGAAAGGGGTAAAATAGGCTGCTGTAAAACTTTCTGATAAATTATCAGATGAAATAAAATATCTGAAAGACAGCAGTAATAGTTTCAAAAATAAATTGAAATCATATCTTCTTGACAACTCATTCTATACTACAGATGAATTCTTGAATAGGAATAAATAAATCTGTAGGTATAATATATGCATTTTTTGCCATTTAAGGGAGTGGGGTAGATAATAAAAATTTTAAGCTAAAAAAATAAAAGACCTTGATTCATATGTGTATTTCTTGTGCTCTTTGACATGTTCCACCACATAATGGTTACCATGAGATTGATCAATGGAACACGTAACTAACTAACTGGACATAATTATCCCACCAGCCTTTTTCAAAACCAGATTTCCTGGGCCATCACATCCAGTCATGATACTGCAGAGCCCTCTAAAAAAAACAACTTTGGAGCATGCCACTTGTCACTCAGTATTATCGTAGTCTTGAATGTATTAATCAGCTACTTTGACGAGGCCATGACTTCCCAAAATCATGCCCTGAAATGTCTGAGATTTTGCCCACCACACATAGAATAGCTCTTCATCACCCTCCCAATCTCCACAACATCTTTGCCAGACACTATGCTCCTTCTGCACCCCTCTCCCTGCCCTACGGCTCCTACCCCTCTGACCATCCCCACTACAAGACTAACCATATGTGCCTTCATACCACCATCTATACTAGCCCTTTAACTGGCAAAATGTATGTTATCAAAGGGAGAGCCACCAGTGAAATAACACGTCATATACCAGCCACTATGTTAACATTGTTTGGCCTTTTACATTGGCATGACTACCACCCAGTTGTCAGTCAGGATGAATAGGTATAGGCAGAGAATATATACTGGCAACACACAATATCCTGTTGCAGAGGATGGTCTACAACATTAGTCATAACCTCGGTGCCTGTAATTCTTCCCCCAGACACCATTTTTCCAGAACTCCGCAGGTGGGAACTAGCACTACAACATTTCCTCGATTCTCGCCATCCTCCTGGCCTTCATTTTACATTAATTCCTTCTGTCTCAGCATTTCTTCACAGTAACATTTAGTTTTTTACTTCTTTCATTTTCTGTCCTGTCTATTTTTCATCGTCGCTCCTCCCAACTTTGTTGCATACAATGCACTCAGCTTTTCTCTCTTATTAACTCGTGCACTATGTATTACTAGTAATCTCTATCATGCGTATTACCCTGTCTAAAATCAAAGATGATGTAACTTACCAAACGAAAGTGTTGGTATGTTGATAGAGACAATAACAACACACACACACACACACACACACACACACACACACACACACACACACACAATTCAAGCTTTCACAGCCCATGGTTGCTTCATCAGGAAAGAGGGAAGGAGAGGGAAAGACGAAAGGATGTGGGTTTTAAGGGAGAGGGTAATGAGTCATTCCAATCCCAGGAGCGGAAAGACTTACCTTAGGGGGGAAAGGGACTGGTATACACTCGCTCGCGCGCACACGCGCACGCGCACGCGCACGCGCACGCGCACGCGCACGCGCACGCGCACGCGCACGCGCACGCGCACGCACACGCACTCTCTCTCTCTTCATCCACCGTACTACCCTGTCTTCCACCTATAAGCTCTCAGGTTTTCACATTTCATCCAGTGCAGTCCCCAACAATCAGTCTTTCCTTCTCATCCCTTTCAGTAAGTCTCCCCTGACCTGGGGTTCTGGGTGACGTTTCCAAACTCTACCCCTTTTCCAAAACCTCTTCATTCCTTTTACTTCACCCCTCTTCCTTCCCCTTCAACTCTTGTGCAAGAAGAAATAGCCACTGTCTCCAAAAGCAATTACATCCCTTTCTCCAAAGCATACAAGAATAACTGAGAGAGAGAGAGAGAGAGAGAGAGAGAGAGAGAGAGAGAGAGAGAGAGAGGGGGGGGGGCAAAGGGAGGGGGGAGGGGTAGGTAGGTAGACAGAAAGAGGAAGCTATAGAATAACTGGACAATAGTATAAATTAAAACAGGCTACTGTTATTCAGGAATTGTGAACAGACCATGGCACTTTTGTCTGTTATTACAGTAAAACATTTCTGGATATCTAACATTGTGAAGGCAGTATCAAGTGTTTACAGTTCTGTTTCAGAGTAGGTTCTGCTGCAGATTTATGTTGATGGTGTAGAGATCCTGTTTATCCATACTTAATGTTTAATCATGAAAGCACTACGCTAAATCACTGCAACTTATAAATTTATATAAGATGCCCTCCTTTTTTTTGTCACATCAAATGATTACCACTGTCATCTTTGTTACAACAGATAAATGAGAGCTGAAAAACTGCTGAATTGGTCACTGAATGAAATGCTGCTAGTTAAAAAACCAATAACCCTTTTTGACGCGTTTTGGGAGATACCCGTCATCAGATAGACTGGAAAGCAAAATACAAATGACAGAAAATATATAAAGGTATACAGAGCAACATGACAAGAGTAAAAGCATTCCAAAGTTTCATCATATTTAGAACTGACACACACACACCACACACACACACACACACACACACACATACACATTTAGCTGATGCAGCTGTCACAGCCAACTAATTTCAAAACTACATCATGCTTTCTAGGTAGACAGTTTATACCACCAGAGAGCAGTGAAGCATAAATAGGTGGTGCCACACAGTGACGAAAACAGGATGATAAATTTTAATTTATTTACATAAAAATTATTGAATATAGAACATGACTTTCAAAAAGATGGACAAAGCCAGAAAGTTGAACTACAAACGATAAAACAATTTTTACATTGGTATAAAATGCCATCAGTAGAATAGGCAAATAAAATAATATGCAGAAAGTGTACAAACCAATTATAAAAAATCTAATTTATGCACAAATGACATATTGACAAAAAGTGTGACCATACTGCATAGTGATATACAATAAAAATATATGAAATTCCAATGTTAAAAAACAAGAAAAAAATTGTCATGGCATACAACACGAATACAAGCACTCACAGGATCAGTTAATGGAACTAGTACCATTGAAAGATAGTAAAATAAATCAATAGAAAGGTGAAATACATAAAATAATGTAGCAAAGCCCCAGAAATACATAGCAGTGTGGAGGATGTAGTAATGCCTTGGAAATGCTAAAGAGTTAACAGAACACAATAGTGTAATAAATAAGCAAAAAAATTTTACTTATAATGGATGTCAGAAAACACAACAAATGCTGATGGGTATTTCTTGAAATGCATCAAATGAAGTCATTGGTTTTTTAACTAGTGGCATTTTAGTTAGTGACCAATTAAGCAATTTTGCAGCACTGATATTAATTTGCAGTATAGCTGCATTCTTCCTGCATGATTTCCACACAAGCAAATTATCATTTAGCACACTAAGCCCCCCCCCCTCCCCCCAATCCTGTCCATGTGTCTTTTTCCCTTGTACACTTTTACTTGTGTCAGTTGTCACTACTAATTGTGATACTCACAGTATACAAATCTTGCAGATGTATACCCCTGGCATTCTGTCTGGCATTGATCCCAAGTGGCTGTTACTAATTGTGCCTCTAGTGCCCCTCTCAACTGGGCACCGCAAGTGGCAGCTTGTATCGTTTCAGCCTTAAACTGGCCCTGGCTGTGATGGGCTCTTTATAAAGTATAATCATCTTGTAGTTTGTTGACCTGCACCATTAAGACGTCATGTTGGCAGATATAATGTCAATATCTGTGATAGGGGAGTGGTGGTGTCACAATTACCTTTGTCAGGTTTAAACAGCTTGCTGAATTTCTCGGTAGTCTCTTAACATCAAGTCCCTGCTTTCAAATACCACTGATTTTATGATGCAGTTCCAGTTACGTATATTGTTGCATATTCTGATCTTAATGACATTTTTGACAACTGATCACCAGTTATTGTGTTTCATAAAGGCTTGTTTACTGAGAAAGAAAAATGTGAACACACTAATTCATTTCTGGTAGAACCAAACAAGGTCAATTATCCTCTTGAAATTTCCTGTGACCTTGTCAAAGCCTTCAATTGTATAGGTCAATAAAACGGAAAAGATGTGGTTTTAAAGGCATTTCTTGCATCAATGGAGCCTTATTTTATAACAGAAAACAGAGGGTTGCATTGACAACTTTTGTAACAGGAGTAAGACTGAATTTGGACTGGTGGATCATTACATATAGTGTTCAACAGAGATTTGGTGCTTGATTAACTCATGTTCTTATCATAAATAAATTATTTACCTGGTATATTGGCAGGCTCTTAAGAAACTGTGAGTTTGCTGAAGAGTCAAGAATACTGATAAACGACCCAAACATGATAATGGTGGAATAGGCTTACAACAGGTTCACAGCAAACAGTGTAACCTTTAGTCGTACAAAGTCTCACATTGCACAGTCCTACACAAATCAAAATGACATACAGGTACCAGCAGTAGAAGTCAATGGGCACATGGTGTATGAGGTTCCATTTTTGACATTTCTAGGCATCTTAGAGGATAATTAACTTAAGTGGAACCAGCAGATGGATAAGTTAACCGAAACACTCAGTTAAATTCGCTTTAAACTCGGAAATCTCTTTCATTTTGTTGACCTGCAAACAGAGTTGCTGGCACATTTTGGATAGTTTCACTCAGTACTGCCACATGGCATAACATAGTTAAGGTGAGAAAAGTATTTATATAGCAGACATGTCAAGTAAGAATGATGTGTTAAGCTGACAGCCAAATTTATTGCAGAACCCTCATCACAGATCTTAGGGATTCTTACTTTTACATGCCCAATACGTATACTACCTGATGGTACTTGTGGGTTATAACAAGAGTGAGTCTGTGATGAATCTGCAATTACCGACCACATTATAGAACTAAAAATAACTTCCATATGGACTACGTATACATATGTGTGGTCAGAAAGAAGTTTCAGATATTCAAAAACAAAATAAAAGAATACATTATTAGCCATTCCTCCTACAATTTATCAGAACATTCGAACACGGGAGAGTAAATTGTCCATAAACCGAATGATAATATTAAACAGATCTTGACTTTCCACTAGATATACTGCTGATAGTGTTCAAATGTTTTGAGCTCCTAACGGACCAAACTAGTTTGGTAGTGTTGTGTGTAAAATTACAGAAATACTTTGAAGTAATAGGAAAAAAGCAAGTGATTAGTATAAGATGAGGAGCAGTGCCTTTTTATTCCTCAGTAGCTGTTTTTATCCCAATATGCATACGCACATGAGGAAAAGCCATAAAATTTTAATCCTCACCTTAAAAAAAAATAAAGTTACACAGTTACTTTTTTACTTGTGTGCAGACACATACTTGCAGTCCCAGTACACACTGAAATCCCCGTATCACAGTACGACAGCAGGAACCAAAACAAAATGATCCAGCTTCTAGATAGGATGTAGTACTGTGTGACAATTTGGTTTTAGCAGGAGCAGAAATGCTGCAGTTTGTGTCAGGCCAATCTAGATTACTTGTTGAGCCATTTGGAATGGCATTTCTGCTGCTACTGAAACAAATGATATTCAAACAATGGAAAATCCAGGATGGAATGTAACAATATTAGAGAAGGAAAGTTGTTACTCACCACAGTTTCAGCTGTCTGAGACTGCAGTCGTGTGAGCAGGTTGCATTTGCATATGTGTGTGTGTGTGTGTGTGTGTGTGTGTGTGTGTGTGTGTGTGTGTGTGTGTGTGTGCGTGCGTATGTATGCCCATTGCTGACGAAGACATTAATAGCCAAAAGCTATAATCGTGTGAATCTTTTTGTTGTGCCTATCCCGACTCAGCATCTCCACTATATGATGAGTAGCAACTTTCCTTCTCTAATATTGTTACTTCATGATGTTTCATTTTATCAATGAGCACCACTATTTTGTAAATACATAAAGCTACAACAAGTCACTTTTTTTTTAGAAATTGTTATTTATTATTCCACGAACCAGTTATTGAACCTTTTCAGGTTTATCTGCTGATGGTTTTCCGGACGTTATGTAGCTATTTCAAGCATAATGCTGTGTGCTGGCTCCGTGAGATGATGATGGAACATGCTTTAATGCGTTGCCATGAGTGTTGTTTTTCTGTCTATGTGGATCCATATTTGGATACAAAGTGGTGATGGTGATGCATTAAAGAATGGAAAACTGTCTGAAGATGAGCCTGAAAAGGTTTGAAAACTGGCTCATGGTGTAATAAATAATATTTCAAAACAAGTGACTGGTTGCAGTTTTATGCATTTACATTAAATAATCACAGGTTCTAAAAAATACATAATGGATAAGTTTAAGGACTATTTTGGTTTAGTTCCTCTAGTGACACAGTGTGATTATGTGTTGTGGAGAATTCAATGTGCACAGGTACTGTGGACTTGTATCTGGATTCAAACAAAAGATCAGTTACTTAACTTTTTTTTTGAGATGGTGATTGAAATTATATGACTACTCATGGTATGTATAATAAACTAAAAGTAAGTCCTGTGGTTATCTGTGTGCATAGACTAGTAATTATAATAATTTTTTTATTAGTATAGTTTACAGAAGTAGCCTGCAGTGGCTGCCTCTGCCTGTTAGTCCATAGCTTGACTTGTTCCAGTTCCTTATTGAGCCCTTCATTATAAGAGTCACAGAACATGATGTGTAAGTCATTGAATGAATTAATGTCATATCAGAAGATTTGTTTTGAAAGCCCTACTTAGTCTACCAGACAGACTTCATGTCATTTGTATTCTTTTGTTTATTTCTATTGCTATCATCCAGTCACTGTCTTCAACTGTCTCAAACACAGACTCTTATAAACTAATCTATAACTTCATAGTGATCTAATACTGCTTCCTTTTCACTTCATTTCTCGATCATTATTATTGTCTTATTAATAACTGACTTTGAGGGCTACTTTCACACTTGCTATGTTGAGTTCTCCAATTTGATGTTGAAACTTATCTTCACTAGAGATAAACAGTACAACCTCATCTACAAAATGAAGCAAGACCATATATTTTCAATTAGCACACATTATTTTTGCAGTTTGTAGATATGAAAACTTCCTCTAGAACTATTGAAAATAGTTCAAGTGATTCGAAATCTCATTACCTCATTATTCACATTCACATATACAGGCTGTAAATGATGATTGTTTACAATGTACCACAGTGGAGTAGAGGAGGACAAGCCGAACAGTGTGATCAGGGAAACCTGTGGTCTATCAAGTCAAAAAAAGTACCAGAAATTGGCCTACAAATACCTCTGAAGTTGCAGTGTGTGCACATTGCACGAGATTTTTCATGTTCTGTCATTCTCTAGAAGCAAACGTTTAGTACCAGAGAAGAAATGAATAGGCTTTTATGTAGGAAATTTAATGTAGTTTAGTTTATAAAAGTATAAGTGGGATATGCTTCCACTGGGGGCCACCATTTTCAGGTAATTCAAGAAAAATGTACAGAAATGACCTTCAGGCACACTCCCACCACCCACTAGTCAGAACTGTTAGTATGTTGTTTATGGCACTCCCTTCTACCACAGTACAAAAATTTGTAACTACATGCATTACTTTCCATGTTCAACCTTTTCTAGACTTCATTGAGTGGTCTCTTATGCCAATGGCTTCATCCAGTATTCCATTATTTTTACTAATTTAAACATACCCATGATGGTAATGAAACAAAAATGACTTTTGTAAGCATTATGTAAAAACTAAATACATTGGAAATTCAATCCAAATTTAACCCTTACAAACACAGTAGTTTAGTAGTCAGAAGGCCAGACAAACAAAATGATTTAACTGTTAATTTTATGCTACTAAGATTCACAAAGGTAAAATTTAAACAAACATCAACATTACAATTTATATGTGTGTGACTACACTGATGGCATAATAATTACCAAGAAAATGAAGACCAAAGAAGGTCAAATATGAGAAACAATTTGGGTAATCAGTAATTTTTGTATAATGGTAGGAGGGAATGCCATGAACATCATATTAAAAGTCGTGACCAGTGGGGGAGGGGGTGTGTCTGAAGGTCACTCTGTACATTCTTCTTCAATAACTTGAAAACTGTCACTTGTAGCAAAAATTCATCCCAACACACAACTAAAATTCATTATATTTCATACAGAAAAGGTCATGTTCACTTTTTCTCTATGACTGCCTGGAAGATAAGAGAATATAAAAAATCTCACTTGGCATGTATGCAATGTAGGTAAGCTGGTTTTTGTAGGTCAATTTGAGATACTTTTGCAACTACCACTAGTGTACTGTACAAAATTGTTTGACTCTACTTTCTCTACACCACTGTGAAATGTTGTACACTTTTATTGTTTACATCCTGTACACTCAGGTATTTACTCATGAATCCTGCTGCACATTCCATTAGTGATGAAACTACATACTGTTGCTAGCCAATCCCCGTTCTTACTCCTTTTGTGAAATGCAGTATGACAAAACTGACACTCTGTGCAATTGTAAATGCCCTATTCTTTTTTAATTTTGTTCTTTCAGTACTAATGGATAATATGCAAGGAGTGTCAAAACATTAAACACACTTTCATCTGTCATAGAATACTTACTTTTGCATCTGCAACTGTACTGCATAGTTAAACTAAATGATCCAGATGGTTGCTAAAGAAAATGTTCAAGTTATTGACCTTCTGCACCAGTATATTTTTGAATATGATTCATGACAGATTTCACAGCATGCCCCGAACATCCCATAGTGTATCCTGGTGATGTGATTTAAAATGGCACACTTCCTCTTTAACTGTGCCCCATAATTAAAAAGTTGGGATAGGGAGTGGGCATCTGATAGGAGGTATAAGGAGAACAGGAGGTTTGAGAAATAAATATGAAAAGTATATTTGTGATACAGGATGCACAGGACACAGCTAGGGACAGCAAACACATCACCATACACGAGACAAAACTAGGGACAGCGAACAAGCCACCAACTACCTGGAGTGGCCATTTTGGCTTAAATAAAATGGACCTAAATGCAGAAAGTGGGATAGAAGGATAAAGGAAGTGAGTGCATGTCATTGGGCCAGAGGCTGATAGCAAAGAGTGAGCCAAGTCTGGAATCTGCACTCTGCCTGCAACCTCTGGAACCATATGACATCTTTCCTACATTTTCTATTGGGCACTGCAAGAACTATCAAAAAATGTCTTTCCAGCAATTCTGTCCCGAAACCCAGCCAAGTTCTAGTATTAAGGCTATGGGAAAGGTATCATGAATATACAGTACTTCTGTTCCCAAACATGAAAGAAAAGAAGAAAATTTTCATTTCCAAGACATCAGCAATAAAGTACTCCCATAATTCTCCCAAACAACTGGTGGCCTGTACACACTAGTGTTACAACAACTGGTTTGGTATGATTTGTTCCATGCATGTTCACACATATCGGTGATAGTGCAATCAGGCTCTGTCCTGTTATCAATAATATGTGCCACCATCATACATAGCAAGAATGGGAGGGAAAATTTACTCAGCAAGTGGTATAATGTACTTTTCTCCAGGTACAACCAATCTATACAACCTGTAAATACCAGTTCATGTGTAAACATCGCCTGAGGCCATTTACAAAATTATACCCTGATATATGGGTCCTCATCCCTTAGTAGTTGCACCAATCTTGGAATGAAATTACACAACCTGCTTCTCTTTGTAATATGCTGCCCACTATTAGCACTTGCACCAGCGGTTTTCTTGAGTTTTTTTTGCGGTTAATGCTAAACAGTTTCAGCACCATTCCTTAAGGATTCATCACTTGTAGCCATGTTAGACCACCCTGGTTGACCTTTCTACACATCACATACTGATCCATGGATCTCAAATTTGTCTTGTAACCTATAGAAGAGTTTTTATGCTGGAAAGAACAGATAAGCAGTTGTTAGCATCATACACAGGCAATTTGGTTCCAGTATGGTGGAATTTTGGGAAGCTTGCATGCCTCAGCGACACAGACAGCTGTACTGTAGGTGCAACCATAATGGAGGGTTATATTCTGAGAGGCCAGACTAACATGTGGCTCCTGAAGAGGGGCAGCAGCCTTCTCAGTAGCTGCAGGGGCAACAGTCTGGATAATTGACTGATCTGGCCTTGTAATGTCAACCAAAACAACCTTGCTGTGCTGGTACTGCAAACAGCTAAAAGCAAGGGGAAACTACAGCCATAATTTTTACCAAGTTCATACAGTTTTACTATATGGTTAAATGATGAGGCACCCTCTTGGGTAAAATATGCCAGAGGTAAAATAGTCCCCCATTTGGATCTCTGGGCGAGGGCTACTCAGGAGAACATTGTTATCAGGAGAAAAAAAAGTGGCGTTCTACGTATCAAAGTGTGGAATGTCAGATCCCTTAACTGGACAGGTAGGTTAGAAAATTTAAAAAGGGAAATGGATAGGTTAAAGTTATATGTAGTGGGAGTTAGTGAAGTTTGGTGGCAGAAAGAACAAGACTTCTGGTCAGGTGAATACAGGGCTATAAATACAAAATCAAACAATGGTATGCAGGAGTAGGTTTAATAATAAATAAAAAATAGGGACGCAGATAAACT
Organism: Schistocerca gregaria; assembly: GCF_023897955.1. Lineage (NCBI taxonomy): Eukaryota > Metazoa > Arthropoda > Insecta > Orthoptera > Acrididae > Schistocerca > Schistocerca gregaria. The sequence goes on from NC_064925.1 coordinate 459,683,557, forward strand.
ATTATAAACAGCATAGTGATAGCATTATTGTAGCCAAGATAGACATGAAGCCCACACCTACCACAGTAGTACAAGTTTATATACCAACTAGCTCTGCAGAAATGTATGGTGCGATAAAAGGAATTATTCAGATACAGTAGTTAAGGAAGGCAAAAATTTAATAGTCATGGGCCTGGAATTTGATAGGAGGAAAAGAAAGAGAAGGAAAAGTAGTGGGTGAATATGGACTGGGGGTAAGGAATGGAAGAGGAAGCCGCATGATTGAATGGCGCACAGGGCATAACTTAATCATAGCTAACAATTGGCTTAAGACTCTTGAAAGAAGGTTGTATATGTGGAAGAGGCCTGGAGACACTGGAAGGTTTCAGATAGATTATGTAATGGTTAGACAGAGATTTAGGAACCAGGTTTAAAATTGTAAGACATGTAATGTGGATTCTGGCCACAATTTATTGGTTACGAACTGTAATTTAAAACTGAAGAAACTGCAAAAAGGTAGGAATTTAAGGTGATGGGACCTGGATAAACTGAAACAACCATAGGCTGTAGTGAGTTTCAGAGAGAGCATTAGGAAATGGTTGACAAGAACAGAGGATAAAATACAGTAGTAGAAGAATGGGTAGCTCTAAGAGATGAAATAGTGAAAGCAGCAGAGGATACAGTGGGTAAACTGAGGAGGGCTAGCAGAAATCTTTGGGTGACAGAAGAGATATTGAATTTAATTGATGAAAGAAGAAAACATAAAAATTCAGTAAAAGAAGCAGGCAAAAAGGAATACAAAAGTCTTAAAAATGAGATCGGCAGGAACTGCTAAATAGCATAGTAGAGGTAGCTAGAGGACAAATGTAAGGATATAAAAGCATATATCACTAGGGGTAAGACAGATACTGCCTACAGGGAAATTAAAGAGACCTTTGAAGAAAAGAGAACCATCTGTATGATATCAAGAACTCAGATAGAAAACCAGTCCTAAGCGAAGAAGGGAAAGCAAAAAGTGGAAGCAGTATCTAGAGAGTCTATTACAAGGGCAATGTACTTGAGGACAATATTATGAAAATGGAAGAGGATGTAGGTGATGCTGAGGGTATTAGATTAGGAAATGAGACACTTAAAGTAGTAAAAGATTTTGCTATTTGTGGAGCAAAATAACTGGTGAGGTTGAAGTAGAGAGGATATAAATGTGGACTGGCTATGCCAAGGAAAGTGTTTCTGAAGAAGAGAAATTTGGGAACATCGAGTGTAGATTTAAGTGTCAGGAAGTCTTTTTTGAAAGTATTTGTATGGAGTATAGGAACGTATAGAAGTGAAACATGGATGATAAACAGTGTAAACAAGAAGAGAATAGAAGATTTTGAAATTTGGTGCTACTGAAGAATGTTGATGGGTAGATCACATAACTAATGAGGAGGTATAGAATAGAATTGGGGAGACGAGGAATTTGTGGCACAACTTGTCTAGAAGAAGGGATCAGTTGGTAATCAGTTGGTAGGACATGTTCTGAGACATCAAGGGATCACCAATTTAATGCTGGAGGGAAGCATGGAGGGTAAAAATCATAGAGGGAGACCAAGAGATGAATACACCAAGCAGATTCAGAAAGATGTTGATAGATAGCAAGATGAAGATGCTTGCACAGGATAGAGTAGCATGGAAAGCTGCATCAAACCAGTCTCTGGACTGAAGATCACAACAACAGCAACGAGATGGATACTGAAGAATTATCAGTATAGTTTAAACTGATTGTAAATCACACTCTGGAGAACTATCTGTCCTGTGTTTTTAGCCAGCAGGCAGCATTGCTGTAATGGTAACACTGGTTCCTATCAGATCACCAAAGTTAATTGCTGTCGAGCTTGGCTAGGACTAGGATGGGTGACTGTCTGGCTCTGCCTAGTGCTTTTGGCAAGAGGGGTGCACTCAGTCTTTGTGAGGTCAACTGAGGAGCTACTTGAGTGAAAAGTGGCAGCTCCGGTCACGAAAATTGACAGCGGCTGGGAGAGCAGTGTGCTGACCACATGCCCATCCTTCTGCATCCAGTGATGCCTGTTCGCTGAGTATGATGTGGCAGTCAGTCAGTATCATTGGTCCTTCTGAGGTCTGTTCAGATGGAGTATAGGTTAATAACAAAATTCAGGAAATGAACATATATTGTTGCACTCCTGGTTAAAAAATAATGTAGAAATTATGACAGGGAAAAGTTGATAGAAATTCTTGCATCTATAGTTAGATCAATGTAGAAAGCATACAAATTTTCCCACCATATGTTAATGAAATATCTTGCCAAGAATACTAAAAAATTCTGGCCATGTGTAAAACTGCTAAGCGAATCAAAAAGTTCTGTACAGTCACTCATTGACCAGCCTGGTGTGGCAATAGAAGACAAAAAGGAAAGCTGAAATTTCAAATTTTCCATTACAAAAATTGTTAATGATCGTACAGACATATCGTCATTTGACCAACGCACAAACTTCCATAGAGAACATAGAAATAGACATCCCTGGCTTTGAAAACATGCTGAAAGAGTTGAAAACAAACATGTCACCAGATTAAATAGAAACCCAATTCAGTTTTATAGAGGGAACTGTTTGACTGTGGCCCCTTACTTAGCTTTCATTTATTGTGAATCTCTCGCCAAGCAGAAAATCCAAAGTAACTGGAAAAAACTATAGGGTCTCCCAGATATAAGAAGGGTAAAAGAATGGCACTGTACTGTGCAGAGTGGCTGTGCTGTTTGAGGCACCATGTCATGGATTGCGCACCCTCTCCCGCCGGAGGTTCTAGTCTTCCCTCAGGTATGGGTGTGTGTGTGTTGTTCTTAACATATATTAGTTTAATAGGGTGTAAGTCTGAGGACCGATGACCTCAGCAGTTTAGTCCCTTAAGAATTCACTCTCTCTCTCTCTCTCTCTCTCTCTCTCTCTCTCTCTCTCTCTCTCTCTCTCTCTCACACACACACACACACACACACACACACACAATGGCCTTGCAAAATTACAGTTCAGTATCATTAATGCTGGTGTGCTGCAAAAGTCTTGAGTATAATCTAAGTCTGAATACAATGAATTCCCTTCAGAGAGAAAAACTTCTATACACAATGTAGATTTCGAAAGGATTGTTTGCGCGAAACACAGTTTACCAATTTTTCACATTAAATCCTGTGAACCATCAATGAATGTCAACAGGCAAATTCCATATTCCTAGATAGTATTTGACACAGAGCCACACTGCAGACTGTCATCAAAGGTTAAAGCATTCTGAATAGGTTCTGGGACTTGTGAGCAGCAAGACTTTTTAAGTACACCTGTAGAAGAAATGCAGTAGAGTGCTTTTCATTTATTATTATGTTCTTCTCCCAAGAAGTGACAGAAGACTCAGTTAACAAGAACACTGTATGTTGTCCTGGACAGAGAGAAAAAGGTATTGTCAGGAGTGCCCCAGAGAAGTATGATAAAAACTGTTCTTATTCTCTATATACATAAATGGTATGATATAGGGTGAGCCGCCATCTGCAGCTATTTGCTGATGGTGCTATAGTGTATCAGAGAGTCATTATTGAGTGGCTGTAGGAGGGTAAAGGATCACTTGGAGAGGATTTCTAGTTGGTGTGATGAGTGGCAACTTGCAGTAAGTGAAGAAAAATAAAAGTTAATGCAGATGAATACAAAAATACAATCCTTTAATGTTGAACTACTGATTAGTGGTGTCCTGCTTGAAACAGTCACATAGATTGAATACCTAGGCATGAATTTGCAAACTGACATGAAATGGACCAAGCACATAAAATCAGTTTTAGGAAATGCAGGTGGCTGATTTTGGTTTATTGGGAGAATTATAGGGAAGAATGGCTCATCTATAAAGGAGATTGCATACTGAACACTTGTGTGACCCATTTTTGAGTAGTGCTTGAGTATTAAGGGACCAACCAGCTCAGATTAAATGAAAATATCAAAGAAATTCACAGACATATTGTTAGATTTGTTACCGTTATGTTTGATCAATGTGTGTCACGGAAATGCTCCATGAATTCAAATGGTAATTCCTGGAGTGAAGAATTTTTCATTTATGACATTTTGTGGAACACTCTTAGTGCCACATCATGTATATGGGCCATGAAGACATGATAACAAAAATCAGGGCTCGTACAGAAGCATATAGACAGTCATTTGACCTTGCTTCATTATATGTGTAACAGGAAAGGGAATGACCATCACTAGTACAAGGTACTCTTTTCCATGCACCATACACCAGGTGCAATATGTATAAAATTCTAATGTTACTCTCCAGTTATCCAAACTTTAAAAAAATTATTGTTTGATTTTTGCATAATGCTTTTTTTTCAGATGATATAGTTTGACTGTTAACCCAGTATGTATCACAAAGAGTCAGTATTTGGTAGGACAGTAGTTTGAGTAAAATAATGTTAATACTTAACTTTGACGTTGAGTAAAGAGATTCTGACTTCTTCAATGTAAATAATAGCCGACAACTTTTGTGTATGGCTTCCCATTTCTTTTCGTCAAGTGCAACAGATGAATTCACAAATTTTAAGAAACTTCAGTTTCATTTTTCTGTGAAACTAATTTCAGATCTGGATATTACAAATCAACAACTCATAACTTGTACCTCATAGAACTACTACCATATTATATCTTCAACAACCACTAACAGCTAACTGTGACCAAAGGTGTCACTGTATATATATATAAAGATGTAACAGTAAAAGATTGCAAGTGTATTACTAAAACATTTGTTTTAGTTACCTTTTAATGAAAAATTTTGTGTTCATAAATATTTAAGTGTTACACTGTACTTTACAAAAGAAATAATATGATTGACATAAATGACATTTTAGTAAGAGTTGATTAACTATGCCAAACTTTGGTAAAATATGACCCATAAACAATTAGTTCTAAAAATAAAACTTCAGATTCCTTCATACTATTAATTACATAATTATTTCAGTTACTGACATTTACACAGCATCTCACTCAGGAGTTGTATATTTTATTCATTTGGTGTTGTAGTATGTTATGGTATATACTACTAAACAAATCTAATATGTGCTTTGTTGTTTGGCTACAACTTTCAAATCAATAAGTTTTCATTAAAATAGTTGCACTATAAGATGGAGATAATATTCTTTTAAAATTGACAATTTTTTAGTCAGTTATTAACTTGTAAATATAATCACAAAGCATTGAAATTAGTGCTTTCGTTAGTGACACTATGTATTTATTGTCAAAAGCCATAGTTTACAATACCTCCATACAATATTAAATAACAAATAATAAATGTAAAATGTGGTTACAAGATATTACAATACTGAGAACCACATGTCACATAATACATTAAAGCTGTATATTGTATTGATTAGTTATGAGATGGATCATATATTTCAATATTTGAGCTTCAGTCTGTTACATTTTGAGATATACATGCAGATGTAATTGTTAATTTTGATAGTGGATCAGCCCCATACCCAGGTCTCACTGTCACTAAACTGCAGTAATGTTCTGAAACTTCCACTAGAACTTGATGACAGCTTCTGCCCTTCAGCACTCAAATGTGTCTCTGCCACTTTGACATTATCCTCATATCATTGACTGGGTTTTGCAGCTGGTTTGACAGTTCAGCTACCATCTGCTGAGAAAACACAAAATTACTCTTTTTCAGAAATTTATCCTTGTGAGTAAGAAAATAAATTTTACATGACAGTTCAAAATATGTATACATTTTGTTTTTGACACAGTCTTTACAGTGGGACCTTACAATTATTTTACAGTCAGTACTAAATACTGAATATCTAAATGTGCCTTTTATTAGAAGTTTATCTTCTTTCTTTGACTGATGTTGACTAAACTGGGTGTTCATTACACTGGCAAATTCCTTCAAATACTAAAGCATTATTGCTTAGTAAATTCCGTAAAAACCTTGTATGAGTTCTTCTTCACAGATGCCTTATTGCTTATCAGAAGTCACCCAATAAAGCAGAGTCCTCAATTTCCTTTCTCTTTAACTAAATTCCTATATTAGTTCCAGTTAATGACACTTAGTTCAATGGCATAAAGCTAATTTTTGCAAATGCTATTAGACTTTTTCCACATGTTTTTTTTTCTGTTATCTTACATTAATTCACAATTATAGAAAGCCGCAATTAATTAAATCAAGTCAAAATTTTGTCATAGTTGTTCTGAATTATTGCTATTCATTACTGATATTTCTATGTAAACAGTGTTCTCTCAGCAAAAGAACAAGGGCCTTTTATTATGATTTAGGTTTACCACTGTAAGATGCCTACTCACTTATTCTTATCTATCACGGCCAAGTTTCTCCCTGATATAACTAAGGCAATCAGTCCAATGTTTATACTGCACTGCTTAGTATGTGCATCTTGCTCCCAAGGAACATGCACCTGAAGACTGTATGCCTATTGGTAAATGCCCTATTAAAATCACCACACTTGTCATTAAACTTCTTCACATTTAGTTTGATTATAATAGAAATGAAAAGAATTGAAAGGAGACACTGACTTCATAAAAGTGAAAGGTTTATTGTCTATAGTGCAAGCCATGGTACATGTTCCTAATATTTGTAAGCACTCGTAATGACATTCGCTCTTATATCAGCTTGTTTTTTACCTTTCTGGGATAATCATTGCTTCTACCTATCTTTGCTAATGTCTTGCTTATAATATTAATGAGTTCTCAATCTTGTTCAAGAACACTGCAACATTTAATGGATCTACTGAACTTCTCATGGCACATGGGCAAGTACCATCCAACATCATCTGACCTCCAGCCATGACTTTATCTGCACCATTACACCACACTTTTCTTAAATACCCTAGTATGAAATGCAGGCTAGGTTCATCAATAACAAAGGGGCTTAAGCCTTCCTCATTATGTACAACTGAGCTAGTACTCAGATGATAATAAAATGAGTGTTGACATAGCTTAAAATGTAAAAAAGAGTAAAAGAATGAATACACAGAATTACAGACCAATATAGCTGACATCCATATGCTGGAAGATCCTGTAGCAAGCTCCAAACTCAAACATTACTGGTATGACATTCGTAGGGGAAAAGGAGCTTCCTCAAAGACTCTGTGTGGATTAAAAAAAACCACTTGCATCACAAAACAGCTTTTTTTATTTATTTTTTATTTTATTTATTTATTTATTTATTTATTTATTTATTTATTTATTTATTTTTTGATATGCCTGTTCCAAGTGGTTGACTGCTACCTACAAGGCAGTAACAGGAGTGACCTATGATTGTGAGACATTTGCTCAGCATGTTGGCAATCCCTCCAACTATTACCGCTAGTTAGGTGAATTCTGATACTTCTTTATTCAAACAGCTCCTCATTTGGCTTCACAAGGCTGAGTGGACCCTATACTAGACAGAAAATGTGGCTCACCAGCCTGATGCTGAAACTGGGTGGGCTGGGCAGCACATTTGCTCACAGTTCATATCACTGCTGTGAAATTTCATGGCAGTTCACATTAATGCTGTCAAATTTCACTGCAGATGTAAATTAAGTATGGAACAGATAACATCTGTGCCTCCTGGCAACTTTCCTGTTGTGTTCTGCTTAAATTGTATTCAGTAATCTAGTGCAGCCCTAAATAGAAGTACCATTGCAGCAGACATGTCAGCCAGCTGTAGATACTTAGTGCTACACTTGTGAAGCTAGAATGGGTCACTAGTATTGTTGTACTGAATGTTCTGCAGCAGACAGTTGACTTTGTAGGCTTTCCCAGCATAATAATTTCTGGTAAACACCTCGGGTTTGCTACTGGATCCTAAATCAACATGACTCGATCTGTCCTCATATTTCAGGACAACACCGCTACTGCTGTGTCCCGATGAAAACTAATACAGAGGCTGCAAATTATCATCCTATAAAAGCCACCATACCATGTATGGTGCATTCACTGCCCATCACAGTTGCTGCCTCCAAGACTGGACTGGTGGAGCTGCCTTTAGTAGAACACCAGTGCCAACGATACATCATACTCAGGATCTATCTCCAAACACTTGGCCTGACTGCACCAAAGAGCACTGTGTTTTGATGCAAGTTAGTACACACTTCCACATCATGCTTAGTGGAAAATCCGCGACTTTATCAATCATATCAAACGTAATCTCAGTCACCTCTTTATGATTGCTGTTCCAAAACCGGGAAGTGCAGGCAACTATCAGAGTCTCATCAAATTTCATCTTATTTTCCTTGTATAAATGATGTTCCAGTACCACTGGTTTTCCAGGTTACTGTAGCCTTGTATGATGGCAGATCAGATGGCTGATGTAAGCCTTCCCACACTGACATGGAATTTTGTATATGCCAGGCTTCCAAAGTTCCAAATCATCTTTGACAGAGCCGAGTAGAGGCCAAATCTTGGAAGTTGGACAGAACACATTCTTAATGTTAAATCTTCTTAAATTTCTTCCAGTCTTAAAAGATATGTCCCCAGCAAAAGAAAAAAAGGCCTAATATCTATGCTCCTATTCATCCACATACGTAGATAGTTCAAACTCCATAGCCCGAAAAATGTGCTCAGATTATACATTTTCCTTAAACACAGACATGAAATGTGAAAGTTCCTGGGTTAAGCTGTCTGCATCAGAAATAGCATAAGCTCTGTGTACCAAGGCCCTAAAGGATGCCATTGTATCATTTTTGATGTGGACAATTAAACTCAAAAACATGCACATTGGATGTCTGTGTTTAAAGAAAACGGGTATTCTGAGAAATGCATTCCTCAGGCTATGAGGTTCAGACCATCCTTGGAGTTGTGTGAAATGGACCTTAAATCTGTGATCTTTATCCCTTATGCTGGGGGCATATCTTTTAAAACTGGAAGAATTTTAAGGAGTTTTCAACTAAGTGCATGTTTTGTCCACCTTGTAAGATTAGGGCACTACTCAGCCCTGTCATAGACGTTTTGGGATTTAGGAAGACTGGAATATACAAAAAATCCATTATAGCCATTTGATCTACACAGTTCAGGACATATACATGGAACATCACCACCACATGAGTCCACAAAAGCCTAAAAAATTGATGCTAGAGGAACATTGTTTAAACAAGGAGTGAGGTGGGCTCAGCTGTCTTGAAGATGGTGGACAAATGGATCACCCAAATAGCAAGTCATCCTGATTTCATGATCTGGCAGCAAATCTGTTAAGACTACCAATTCTTAGAGATGTTTGTCTATAAATCTGTACATTCTTCATTTTGCTGTTCTTCTAAATAGGAGTAACCCACATTTTGCTTCTGACCGCTTGTAACTGCTTCCTGAGTGAGATATTCATGATAAAGAGGTTAATCACACAATATGCATGATTAAAATCACTTACAGGTTCCATTAAAGCCTAATACTTTATCCAACTGTGACAATTTCACTTGCCTCTCAGTAGCAGTGGTGCTTATTTCCCTGTCACCCATTGCTAAGTTTGTGTGATAGTCAAATAGTAATAGCATGCCAAAATATTTCTGCAATTAATATTGTATGTTTCTTTTCTCCTGTTCTGGCAACCTCTTTACTCATGGAGGACTGACTGAGCAGAAGCATCTGACCATATAATTACATATACATCTGACCAGAATTTGTTGGTTATGTTGAAAAATCTCCTCGGATTTTGAAGAAGAGTGTTCCCAAGTAATATCAGCCAACAGTATTCACATTAAAATCTTTACTCATTTTGGATGTGGAATACTCTGAATGTGATGAGAAAAGGCTCTACATCTATACCGATACTCCGCAATCCACCTTACGGTATGTGGTGGAGGGTACCTTGTACCACTACTAGTCATTTCCATTCGCAAATAGAATGAGTGTCTATGCGGCTCCGTATGAGACTCATATCTTATCTTTGTGGTTCTTATGTGCAATATATGTTGGAGATAACAGAATCATTCTGAAGTCAGCTTCAAATGCCGGTTCTCTAAATTTCCTCAGTAGTCTTCCTCAAAAGGAACATTGTCTTCCATCCAGGGATTCCCATTTGTGTCCTTCAAGCATTCTCATAATACTTGTGTGTTGCTCAAACTTGCCAGTAACGATCCTAGCAGCCTGCCTTTGAATTGTTTTGATGTCATCCTTTAATTTGATCTGATCTGGTACGGATCCCAAACCCTCGAGCAGTACTCAAGAATAGGTTTGCGCTAGTGTCCTATATGCGATCTTCTTTACAGATGAACCACACTTTCCTACAATTCTCCTAATAAACTGAAGTCAAACATTCATCTTTCCTACCTCAATCCTCACACGCCCATTCCATTTCATATCGCTTTGTGGAGCAGGGGAGGGGTGCCCCACCAACCCCTCAGGCGGTCAATGAGGTCAAAAAGCCCTACCTGACAGAGATGCGTAGAAACCACTGTTGGAGGCAAAACATAGTACCCCGTCACCTGAGTTGGCATCATCTGCTAGCTCGAGAGGTAGCATGTCAGGAAGATTGAGATGTCACCTTAAAGCAGCCAAATAAGGCATCTGTGAGTAAGTGGGCCACCATTAGGTGGGCTCCACATTGGCATTGAGAGGGTCCTCACATTTGAGAATGTGGCTATAGGTCAGCCAAGTGTTGCCAATGCAGAGTCTACAGAGAACGGTGGATTCCCTGTGAGAAGCATGCAGCGAAGTCTGCCATGTGGTCATGGTCTCCTTAATCATCCTCAGTTTGTTTCAAGAAATCAGGGCAGACCAATCTGAGTTCCACATTTCCAGCAGTCTGTTGCATATAAGTGACCGAATGTCCAGTTCTGGGACCCTCATTTCCAGAATCGGCACCCAGATGGCCAGCTTGTTCAACCTGTCAGCTCATTTTGTTCATTTTCCAAAATACCAACATCACCAGGGATTAAGAAAAAGAAGAAGAAGAAGAAGAAGAAGAAGAAGAAGAAGATGGCTGGCTGTCCAGTTTGATAGAGGTCAGAGACAAGATCCTGGATAGCCATAACCAGTGCTTGAGGGGTGCACCGATCTATACCCTGAAGGCTGCTAAGGGAGTCACTACAGATTACGATACTCTTGCCAGTGCAAGAACAAACATGGCTAAGGAATAATTTAAAGGCCATCAATTCAGCAGTGAAGATACTGCACCCATGTGACAGTGAAGTTCACTGTACTGTGCTTGTGCATATGCAAAGCCTGTTCGTCCACTCACCGTTGAACCATCAGTGTATACGTCTTCCAAATCCAATTACTACTCAAGGACAGACAGGAACAGGTGGCAAAAACTTGGGGGTCAACAGAATCATTTGGACCAAAGGAGACTTTGAGGCAAGTGCAACGTTTGGGTACACAAGCCATGGAGGCAGATGCAATGTCTACTTGACCAGAGGCAACAGTGGAGGAAGTTGCAGTTCTACACAGAGACACTGGAGGCATGTAGCAATTGTAAACACAGTTCTGGGTCGGTGCTGTGGGAAGTGAAGCTCGCTTCTAGGGAAAAGGACATGGTAGTTGGGATGTTCAGGGAAACTACAAACATGAATAGCATAATCAGCAGCTGTTGGTGGCACCTGACAGATAATGGAGGGACTCCAGCCTCGACTAGTAGGCTGTTCACGAGGGTGATTCAGAAGGCTTCTGTTGCAAGTCAGATCCCACAATGATGAACAGATGTGATTGAATCAGTGCTTTATCGAGCAGCAAAAGGGTAAAGCAATATGCACCCCAGCTAGTGTTCTGAGTTGTTGCCAGCACTTTTGCTTAAGTTGGCAAAGTTGGGTAAGTCACATCAACTGGGAAATGAAGACTAGTCCCAGAAAGTGGCGTGTCTCAACTACAAGAAGTAACTGATCATCTAGGTAAAGCTCTAGGTGTAAGTGGGCAGAACAGTGACGAAAGAAGTACATGACATGAGTCTTGGTGGCTGAAAACCGAAAGCCAGAGGTGAGAGCCCATGACTGTGCCTTTTGTATGGCAACCTGTAGGTGACACTCAGCAACAACCATATGAGAGGAGCAATAATAAGAGCAAAAATCATTGCCATATAAGGAGGGCAATACCGAAGACCCCTCGGCCTTCACTAGATCATTTATGGCCACCAGAAAGAGGGGAACACACAGTACAGATCCCTGTGGGACCCTGTTCTCTTGGATATCAGAGGTACTGTGTGATTCACCCACTTGAACCCAGGATGTACAGTGCGACAGAAAGTTCTTGACAAAAATCAGGATTGGACCCTGGAGACCTCACTCATGTAACAGAGTAAGATGTGGTGAAGCCCTGTCATGTCATAAGCCTTCTGTAAGCCGAAAAAGGCAGTCATGAGCTCCTGACAATGTGCAGAGGCCATCTGGATGGTGGACTCCTGGTGAACCAAATTATCAGCAGTGCTGCAGACTTTGTGAAAGCACCTTGAGATGCAGCCAAAAAGGCTCTGAGACTCAAGGAGCCAGCGCAGCCACTGCTTGCCATGCATTTGAGCATCTTACAGAGGATATTGGTATGGGTGATAACTGTCCATCTCGAGCAGTTTCATACCCAGTCTCAGTACTGGAATTATCATGCTTTCTCACCAACAGGATGGGAACTCACATTCATTCCAGATCTGATTAAAGATGACAAGGATGTGGTGCTGACTGTGGTGTCACTGCCAGACACCACACTTGCTAGGTGGTAGCCTTTAAATCGGCCACGGTCCGGTAGTATACGTTGGACCCGCGTGTCGCCACTATCAGTGATTGCAGACCAAGCGCCGCCACACGGCAGGTCTAGAGAGACTTCCTAGCACTCGCCCTGTTGCACAACCGACTTTGCTAGCGATGATTCACTGACAAAATACGCTCTCATTTGCCGAGATGATAGTTAGCATTGCCTTCAGCTACGTCATTTGCTACGACCTAGCAAGGCACCATATTCAGTTACTATTGATATTATGAATCATGTACCGTCAAGAGCAACGTTCATTATTAATGGATTAAAGTTAAGTATTCCACCAGCTATATCCGTTTTTCTAAATTCTAATTTCCTTGTCCTGTTCCAGACCTCACGCCAGCCTGCGTGAGCTAAAACGCGTACCTTTCGGCCTCCTCTAGTAACACAGTGCTGGCTCTCCTGCACCACAACACCGACTGACAATCCATTGAGAGAGGTTTCAGCATTTGGTTGTGGATGCAGTCTGGCCCTGGGCCATATCGGGGTAAGGGTCTAGGGCATGGGGGAGTTCCCATTCACTGAATGAAGCATATACGGCTTCAGGAGGCGGGTAGTAAAAGATAAGCACATTCGCTCCACCCAAAGTTTTATGAGCTAAAAGGCAGTGTGGTAGTTTGCAGACGCAGATGCACAAGTATAATGCTCAGCAAAATGTTTGCCGACAGTGTCTCGAACAGTGTGAATGGCACCATCTTAGGAAATACTTGGTAAACTTGCAGGGGACTGGAAGCCTTAGAGTCATCTGATCTTTGCCCATGCCTATGATAGAGAGGTGTGTGATCCATTTGTGGAAATGTACCATTCTCATGATTCTTGCTTTTGTAGTTTTATGAGGTAATGGACATGGGAAATGGAGCCATTTAATGGCAATGAGGTGCTCCAGTGGAGGGTGCCCTACCTTCTTTTGATGGGGGCAACTGCAGGAAGAGGGGATCACTTGGTTGGCTACCAAAACCCCCATTGCATGGTGAACAGCCATAGCAATACTACCTCACAATGGGGAGCTAAGGATGACAGCAGAGGTGAACCCATCCAAGTCAGCATTATGGAGAACCCATCTGGGCAGGTGTCTAAGGGAGCAGTGCTGACGGAGGTACAGGAAGATTGGATGTGGTCACTATCACAGATCATCGTGGACACTGCAGTGGATAGATGGCAGAAGACCAGGACTGCAAAAGGAGAGATAAGTGTGTGGGGCACCAGTGTTCCAGAGGAAAGATTGAGCATTGCCAGTAAAGTTTTGGTGTCTTTACTATGGCCAGTGACCATTGTTTCACCCCACAAAGGGTTATCAGAGCTGAAGTCACTGAAGACTAGGAAAGGCGGGGGGCAGCTGAGAGAGTAATGGAGACAGTACATCATGGAACATGACACCATTGGGAGGGAGATAAACATTACAGATTGTAAAATCCTGATTTGCTGGTGTCCGAACAGCCACAGCCACCAACGGTGTATCAAGAGGCACATGGTCACTGTAAATAGAGTCCAGCACATATGTACAAGCTCCACGCAATACCCTCTCATAGTCTGTACGATTATTAAAATAATCTTAGTAGCCAAGAATGGCAGGGGTCTGAGTTGCTGTAAACCATGCCTCTTGGATGGCAATATAGAATGCAGGCTACCTACTTAAAAGCTGCCGTAGCTCACCTAGGTGGTCGAAAAATCCGTTACACTTCCACTGAAGAATCAGACTATTTGAACACTGTGATGGCATGAAGCGACGGGGGGGGGGGGGGGGGGGTTGTGTCAGGTAATGACCCGGTCCTTGTACTCTCACTAGTTGAGTAGTTGAGACACCAGGGGATACACTAACGTAGGTTCTGTGGCACACATTGCCTGGGGAGATCTGGTGCCTTATGGCCCACCAGGACCTCCACATTGGACACAGGAGTACACGCAGAGTGAGGGGGCCAACGGAGTTTCCGTTATCTTCTTTTTGCCCTTCTTGACCATTTCCTCCTTACAAGATGAGGACTGAAAAGGTTTCCCTGAATTGGTTTCAGGGACAGAGGAAGAATGAGATGTGTGACGACCAGCAGCCTGTGGTTCCTTCAGCCACTGGCTGACATCTGGCTGTGGACATGCAGGAACCATGGAAAGAAGAGTCCCAAGGGACCTTTTCCTAACTAGAGAAGCCAGAGGCTGGGAGATGGGGACTGGGGTCGGTGGCAGGTGGAGAGCCAATGCTCCCGAAGTGTGTGTGCTGGAAGCACCAGAAGGGCCCCCAACTGCCTAGGGGGCAGGTATCAATGGATGGCTCTGAGGGCCCAATGTAAGAGGCACAACAGGGAAATGCAACATTGACAGAGAAGGTGAAGATGTTGCAGATGTGGCATGACATTGTGTTATTTGTCTGTGATTAAGATGCTCATACTTTTTTCTGGCCCCTTGATATGTGAGCTTGTCCTGGGTATTATACTCCTGGATTTTCTTCTCATGCTTAAAAACGGAGCAATTTGGTGAGCAGGTAGAGTGGAGCTCACCACAGTTTACACAGATGGGGGGGACAAGGATCCTCCCTGTGCAGCAGATGTCCAGAATACCTGCAGACCAAGAGACCAAGGTAATAGTGCAATGGGAAGACATATGAAGGAACTTCATGTATCTGAAGCATTTCATACGAAGAGGAATGTAGGATTTCACATTACACCGGTAGACCATCACCTCAACCTTCTCAGGCAACATATAATCTTCAAAAGCCAAGATGAATGGTCCCTTATGGACGAGACGGATGAAGTGCACAACCCATCGGTCTAAATTGGCCTGCAGCTCACTGTCAGATTGCAGAAGAAGATTAAAGTGAAAGATGATCTCCTGGACCGTATTGAGACACTTGTGAGGACTGACAGTCAAGGGAATGTCAACGTACTTCTCACAAGAGAGGAGCACCTGAGACTGGGCAGGAAATGGTGTTTTAATGAGGAGGGAACCACTCTTTGTCTTAGTGATGGCTGCAACTTACCTGTATTTGTCCTCAACATTTTCTCCAAAACAGTAAAGGCTTTGCGGCCAAAAAGGTTTCTCCATCAGTCTTGGTACAGACCAGGTAATTGTGGGAGGATTTTGCTCCTTGTCATCCAGTTCTGCATTCCCCCCGTAGTGTTGGAAGGGAAGGGAAGGGAAGGGAAGGGAACGGAACGCATTGGGATCATATTTTGTTGCATTGTATGAGGCCTTTCCATTGGAAGAGATTGCTGGAGCCATGTGTCTACCAGCGGAAGAAAGTTTATCACTTCATATGTGAACTATACTCATGGTGCCACCCATTCTGAATAGGTTCTCTTCCCATGGGTGCTATCCAGACAAAATAATGGCTACCTAGTGCATAATCCATGGTAGGCAGTCCCCGTGCCCCAGTTGTGATGGGCACATACTCCATGGCATACATGGGGTGTGCAGTGTAGGCACCAACAGTGTGATCCCTGCATGGACAGGGGGCTACCATTGTGCAGGTACCTGATGACCACCCCCACAATAGGATGGCTTCCTTGTTGAGTTTCAGGTATACTACAACAGCAGGAAGGGAGCATACCAGGGTAGAAGGGCAACCTTCCTTGCACGACGTGCACTTCTGTTAAATTTGGAAAAGTTGGCAGGTCAAACCCAATAATGGGGCCATATAACCATTGATGGATGGTGAAGACAGCACCAGGAGTGAAACTAGAAATCAAGACTGAAATCATGAACTAAGTCCAAGCAGCATCTGCACCAAAAGGACCATTCAATGGAAGGTCAGAGGAGGTAAGAGATAATCAAAGTGTAGGTTTGTAGCACAGGAAGATGAGGCTGAGGTCCTGTAGTAGCCAAGTGTGTACTCGCCAAAGAGTGGTGAGCCCCTTGGGAAGGATAACTCCAGTGAGTGTAGTGTAGTGTCATGACCTAGGAAGAGAGAGAGAGAGAGAGCTGTATTGAATTTACAAGCCAAACTGTATACAGTATTATAAAATCCTCCAGTCTGTCATTAAAAAGAAAAACATGTGTGCTATGCTTAAAAAGAAATAAAGAGCTCCAAAAATAAGGTGGAAACAACTTGATACATTATTTAAAGAGAAAGAAATAAAATTTGTAATTCAGATAAAATTGCCTCCCCAAAAAATACTTCTGGCAGAATTTTCAGATCATTGGCACCAAATTCAATGAATATTTCCTCACAGTGGCAGCAAAAATTGCAGTCATTAATAAACAACCAAATGCATATGGACTGATTTACCTGTTCAGTCAATGCATGCACTACCAACAGTTCAATAGTTTCGAAAATACAAGAAAGAAATCATCAAATTCATCAGTTCATCAATTCATTAAAATATAGTGATTCTGGTGGTTATGAAGGTGCTTTGAGCAGTATATTAAAATCTTGTGCTTTCTTGATAGGATTACCATTAAGTTCTCTTTGTAATCAATGAATCATGGCATATTTTGTGACTGACTTAAACATGCTGTAGTAATACACCTCTGTATAACTTGAGACAATCAAAACACCTATAATCAGAGACCTATTTTACCCCTTCCCGTCTGAAAAAGTGGCCTATGACAGAGCCGGCCGGAGTGGCCGTGCGGTTATAGGCGCTACAGTCTGGAACTGAGCGACCGCTATGGTCACAGGTTCGAATCCTGCCTCGGGCATGGATGTGTGTGATGTCCTTAGGTTAGTTAGGTTTAATTAGTTCTAAGTTCTAGGTGACTGATGACCTCAGAAGTTAAGTCGCATAGTGCTCAGAGCCATTTTTTGAACCTATGACAGAATAGTGACTCCTATGTCTTAGCATAACTTGGTAACTGCTTCTTATTTTTGCTTTTGTAAAGGTTTCCCCATGGAGAAAGCAATAAGAGACATAACAGATGATGACATGGAAAAATTAAACAATAAATGTTATCCTGTTGTAAAATTTTGTCCCCTTGCCAAAACCTTTCATTGTGTGGCACACAGAATTCTACTTATGAAACTAAGTGTATTACACCATTAATTGCATTTCTCTTGCTTACTTTCTTAAGAGCAAGCAGACATTATTATTGGTAGACTGTATCACAGGCACGAAACCAACTATAGAATGGAGGACATAGCATGGAATCCCAGATGGATCAGTACTTGGCTCATTCCTTTTGTAAACCTACAGAAATGATCTTCCAGTGACTTTAAAGGGTAGTTAAGAACTGCAATGTTTCCTGATGACGTAAGTGTACCAGAATGTGCTGTGCCAGGAAATTTGAATGCTTAGTAGGCAGACACACACACACACACAATGAACAACTAGTGTCACCACACAATAAAGAACACCAATGTCAGCTGCTTTGGATAGTAAATATTAACTATTGGTGAATTACAAATCTGTTTATGGAAGATTTTGAGGAATATACCCTGGAGTTGGCAGCATTGACCCTGCAGTCTGTTTTTAGATTTGTAAATGATAGCTTTGTTGTTTGGCCTCATGGCAATGAGAAATTGCACAGCTTTTTAAAATATTTGGATTCAGCCTACTTGAATATTCACTTCAGTATGGAGATTAAAAAGTTGGCTACCTTCCCTTTTTTGATGTGCTGATTGGGAGAAAAGCTGATGATTGGGACATGCCATTTATAGGAAGCCAGCTCACACTGTTAATGCTGACAGTTGTCAACATTTTGCTGAGGGTAAAGGAGTACTTCATACTTTGGTTCACAAGACACACATTGTCTCAGACCCTGAAAGTTTGTCAGCTGAGTTTCACCACCTTGAAGCCACCTTCCATGAGAAAACTTCAAATGAAAAAAAGATCAGATGCTTATTGTGCTATCAACCAACAGTCAATCAGGTGAATTACTATAAATAACAAGTGGCACCTAAGTCCAGCCTACCTTATCCAGATAAATTTGCAGCAGATTGGTTGTATTCTGTGGAAACCTGGTGTGAAGAGTGCTATTTGATCATTTTATAAGATAGAGACTCTTTTAGGGTCTGTAAAGAATGATATTGGTTTGTGTAAGATGGATCTTTACCATGCAGTTGTGGCGTATCATGCATTGGTCAGGCCATCAGGTCTGCAGGTAACTGATGTACAGGTCATAAGCATCACACATGCCTGCAACAGCTGAGTAAATCTACCACCGTAGGACATTGCCTTGATACAGCTAATATGCTGCAGTATTAACAGTACAGGGACTATGGCATGCTGCACTTCCAGCTAACAAGATAGTGTTATTAAGGAAGCAGCCAAATTAAATCATCAAGTGACGTCATAAATAGGGGGAGTGTTTCACTTAAATTCTGCTGGAAATCCTACTCTCTCCCTGGTGAATCAATAGGAGGAGAGAGCTACAATGTTTTCACCCACTCCCCATGGTGTAGGCAATGTTTGGCCACTAACTCTGAGTGTGGCTTACTAACATGAGTAGGGGGTGGCCATACACCATCAGTCATTAAGCCAACAGCACAACATGATAATGTTAACACCAAAGCTTTATATTAGCAGTGAAACATTAGTGCATTAGTGAATAATGTAATAAAATATATACTGAGGTTGGATCAGTTGGTCAAAATCCTGAAGGATAACAGCACTGCACAAAACAGGTTGATTTTAAGTTTCATATAGATCCCTTTTAATTATTTTTTACAGAAGCACAACATATCCAAAACATGGCCACAAACAAATTACTCATTCAACAACAGAACAGTGCAAATTTTGGTATTGCTTTGTGCAGACATAGCGTTATATCCAGCAGAATGCACTAAATCGAAACGTACATGTCCCAGTACATAAAAATAGCATTCACAACATACACACTACCAGTAGCATTACTGACTCCATACTAAATACCTCACCAACACTCCAGACACAAGACTGCAGGCAAAAGTCCTCAAGCTCTGCCATGCACACATATTTAAAAGTTCAGTCACATGGCCACTCCTTGATTCAGTACAGATACTTTCATCTGACCACTGTTTGCAAGTTTTGTTACAATTTTGTATAATTACTTATGGTAAAACATATGAAAATCTTTGCATTATTTTTCCAGTTTCTGAATAAACTCATTCATACATTGTTTTAACAGTTTTAAACAAATTTCAAACACATGAACAGCCACATTTGGCATTCTAGTCTAAACACTAACTTAATCTATTTTACAAATCACAACTACAATTCAATACACATCAAAAGTTATTAGAGTAATATGGAAGGAAACTCATGCTGATAAGATCATTTGTCTCTCTGTTGGAGTAGTTCATAGAATGGCACAATTTACATAAATAAACTAAATTGTTTATAGCATCTTTTGTAGTTGTTTAATTAGAAAAATAATCTCTTCACTATATTGCACACATTGTCCTCTTTCATCAGGAGTTTCAAAAATATGACTTTCATGATGAATTCAGTTGTTACAATTTACTGTAAACAATAATGGTAAAAATATCAATAACTTTTTAATCATCAACGTTTCAGGCAAGGATTTATGTTTAGTGAGCTCGCCCCACTGTCGTGGTCCAACATTGTCATTGGTTTTTCTCTAGCATCCTTGTAATGAGTTTTAACATATTTACTTTAAAATTATATTAGTGATGACATTTTAAGTCACTGGGCCCTCCTTATTAGATTGTCCCCTGACCGTGTTGCTGGAACGCACCTCTCTTCATGCCTGGAAAACCCCAATAACTGGTGGGCCTCATAGCTTGCTAGCTGCCTTTCCTTCTGCTCAGCTTGCCTGTCACAGCAATCTTAGAGCAGGCCCACAGCTGACTTGTCAGATTTGGTCTGTCCTGAGGCAGTCAACTAGCTGATTGTGATGTCACACAACCCAGCTTCATATTTCACTCGCTGGCTGAGTGGTATATGAAATAGCACCACACCTCACCATTCACATAATGTTACATAATAACAGTTTTTTCAGAGGTTTAAAATGTCAAAACTCATGTAATAATTTTGTGAGTGACAAATCAATCAGCAAGAGCATTATCTCTAGGATACACGTCTGCAGCTCGTGGTCTAGTGGCTAGCATTGCTGCCTCTGGATCACGGGGTGCTGGGTTCAATTCCCGGCCGGGTTGGGGGTTTTCTCTGCCTGGAGACTGGGCATTTGTGTTGTCCTCATCATTTAATCATCCATCATCATCATCATCATCATCATCATCATCATCTCTCAAAGCTACCATTCTTCTTCTTCTTCTACTGTACTCCTTTTTCACCAATCACCAGCCAAGCCATATCCCATCAAAATATTCAGACAAAAGTCCCAATGAGTGAATGCTCAATATTTTGTACCCATGACTCTTCAGTGATCAGGCTGTAGAAACACTTTGCTGGTTCACCGTGTGTCCACTGTGTTTAGATCTCAGGTGAGCCTTATCAAGGCAGCAATACAAATGCTTAAATATTTATTAAAACAGCCACATATTCCCATATAGTAATTGATAATAAATAAATCATTTTAAAGTTTTAGAAAATCCCTTTGCATCTCGCAAGTTGTTCATTATGTTAATTCTGGTTCAAATTAATGATGATGTAAATAAAATAGAAAGAAACTTCCACATGGGAAAAATATATTAAAAACAAAGATTCCAAGACTTACCAAGCGGGAAAGTGCCGGCAGACAGGCACAATGAACAAAACACACACACACACAGAATTACTAGCTTTCACAACCAATGGTTGCTTCTTCAGGAAAGAGGGAAGGAGAGGGAAAGACGAAAGGATGTGGGTTTTAAGGGAGAGGGTAAGGAGTCATTCCAATCCCGGGAGCGGAAAGACTTCCCTTAGGGGGAAAAAAGGACAGGTGTACACTCGCGCGCGCACACACACACACACACACACACACACACACACACACACACACACACACACACACACACACACATATCCATCCGCACATACACAGACACATATGTCTGCTTGTTTTTGTTGATGTTCATCTCATATTTTCCTTTCAAGACACTGTGCATTCTGTTCAACTTCTCTTCCAATCCTTTTCTGTATCTGACAAAATTACAATGTAATCAGCAAACCATTAAGCATTTATTACTTCTCCATGAGCTTTAATTGCTGCTCCAAATTTTTCTTTGGTTTCTTTTTTACTGCTTGTTCAGTGCACAGATTGAATAACATTGGGGATGGACTACAGCCCTGCCTCACTCCATTCTCAACCACTGCTTCCTTTTCATGCCTCTCAACTCTTGTAACTGCAGTCTGGTTTCTTTACAAGTTGCAAATAGCCTTTTGCTCCCTGTATTTTACTACTCCTACCTTCAGATTTTCAAAGACAGTATTCTAGTCAACATTGTCTAAAGCTTTCTCTAAGCCTACGAATGCTATGAACATAGGTTTGTCTTTCTTTTACCTGTCTTGTAAGATAAGTCATAGGATCAGTATTGCTTTGCCTGTTCCTAAATTTATCCGGAATCCAAACTGATCTTCCCTGAGGTCGGCTTCCACTCGTTTTTCCATTTTTATGAAAAGAATTCATCTTAGCATTTTTCAACCATGGATTATTAAACTAATAGTTCAGTAATTTTCACATCTTTGAGCAACTGCTTTCTTTGTAATTGGAGTTACTACATTCTTCTTGAAGTCTGCAGGTATTTTGTCCATCTCATACATCTTGCTCACCAGATGGAAGAGTTTTATCTTGGCTGGGTCTCCCTGCTCTAGCAGTAGTTATAACAAAATATTATCTACTCCTGGATGCTTGTTTCAACTTAGGTCTTTCAGTAAGCTGTCAAATTCTTCACGCAGTACCATATCTCCCATCTCATCGTCATCCTTTTCCATTTCCATAATATTGCCCTCAAGTACATCTCCCTTATGTACACCCTCTATAGTCTATATGCTCCTTTCACCTCTATGCTTTCCCTTCTTTGCTCATGATTAGTTTTACATCTGAGCTCTTGATATTCCGGCAGGTGGTTCTCTTTCCTCCAACAGCTTCTTTAGGCATTATATATCTTTTCCCTTGTGATATACACTTCTAAATCCTTACATTTGTCCTGTATCCATTCCTTCTTAGCCATTTTGCAATTCCTGTCAATCTCACTTTTTAGACATTTGTATTTCCTTTTGCGTACTTCATTTCATGCATTTTTATATTTTCCCCTTTCATCAGTTAAATTCAATATCTCTTGTGTTACCCAAGGATTTCTCCTAGCCATCATCTTTTTACCTTCTTGACCCTCTGCTGCATTCACTATTTCATCTCTCAAAGTGTCCACAGCCCATGGTCTAGTCACCAGTGATGCAGTCTTTGGATCACCGGGTACTGGGTTCGATTGCCGGCCGGGTTGGGGATTTTCTCTGCCTGAGGACTGGGTGTTTGTGTTGTCCTCATCATATCATCATCATCATAATCTCCCAAAGCTATCCATTCTTCTTCTTCTACTGCACTCCTTTTCCTTGTTATTTTCAAACATTCCCGAATGCTCCCTCTGAAACTCTCTGCAACCTCTGATTCTTTCCATTTATCCAGGTACCATCTCCTTCAGTTCCTACATTTTTGCAGTTTCTTCAGTTTTAATCTACAGCTCATAACCAATAAATTGTTGTCAGAGTCCACATCTGCCCCTGGAAATGTCTTAAAATTTAAAATCTGGTTCCAAAATCTCTGTCTAACCATTGTATAATCAATCTGAAACATTCCGGTGTCTCCAGGTCTATTCCACATATAAAAACTTTCTTTCATGATTCTAAACTGACTGATAGCTGCGATTATATTATGCTTTGTGCAAAATTATACCAGGCAGCTTCCTCTTTCATTCCTTTCCCCCAGTCCACATTCACCTACTATTTTTCCTTCTCTTCCTTTTTCTAGTATCGAACTCAAGTGCTCCATGATTTTTAAACTTTTGTCTCCATTAACTATCTGAATAATTTATTTTATGTTGTTGTACATTTCTTCACTCTCTTAATCAGCTGCAGAATTAGCTGGCATATAAACTTTTACTACTGTGGTGGCTGTGGGCTTTTCATGTTTATCCTGGCTGCAATAATGTGTTCACTATACTGTTCATAGTAGCTTATCTGTGTTCCTATTTTTTATTCATTATGAAACCTACTCCTGTATTACCCCTGTTTGATTTTGTGCTTAGAACCCTGCATTCACCTGATGATGAGTCCTGTCCCCCCTGCCACCAAACTTAGCTGATTCTTGCTATATCTAACTTTAACCTATCCATTTTCCTTTTTAAATTTTCTAACCTACCTGCCTGATTAACAGATCCAACATTCCACACTCTAATCCGTGGAATGGTAATTTTGTTTTTCCTGATGACGACATCATCTAGAGTTGTCCCCACATGGAGGGAGGGAGGGGGGGGGGGGGCTATTTTACCTCCAAAATGTTTTACCTAAGAGAATGCTATTATCATTTAACCATATAGTAGAGCTGCATGTCATTGGGAAAAATTATGTCTGTAGTTTACTTTGCTTTCATCCGTTCACATTACCAGCACAGCAAGGCCAATTTGGTTGATGTTACAAGGCCAGATCAGTCAATCATCCAGACTGTTGCCCCTGAAACTACTGAAAAGACTGCTGTGGGAACCATAAGTTTGTTGAATTCTCAACAGATACCCTGGCATTGTGTTTGCACCTAAGGTACGGCTTTCTGTATCACTGAGGCACGCAAGCCTTCCCACCAGCAGCAAGGTCCATGGTTCCCTGTATGTCCACACATATACCAATAACAAATCAGTTAATTTTTTAATATCTTCTCATGAACAGTTAAATTCCAATAATCCTCATTTCAATTAAACTTTTGACACCAATTCAACCAGTATCAGGTGAGTAAATCGTATTACACAACATACACTTAAGTGCCAAAGAAACTGGTGTAGGCATTCGTATTCAAATACAGAGCTATGTAAACAGGCAGAATACGGTGCTGCGGTTAGCAATGCCTATATATAACAAAAAGTGTCTGACACTGTTGTTAGATCAGTTACTGCTGCCACAGTGGCATGTTTTCAAGATTTAAGTGAGTTTGAATGTGGTGTTATAGTCAGCGCATAAGTGATAGGACACAGCATCTCCGAGGTAGTGATGAAGTGGGTATTTTTCTTTACCACCATTTCACAAGTGTACTGTGAATATCAGGAATCTGATAAAACATCAAATCTCTGATATTGCTGTGTCCGGAAAAAGATCCTGCAAGAATGGGACCAACAATGACTTAAGAGAATCGTTCAATGTGACAGAAGTGCAATCCTTCCAAATATTGCTGCAGATTTCAGTGCTGGGCCATCAACAAGTGTCAGAATGGTAACCATTCAACAAAACATCATTGATATGGGCTTTTGGAGCCAAAGGCCTTCTTGTGTACCTTTGATGACTGCACAACACAAAGCTTTATGCCTCGCCTAGGCCCGTCAACTCTGACACTGGATTGTTGATGACTGGAAACATGTTGCTTGGTTGCCTGGGTGGATAAGTCTCATTTCAAATTGTATTGAGTAGATGGATGTGGGGGGGGGGGGGGGTGTATGGAGACAACCTCATGAATCTATGGACCCTACATGTCAGCAGGGGACTGTTCAAGCTGGTGGCAGTTCTGTAATGGTGTGAGGTGTGTGCGGTTGGAGTGATATGGGATCCCTGATACGTCTAGATATGATGGTGACAGGTGACACATATGTAAGCATCCTCTCTGATCACCTGCATCCAGTCATGTACATTGTGCATTCTGTCACACATGGGCAGTTGCAGCAGGATACTTTGACAGCCCACACATCCTGAATTGGTTCAGAGTGGCTCCAGGAACTCTGTTCTGCGTTTAAACACTTCTGTTGGCCACCAAACTGCCCAGACATGAACATTATTGAGCATATGTGGGATGCCTTGCAATGTGCTGTTCAGAAGAGATATCCAACCCCTTTGTACTCTTATGGATTTATGGACAGCCCTGCAGGATTCATGATGTCACTTCACTCCAACACTACTTCAGACATTAGTCAATTCGATGCCATGTTGTGTTGCAGCACTTATGCGTGCTCACGGAGGCCCTATATGATCTTAGTCTGGTGTACCAGTTTCTTTGGCTCTTCATTGTATATATACCTTCCAGAAACACTTAACAACGAGAAACTCCCAAAATTACTTACAACTATACCACATGGTAATAAATATACACTTTATAAACACTGGAGCACATAATATTCTCTTCACTGACTTGTTGATATACCTCCTCAGCTCAGTTATATTTCACAGATCCAGAAGTTTCTTTGATACTCGACACACAAGTCTGTAGGCATTGAGATGTGGGCTCTCTGTTACTTCAAATGGCTCATGATACAATTCAAATATTTTTTTGGTTTCCACACCAATTTCACTGGATTTTTCAGTAGCTCTAAGACTTTATCTCCCTGTTTAAATTTAATAAAACTCTGTATTCTCTGTTATCAAATTATCAGATTTTCTTCCTATCATCACTTCTTATGGAGGGAAACAGTGGGACTACATTTAACTGTATTCATAAGATCTTCAAATACAGTCTCATGTCCCACCCAAGTAGTATGTTTTTTGCTGGAGTAGGTCCAGCACAACCTACCTAATACCTGCATGTACCTCTCAGCAGCAGTGCTTGCAGGGTGGTACACTGATATCCTTATTTGTGTAACGCATTCCCTTTCTGTCCCACACTGTGGAAGTAAATTGTGCTCCATTGTCATATAGGATCTTTTCAGGCAATTTGACATTCACTATGTAAGTTTGTTCAGTACATACTTAGTTATGACTGTTTTTAGAGGGTACAATTTGAGACATCTTTAGAGAATACATCTACTGCTAATAACAAACAGTAGAAAACGCAGCATGCAATGTAAAAATATTACGAAAAGGAAAGTTGCCACTCACTATATAGTGGAGATGTTGAGTTGCACATAGGCACAACAAAAAGACTGTCACAAATGAGCTTTCAGCGAGTAAGGACTTTGTCAAAAGTAGATGACAGATACTCACACACACTCATGCAAACGCAACTCACACACATGACTGCAGTCTCTGGCAACTGAAGCCACACTGCGAGCAGTAGCCCCAGCAGTGCATGATGGGTGTGGGAACTGGGTGAGGGTAAGGAGGAGGCTGGGGCGGAGAGAGGGAGGGATAGCAGGGTAGGGGTGGGGGAACAGTGAAGTGCTACTGGGGAATGGCACAGAGACGAGGTGGAGGGAGGATAGTGCAGCTACACTATGTGATCAAAAGTATCCAGACACTTGGCTGAAAATGACTTAAAAGTCTGTGGCGTCCTCCATCGGTAATGCTGGAATTCAATATGGTGTTAGCTCAACCTTAGCTTTGATGACAGCTTCCACTATCACAGGCACACGTTCAATCAGGTGCTGTAAGGTTTCTTGGGGAATGGCAGCCCATTCTTCACAGAGTGCTGCACTGAGGAGAGGTATTGATGTTGGTCGTTGAGGCCTGACACGAAGTCGGCATTCAAAAACATCCAAAAGTGTTCTATAGAATTCAGGTCAGGACTCTGTGCTGGCCTGTCCATTACAGGGATGTTATTGTTTTATTGTTGTATAACCACTCCACCACAGACCACGCATTATGAACATGTGCTCAATTTTGTTGAAAGATGCAATCACCATCCCTGAATTGGTCTTCAACAGTGGGAAGCAATAAGGTGCTTAAAACATCAATTACGTCTGTGTTGTGATACCACATAAACAACAAGAGGTGCAAGCCCCCTCCATGAAAAACAGGGCCACACCATAACACCAACGCCTCTGAATTTTACTGTTGGCACTACACACACTGGCAGATGATGTTCACCGGGTATTTGCCATACCCACACCCTGCCATTGGATCGCCACATTATGTACCATGATTTGTCACTCCACACAACGTTTTTCCACTGTTCAATCATCCAATGTTTATGCTACTTACACCAAGTGAGGCGTCATTTGGCATTTACCGGTGCAATCTGTGGCTTATGAACACTTGCTCAACCACAAAATCCAAGTTTTCTCACCTCCTAACTAACTGTCATAGTGCTTGCAGTGGATCGTGATGCAGTAAGGAATTCCTGTATGATGGTCTGGATAGATGTCTGTCTATTACACGTTATGACCCTCTTCAACTGTCAGTGGTCTCTGTCAGTCAACAGACGAGGTCAGCCTTTATGCTTTTGTGCTGTACATGTCCTGTCACATTTCCGCTTCACTATCACATCAAAAACAATGGGCCTGGGGATGTTTAGGAGTGTGGAAATCTTCTGTACAATCATATGACACAAGTGACACTCAATCACCTGACCATTTTCGAAATCCTTGAGTTCTCCGGAGTGCCCCATTCTGCTCTATCACGATGTCCAACGACTACTGAGTTCGCTGATATGGAGTACCTGGCAGTAGGTGGCAGCACAATGCACCTAATACCAAAAATGCATGTTTTTTGGGGGTGTCCAGATACTTTTAATCACATAGTGTATGTGCAGTTGGGAGGTGAGACGGAGGACAGTGGAGAGGGAAGAGGGATTAGCAGAAAAGGAGATAAGTAAAAAGACTGGGTACAATGGCGGAATAAGGGCTGTGTAGTGCTGGAATGGGAACAGGGAAGGGGCTGGATGAGCGAGGACAATGCCTAATGAAGGTTGAGACCAGGAGGGTTACGGGAACAAGGAATTTATTGTAGGGAAAGTTCGCATCTACACAATTCAGAAAATCTGGTTTTAGTGGGAAGGATCCATGAGACACTGGCTGTGAAGCAGTCACTGAAATGAAGGATGTCATGTTGGGCACTATTCTCAGCAACAGGGTGGTTCACTTGTTTCTTGGCCACAGTTTGTTAGTGGCCATTCATGTAGCCAGACAGCTTGTTGGTTGTCATTCCCACATAGAATACAGCACAGCCATGCCTTTGGAGGGATAGGTGATGTTTGTGACTAGACTGGAGTAAAAGGTGGTGGGACAATGTGTGGGACTGGTCTTCCGTCAATGTGTATTACAGGGATATGAGCCATGAGGTAAAGAGTTGGGAGCAGAAGTTGTGTAGGGATGGACAAGTATATGGTTGAGGTTTGGCGGATGGCAGAATACCACTGTGGGAGTGGTGGGAAGGATAGTGGGCAGTACATTTCTTATTTCAGGGCACAACGAGAGGTAGTCGAAACCCTGGTGGAGAATTATGTCCAAAAATTTGTGAATTTTATCTGACATAATTCTACGTTATTTACATAATTTTTAGCATTTTTTCCACCACCATGGATCCTTGCTTCTTCCACCTGCATCAATACAGAGAAGATCCTTATCCATTGCCAGAACCCAGTTCGACATACTATGCCTGCATTGTTGCTTGGATCATGGAATCCCATCAAATGCCCCTACCATCGAACTGCCCTTCTCCACCTGCCACCCTTCCTTCCACAATGACCTCCATCTGTTCAGATTCCACCAATCCTTAGCCCTCACGAACATAGTCCTGCAAAACCATATCAACCAAGCTCAAATCTCCTTGCAGTACCTTCTCTCCACATTGAAACTCTTGCCCTCCAGAAATGAGAGCAACATATACAATACCACCTCAATAAGCTCACCACCCTACTCACTTCCTACTTCCACCTTGGAGTACCACTGTCCACGACCTCTACAACAACTGCCAAACCTCCCCACATAGCTGACAAACACTGTCTCGCAGACCTCCTACGTTTACCTTACCCGCCAAAACTCCCTCCCATCACCACACACAATCCAGAACCAAAACACACCTGAAATACATTCATAAACCTTTTCTCCAGAAACCTTAGCCCCTCAGAAATATCAGACCTTTCCAAAGGCCTCACCTTTTACCCCACTTCCAAATTCAGTCATGCTTGTTAAACACCTTCTCTCCTTCTCCTGGTCCCTATAGTGGAAACACTTTTTCACCACCAACCCTACCAATCAGGCTCAACCAAAGACCAATGTTGAACCCTGCCTAACTCAGTTCACTTCTCCATCCAATCATAATCCACCCCCACTGCTTCTGAATCACCCCCTGTTAATTTCCAGAATTTCTTAACCTCAAACCTTCCCTCACCATCATTCCCCAGATCCCTCAACACACAAATTAACCTTACATCTGCAGAAAGAACTGCAGTCCACCATCTAAAATCAGATCCCGGCCTTATAATCCTACATGTGGACATAGGCTCCACCACTGTTGTTTTGAGCCGTGAGGATTACCTGGCAAAAGGACTCCACCAGCTGTCCGATACATTTACCTACATACCTTGCCACAATGACCCCATTCAGAGAAATCCACAGGATTGACAGTCACTCCTCAAATCCTTAAGCCCATCCCAGAACCTCTTTCCAGAGTCAGTCTCTCTGCTCACCCTGTGGCATTCCACCACCATCCACCAAACCTACAGAATGTAATTGTCTACCCCAGCACAATGCCTGCTCCCATACCCTTAGCTCATTGCTCATACCCCGGTAGTACACCTTGACAGGAGACCTGTCCCATATGTCCTCCCACCACCGCCTACTCCAGTCCGGTCACAAACATCACCAATCCCATCAAATGCAGGGCTACCTGTGAAACCAATCATGTGATCTACAAGCTAAGCTGCAACCACTGTGCTGCGTTCTATGTGGGTGTGACAACCAACAAGCGAACAGGTCACATAATGGCCACCGACAAACTGTAACCAAGAAACAAGTGGACCACTCTGTTGCTGAGCATGCTGCCCAACATGACATCCTTCATTTCAGTGACTTCTTCACAGCCAGTGCCATGTGGATCCTTCCCTCTAACACCAGCTTTTCTGAATTGCACAGTTGGGGACTTTCTCTGCAATATATCCCATGTTCCCATAATCCTCCTGTCTCAACCTACGTTAGTCATTGCCCTCACCCATTCAGCCCCTTCCCCTTTCCCATTTCAGCACTACACAGCCCTTATTCTACTATCATACTCAGTCTTCTTACTTCTCTCGTTTCCCACTATGCCCCCCCCCCCCCTCCCCCTTGTGCTCCGTCTAACCTTCCTGACTGTACATAACTGCCCTACCCTGTGTACTCCCCAGCAGCACTTCACTGTTCCCCCACCCCTACCCTCCTATCCCTCCTTTTCCCACCCCAACCCCCACTCCATCATGACCTGGTGCTGCTGCTCACACTGTGGTTTCAGTGGTGAGAGACTGCAGTCATGTATGTGTGAGTTGCATTTGCATAAGTAGGTGTGTGTATCTGTCATTTATTTTTGACAAAGGCCTCATTGGCTGAACACTTATTTGTGACGGTCTTTTTGTTGTGCCTATCTGCAATTCAGTTTCTCCACTATATAGTGAGTGGCAACTTTCCTTTTCATAGTATTGTTACCTCTAATGACATATATTTCAGTCTATCATAACCGGCTGGAAGGGATCCAAAAACATTGATAGGCAGTAACACACCTGCTCTACTGGGGATGGTGATCCACATTTCACCCTGCATAGCGACCGTGCTAAACTTCACCCTTTGACAAATTGGTCACAAGCAGCAGCTTTCTTATTCTTCTAGCCATGCTATGAAAGATGACATATTCCTGTATTAATTCTAAACATTCCTGTGCTCCGTAGTGCCCATGGCTGTGATGAATATAATTAATTAGTGTTTCTCCCCGGCCTGTTCATCTGGGAAACACAACTTCCATGCTTCCCTGTTTGAACTTTTTTGCCTAAATTGTACAGTCCTATAACTCTTATAACACTTTTCAATTTTTTCATGTCCTTTATCCCCAAAATTAACTTTAGCGAATTTTAATGTTGGATCCTCAATTTGGAGACTGCACATTTCTTTTCATACTGCTTTCATCTCCTCCTCTTTCTCTACACCTTTTATATACATTACTTGGAATGCTTTCTTTGATACCATTTCTTCCTCACACTCTTCCTCAACAGTTGGTAGCTGGGATAAGACATCAAACTTATAATTACTCAATATGATATCTGAATTGCTGCAGAAATATGTCCTCTCTCATTAACTGTTTCTTCAACAGTTTACATTCTTGGAAGTAGCTCAAAGATTTATGGTCAATAAAGGCAACAAGCTCCCTGCCTTCCATATAAACTCTACAGTTTTGGAAACCAAATGCCACAGCCAATAACTCCTTTTCTGATATCTCATTCATTAGTTCATGCTTAGATACCATCCAACTTGTGAATGCTTTAGTTCTTTTCTCTATTTTTCCATTGTCATTTTCTCCTGGAACAGAACTGATCCTACACCCTAATCTGAACTGTCAGATGCAATGACATGTCTGGATAATATAATACTTTACTATTAACTAAGCTTCTCTTGATAGATTCAAATTCCTTGTTACACTCAGCAGACTAACTCCAGGTAACATTCTTTTTTTTTAACAACTTGCATAGATTTGGTGAGTTCATGCTACAATTGCCGATGAATTTCCAATAAAATGTACATAGCCCAATAAGTGACTTCTGTTGCTTCCTGTCTGCAGGTCTCTTGCGCTGAGCAATAGCAGTTATCTTCTCCTTGTTCGGTAGCATATCATGAGAACTTAACGGATGACCTAAGGATGACAATTCTGCCTACACACATGTATTCAGGTTAAGAGCCATCCCTCCTTTATATGTAGCTTTGAAGACCTCTTCCAATATTTAGCAATGTTCCTGCAATGAGCTGCTGGTTATCTATATGTCGTCAACATACAAAATAAGTCTTTCAACAAGTCATATCCAAGAACATAATTTAATGCCTTGATGAACACAGCCACTGATGTAGATACTCCAAATGGAACTGCTCTAAACATATACATTCTCCATTCAAATAAGAAAATGCTATACTTCTTAATGTTTTTGGCAAACCTCACCTGCCAGAAACCAGAAGTTAAATCTACACTAGACTTAAGCTGTATATTGTTAAATTTTTGGTTGGTCATTCACTTTTACAATCATTTTTTCAGTCTCCTCATATCTAATACAGTCCTCACAGAACCATCTAACTTTTTGACTATAACAGTTGTGTTACCATATTCACTCTCCCAACTCAATAAACTTCCAATCTAGCATTTTCTTTTTTCTGGACCTTACTCCTTCCTTGTTTGCCACAGCAATAGTGAAAGGTTTAATCCTAATTACTTCATGGGACATTACCTTTAAATGGTATTTAAAATCAGCTGTTTCCCAAAGCTTATCTGAAAACAATCCTTGTATTTACTCATAGTTCCTTAAGCTGTGAACTTTGATACTTTGACAGATGTTTGATTTTTTATCATTTATTTGCACTAGAGAACATGCCTCCCCACTACACTCATTCTTCCTTTTTGGGTGAGCCATCATTTTATCTTCTGATAGTTTGTTTCTAAATTTAACTCTTTTTCCTGTTAACTCTCCAGAGTTGTGCTAGATTAATACTGCAACCATACCTACTAAGAAAACTCATCCCAAGAATAGTGTTTATAGTAAGGCCATGGATCACAAAGCAATCTTTATTGAAATATTGATCCTTGATCTTAAAATCTAATAAAATCTCCATCTTTACTGGCTCGCTGCATCCCCCAGTTGTCGACTTTATTTTAACCCCAATTACAGTCAACTCCACCAAATCTCTGCTTCTTATCTGTTGTCAGAATGATTCAGATATTGCTGACACACTGGACCCAGAATCTAATAATACAGTACTTTCTACATTGCTCACTTTGACATTAAGAATTGGTTGAACTTTTTCAGTAATTACGCTCTTTAACTCAGTCTCTTCCAACAGATCTGCTTCAATGTCTTCCTGCTCTCTCTATCCATTATATGAACACTCTTGTACATGTCCCCATATTCTACATCTGCATCTTCCTTAAACAAATCCTTAACCACATCCCTTATATCCTGTTCACCTCTTAATTCTTCAGATTTTCTTGCCACTTTAAATTTTGAATCATCCAATTCCTCAGGAATCAACATTTTATGGATTGTACCATAAGATACTCAGTCATTAACATCATATGCACTTTCCTCTTTTCCCATACAGTCACTACTAATATTGTTATTGAGAACCATCTGACTACCTTCCAGAAAAAAACATGTGTCTCAACTTCTTTCTCAGGTCAAAACTCAACATCATTTACATTACTGCAGTCAACCTCAACTCCATTCACTAATTCGTCATTACCACACAACATTATCAGGTGCATCCACTGGTACAGGCAAAATATCTGAATTGTCACTAACAGGACATGCTCCTCTTTGAGCTGCTTCACATACATTAACATTTCAAGACCTTCCCTCATTACTGAACTCCATGTCCATGTACATTATCTGATTAAAAATAATTTCATTATTATTTGCTTTGCCCCTCATTTCCCTCATCAACACCTGTTTCTACTTCTGGTAGAGCAACTACCTCTGTTTCAAAATTCTCTGTAATCTTCACTGAAGCTAAACAAACTATTTTTTTCTTTATCTTCCAGTTCAACTGTTTAATTTTGGCAAAAATTTCCCAAACGCAATAGCTAGAATTATCATTGTTACATTCATTCATATTGCATGTATTATTAATATTGTTCCTCCTGTTCCGTTTACTGTAGTTATTAAACCCTTCCCACATATTTTCATTACCTGTTATTGCATTTATGTTGCATATAGTAATCTCTCTTCTTTGTTTTTCACAACAGTTCTCTTCCCTTTTGTAGCCTTTACTGGTCCTATTATTTGCATATTCATTTGTCAAAATTCTGAAGGATGACATCTGTAGTAACATGATTCACGTTTTCTGTCGCACTTCACATAGTGTATACTGGGAACTGTCTGCTAGGCATGCCCGATGTGAACTGACTGCGCATGGCCCATGCTGCCCAAGTTGTTGTTGTTGTTGTTGTTGTTGTTGTTGTTGTTGTTATTCCGCCGGCAGAGGGCGCTGCCGAATTATCGTGTGCCCTCTGGTGGACGGGACTTTACTTGCGGCAACTACTGTTTGTGATGCGCCGTGCCGATGTGCACCTCCCGCGATCTTTCTGGTGGCTACTGCACACCTCCTCCTTCAGGGGGTGAAGCCACTGTGATCCACTGAGTCGGAAGGTGGAGTATCATGTAGTAGTGACGACCTCCGCATCCATCGGAAGGCTGGAGTCAGGGGGATCTGCCAACCCTCGAGCCGGAACCTTCGAATATGGTAGGAAGTGACCCACACAAAGAGGCCCCCATCGTCCCACCACCAGAGCCCGGAACAGAACGGACGACAAGCTGTCGAACTCCGGATCCCGGTCCATCTCGGGACGGGCAAGACCAAGTGGCGGGGATGATGGGGAAGTGACGACCACAGGTGAACCAGCCTCCTCAGAAACTGGGCCTATGAGGGAGGCCAACTCTCGCCGGGGCATCTCTTACAATGGTGATGCAGGTGCTGGAGCTACTGGAGGCTGCCAAAGCTGAGAACCACCGCAGTGTGGCAGAGTCACAGGTGGGAGGGGCGGTAGCATCCCCTGAGAAAATAACATGGGTATTGGCAATGGGGAAGCCAGCACCCGAGGGGTTGGTGGGTGGGTGCCCAAACGTGGACGTAGCTGATTTTGGTGACGATGTACCTCTTGGTTCCCCGCCTGCAAGGTATAGAGCCGGCGGCCATTGCGGCGCAGGACCACCACCGGTATCCAACATGGATTGCGACCACCCACATGCCCAGATCGACATACTCAGTGGAAAGCCGGGTACTCAGTTTTGCAAAGACTGGCAAGGACCAGGCCGGAGGAGGTGCAGCAGAGTCCTAGGTTGGCACCCGTGGAGGAGCTCTATGGGGCTGCATTCTCCAATCGGTGTGGTACGGTATGCCATCAGGAAAAACGTCAATGCCTCATCCACTGGAAATTCATGCACATACTTTTTCATCTGTGTCTTAAATGTGCACACCATGCGCTTGGCTTCCTCGTTCGATTGTGGATGAAAGGGGAGAGAGACAGCGTGCCGAATACCGAAGTGCCTACAAAAATCCTGGAAGGTCTGTGAAATAAACTGAGGTCCATTGTCCGATACCAGGGTGACTGGCAGACCTTCCAAAGAAAAGATTTTTGCTAGTGCCCGGATTGCAACTTTTGAAGTGGTTGAGGAGCAGCGAACCACATATGGGAATCGGGAGTAAGCATCAATGACAATGAGCCAAAAACCATTGAGAAATGGGCCCGCAAAATCTATGTGAACACGTTCCCATGCCTGGGTTGCAGGCGGCCATGAAGGAACGCTGACCTGGGAGATGCCTGTTGCTCGCACACTGGGAACAGGCGGCCACCAAGTGCTCAATTTCTCTGGAGGTCAGGACGACCACCCCTGCTGAATCAGGCGAATTACATGCCAGAGAACCGGGTCAGGTGCCGTTTCCCTGGTGACTCTAGAACTAGTGATCGGGAAGCCATCAACCGCTTGGCGGGACGCCACATCCAAATGAAAACACATAATCTCCTCCCACTCGAACTTAGGATCCGGGCCCATCGGAAGACGGGAAAGAGCATCAGCGTTGGCATGCTGTCCGGTAGGGTGAAAATGAATTTCATAATGGTACTTAGAGAGGAACAAGGCCCAGCGTTGCAGTCTGTGGGCCGCCCTATC
This sequence comes from Schistocerca gregaria, assembly GCF_023897955.1. NCBI lineage: Eukaryota > Metazoa > Arthropoda > Insecta > Orthoptera > Acrididae > Schistocerca > Schistocerca gregaria. The sequence goes on from NC_064925.1 coordinate 459,719,706, forward strand.
CGGAATCTGAGAGGTGGGGCCAAATAACGATATTAATGGCTTATGGTCAGTGATCAACTGAAACTTCATGCCATACAAGAAAGGGTGAAACTTGGTAACAGCATATACAATGGCCAAAGCCTCTATTTCCACCTGGGAGCAATGTGCCTGCATGGGACTAAGAGTTTTAGACGCAAATGCCAGTGGCTGCTCGGAGCCATCCACGTTGCGATGGGCCAGGACAACCCCCACCCCATACTGCGAAGCATCTGTAGCCAGGACGAATGCCTTATTGGGGTCAAAAGAAGCCAAACAAGGCGCTGACGTGAGGAGACCCTTCAACGAGGTGAACAGTCGCTCGCATGCAGGTGACCAATCAAAAGGAACACTCTTGCGCAGAAGGCACTACAGGGGGCAGGTTATGGTGGAAGCCCTGTGAATGAACCGGTGGTAATAAGCAATATTGCCTGAAAAAGCTTGTGACTACTTCAGCGAAGTGGGCCACAGAAGGTCGATGATACCTTGAACCAAACTTCCTAGCCGCTGGACGCCGTACCGAGAGATGGTGTAGCCCACATACTCAATAGACGCTTGGAAGAAGTTCGACTTACGCATGTTGCAATGCAGGCCCATGGACCTGAATTTGAGAAAGAGGGTTCGTAGGTTGTGCAAGTGTTCCTTCATGCTGCGGCCTGTGACAATTATGTCGTCCAGGTAATTGGTACAATGAGGGATTGTCGATGTGACGTGCTCAAGATAAAGCTGAAATATCGCCAGGGCACTGGATATTCCGAAGGCCAACCGCTGGTATTGGTAAAGGCCAAATGGGGTGTTCACGACCGCCAGCCATTTGGAGTCCTCATCAAGTGGTATCTGATGATAAGCCTCCGAAAGATCGATTTTCGAAAAATTATTGGCCTCCCACCATGGTGGAGAACAATTCATCAGAATGAGGCAAGGGATAGGTGTCCACCACCAATTGGGAATTAATGGTGGCCATGAAATCGCCACAAAGACGTAATTTTCTCAAGGGTTTCCTGGCAATAACAAGGGGTGAAGCCCACTCACTTGACGAAATGGGAAGAATGACCCCGAGGGCTGTCAGCCAGTCTAGCTCTGCTTTTACCTGAGGGCGGAGAGCCAAAGGGATCCGATTCGCGCATAGAAAATGCGGGTGAGCCGACGCCTTCAACGTTAAGTGAGCTTCAAAGTCTGAAACATGCCCCAGGCCCTCCTCAAAGATATCTTTAAAGTCAGAGATCAAAGATTCCATTGATTGATATTGAACGTCTTCAGAGACCAACTGTATGGTGTCTGCGATAGAAAAACCGAAAGCTTGAAAGGCACCCAATCCAAAAAGGTTAGCGGAGCTCGCATCACTGACAACAATAAAAGTAAGAGGTTGAGTGACTGATTGTAAGTAACATTGGTTGTGAATTGACCTGGTAGGGGAATGAACTGTTTACCATAAACACGTAGAGGCCGGTAAACTGGCGCCAACGCCGGTAAACTGGTGCCAATGGGGGCGATCCAAGGTCGGAGTAAGTTTGTGCATTCAACAAGGAAACTGCCGCCCCCGTATCAACTTGCAGTTGTAATTGGCATGACCAAACTGACAACTCTAAAAAGAGATTGTGTGCCGATGCGTCGGGAGCCTGGCCCGGCGAAACTTCTTGAATGTCAACGTCCATGTCCTCTGTACCTGCTTCCTTAGCAATGTGTCCTTTTTTATTACATTTGCGATTAATGGCCCAATGGTTGGGGCACTCTGACCAATCATGATGGATATAGCATGACGCACAGGACGGTAACAGGGGCTGGCGGCTGGAACTCTGTTTACTCGCCGTGCGGGTGCGGCCATAATGGCCGGATTGTACTGCTCGCACGTCATCCACCCCAGATGCAGTGGATGCGGCCGCACTCCCTCACCACCTCTGCGATGTCGCACCACGCTTCCAACTGTTGACCTGTGGCGTGAGAGACTTCATATGATTGAGGAATGGACGGGACTTCCTCAAGGGAATGGTCTTCCAACTGCAGGGCCCGTTGCCGGACCTCCCTATCAGGGGCCAAACGAGCTATGACATCACGCACCATAATGTGGGCATACGACTCTCACGAGCGCTCCGTGACAAAATGACACTTGCAACTAAGACCGTGCAGGGTAGCCCACGCCCGGCAAGACAGATGGGGCTGTTTCTTGCATTGATAGAACTCGACCATAGCCGCCACAACATGCATGCAGCCGCGATAATATGAAGACATCAATGAACACAATGCATCAAAAGACAAGGACGAGGGCTCCTCCAACGGCGCTAGCTGCCACAAAACTTGATACAGCGAGGGAGATATCCAAGACAAGAAAAGAGCACGCCAGACCTCCTCAACGGCAATGTGAAATGCCCGGAAATGCTGCCCGAAGGCGATGTTCATATGCGTCCCAATCCTCTGCTGTCTTGTTATATGGGGGAAAGGGAGGAGGGAATGGCGCTGGAGCAGACTGCATGAAGAGCAACGCCGGAAGCACTTGTTTCATGGTTGCCATGAGCTCTGTCTGCTCAAACAAACCCCGCACTAAATCCTCCATGCCGTGGATAAGCTGCGAAACCGGAACAACAACGCAACACGCGAAAGAACAACCCTACTCATCGCCAATTGTGTAGTAACATGATTCCCATTTTCTGTCGCACTTCACATAGTGCATCCAGGAACTGTCTGCTAGGCATGTCCGATGTGAACTGACTGGGCATGGCCCGTGCTGCCCGAGTTGTTGTTGTTCCGCCGGCAGAGGGCGCAGCCGAATTATAGCGTGCCCTCTGGTGGACAGGACTTTACTTGCAGCAACTACAGTCCATGACGCACTGTGCCGATGTGCGCCTCCCATGATCTTTCTAGTGGCTACTGCAACATCATTGCTAGGAACAGATTGATTCCGAGTTTTATATGAATCCCTTTTACTTATTTTTTACGGAAGCACAACATATCCAGATGGTGGCCACCAGCAAATAACTCACTGAATAACTGAACACTGCAGATTTTTGTATTACTTTGTACAGACATAGCATTATACCCAGCAACATGCGCTCAACTGCAACATACGAGTCCCAGTACACAAAAATAACATTCACAGCATACACACTGCCCACATCATTACTGGCTCTGCACTAAATACCTCACCATCACTACAGATGCAAGGTGACGGGCAAAAGAACTGGAGCTCTGCCATGCATGCTTATTTTTTAAATGTTCAGTCACATGACCACTCCTTGATTCAGTACAGATACTTTAATCTGAACACCATTCGTTTTTTGTTAAAATTTTGTATAATTAATTATGGTAAAACGTATGAAATCTTTGCATTCATTTTTCTAGTCTCTTAACAAACTCATTTATATATTGTTTCAACAATTTTAAACAAATTTCAAACACATAAATAGCCACGTTTGGCACTTTAGTCAAAACACTAACTTAACCTATTTTATAAATCACAGCTGCAATTCAATACACATGTTGAAAGTTACTAGAATATTAAGGAAAGGAACTTTTGCTGAAAAGATCATTTGTGTCTCTGTGGAGGAGTTCATAGAAATTTTTGTGTTAGCAGAAGAGCCAACTCCATGTTACGAGTGGAGGCTGAAATGCTCACGATTTAGCTCAAACAGGCTGGCATGCGGAGGGAAGAACTATACTGACTTGAGGTCTGGAACATGACAAGGAATGAGAATTCAGAAAGTGGACGTACTTAGTTTGATACTTAACTTTAATACATTAATGAAGAACATCGCTCTTGACGGTACGTGATTCACAATATAATCTGTTCAGAAAACATTCTTGGAGTTAGCACTTATAGTAACTGAATATGGCGCCTTACTAGGTTGTAGCAAATGACGTAGCTGAAGGCTATGCTAAACTGTCATCTCTGCAAATGAGAGTGTATGTAGACAGTGAAACATCGCTAGCAAAGTCTGCTGTACAACTGGGGCGAGTGCTAGGGAGTCTCTTTAGACTAGATCTGCCGTGTGGCGGGGCTTGGTCTGCAATCACTGATAGTGGCGACACGCGGGTCCAACATATACTAACAGACCGCAGCCAATTTGAAGGCTACCACCTAACAAGTGTGGTGTCTGGCGGTGACACCACATTCCTCCCCCGCCTGCCGTGGGGAGGGCCCCATGTTGATGTATGCGATGAGGTGGGGAGCCTAACAACAGGCGAGGCGGTGCCACCCGCACCCTGCCATTCAGACCGTGGGGAGCTAGAGAACACCAAAAAACCTACTCTAGGGTGCACACCAACATGCGGTGTATGCGCCCTTAGAGAGACAGTAGGGACCGAAGGGTCGACCTCCATCAGGCCAGGACACCCGACAGGTGAAGACGACATATGGTCTGGAGTGGGCAAGAGTACCATGTCGTAGGACAACTGGTCCCGGGGAGCGATTGGCGGTGCATGACCCAGGTGGGCGCCCGGCGGTTACAGCAATGCGTCCACTGCGGGCATCGCCAGTGGGAGAACAGGTGGCAGCGGCGTCGCATCGCCATGAGACAAAATGGAAGGCAGTGTCGGTAACACCCGGGGCTGAGGCAAGCCAGTAGATGGGTCCCTGGGGCGCTGACCGGACGGCACTGTTGCTGAAAGCAGACGGCGAGTGGCAGATCCCGTGCGACGACAGACACACAGCTGATGGATGTGCCGGCGCACCTCACCAGAGTCCCCCAAAACCGGATACATAGCGCGTCCGAGGCAATGAAGAATGCGCCCTTCACGCCAACGCCGTGAACCTCAATAGTGGCGGTAGTGGACAACGTCGCCTGGGGCAAAAGCAGGTGTCTGCCACTGCACAGGAACCTGATGCGGCGGATGTAGCAAAGACATCAATGGTGTAACTCAGCAGGCGAGTGACCATCTCAGGGCTGAGAGCGATATGAGGACAAAAAGAGCAATAATGTGTCCTCCCGAGAATGCGACTCTTGCAACTTCAACATCTGTGACTTGAAAATCCTGACCAATCGTTCAGTGCCACCTTTTGACTGTGGCGAAAATGGTGCGGTGTCAGATGTTGAATAACACTGGCCTTGCAGAATGACTGAAATTCTGCGGACATGAATTGTGGGCCATTGTCGGAAACAACAGTCTGTGGAAGACCTTCAATGCAAAAGATAGCAGATAACGCTTGGATGGTGGCAGATGATGCCGTGGAAGACAACCAGACAACAAAAGGAAAATTACTGAATGAATCTATCACAACCAACCATTGAGCATTCCAGAATGGACCATCGATGTGTAAGCATTGCCAAGGGAAAGTGGCTTTTGGCCATGCACGGTGGTGCTGTTTGTTGTTCAGCACACACCATGCAAGAAGAGCACATAGGCGTAATCGCGGCATCGATTCTGAACCAAGTACAGCGCTGACGAGCAAGTTGTTTCGTTCTCACTATACCCTAAACTCCTTGGGGGAGAAGCTTTAAGACAGAGGACTGTGACAAATGTGGTACCACGACCCTGGACTGATCATTATCAGAACACAACAGCAAAACACCACATCGAACAAAAAGTCTCTCCTTGTCAGCAAAAAACCGGCGAACCAACGGGTCCCTGATCCGTGACTTTGACAAGGGCCACTGTGTAGCAACAAAATGCAGAATGGTAGCAAGGACAGGGTCGGCACTTGTAGCTGTAGCTACACGACAAAAATCAATCGGAATCAATTTGACCACATCATCGGTTTCCGAATCAATGAACATGCAAGCAAGTTCGGAGCAATTGAATGCCCTATCCTCAGCAACAGGCAAACGGGACAACGCATTGGCATTTCCGTGCTTAGCAGTGGACTGATACAAGATATCGTAGCGGTACTGCGAGAGGAAAATTGACCAACGAATGAATTTCTGCGCTGTATGTAGAGGTACAGGCTTGTTCAGATGAAAAAGCGATGTCAAAAGTTTGTGGTCTGTGGTTATGGTAAAGTGACGACCATACAAGAAGTCATGAAACTTTGTAACACCAAATATGAAAGCCAATGCTTCTTTTTCGATCTGTGAATAATTTCTTTGCACAGACGAGAGCAATTTGGACGCAAAGGCAATAGGGCAACCGTGCGAGCCATCTTTGTGTGCAAGCACAGCACCAATCCCGAAATCTGATGCATCCACCACCAACAAAAGGGGCTTCTGGGGATTGAATGGTGTAAGGCAAGTATCGGAAAGCACCCCCGATTTCAACTGGCTAAAGGCGCGTGCGCATTCCATCGTCCAGACGAACGGAACACCTTTACGGCGTAAGCAATGAAGCAGAGCTGAAATGGAAGACGCATGCGGCACATATCTGTGATAATAGTTGATTTTTCCCAGCACACTCTGTAGCTGCTTGAAATTCTCTGGTGAAAGCAAGTCTTGCATGGCACGAAGGTGGCGGGACTGGGATGTATGCCTTGGGCATTGAGTACATGTCCCAGGTATGGCAAGTCACTAGCAAAAAACACACATTTGTCCTTCCGTAAGCGAAGACCATTTTGTCGCAAGACCTGAAATAATGTTCTGAAATTGGCTAAATGTTCTTCTTCCGTCTTTCCGGAGATCACAATATCGTCCAGATAGTTTGCTGCAGTAGGGACGATGCACAAACAGGTTGTAGATATTGCTCAAACAATGCAGGGGTGGATGCGCACCCGAATGGCAGGCGTTTGAATCGATACAAACCAAGATGTGTGTTAACCACCTAAACGCGCTGGGATTCTTCGTTCACCGGTATTTGTAAGTACGCATCTTCTAGGTCCAACTTCAAAAAATATTTTCCCGGGCACAGTTTGTCAAAAAGATCTTCCAGGTGGGGTAAAGGAAAAGTTGCAATCACTAGTTGTGGATTCACTGTTGCCTTGAAGTCCACACAAAGTCTCAATGTTCCCTAAGGTTTTGGCAAAATTACTAAGGGTGATGCCCAGAGAGAAGCCTGCACACGTTCAATTACACCTTGTGATTCCAAACGTGTAATGTTATTGCAATCTCATCACGCAATGCGTGGGGAACATTGCACGCTCTGAAAAATTTTGGTTGCACATTTACTTTCAGTTCCAAATGTGCTTTATAGTTCTTAGTGCAACTGAGGCAACTGAGGCCCGGTGCAAAAATGTCTGCAAATTAGTCACATAGACGAAAAACACTGTCTGAAGGCACAGTCTGGTTCTAAACAAGTTAAACAACTGAAATACATCGAAACCAAACAAGTTCACTGCAGAAGAAGAACGAAGGACTTAAAATGAAACAAGTTTTGTTTGTCCTTTGTATGTTGCAAGAAGGCTGCACTGTCCTAACACAGGGATCTCTTGACCTGAATAGTTAGTTAGCTTAACATTTGCGGCACGCAACGGAGGTGTGCCCAGCAGTTTGTAAGTGTCTTGATTGATCAGTGAAACTGCAGCTCTGGTAGCAAGCTGGAATGGTATCACTTTGACATTAATGTCCAAGTCTACAAAAAGTTTATTGTCCTACTGACGACAAGAGCGACTGTCTCGTGCAACGTGAACTGACAAGGGCACAAAATCACTTGCGACTTGACAGGAGTTTCGGCGATGTTGACGCACACTATTTGTGGGACGAATACAGTCACTGTTAGAGAGGGTGGCACTGGGCAGAGTGGAGTGAACGACATGAATTTCCATGGGCGAAGTTTCGCGAGCTTGAGTACCCTTGGTTCGATTCTGATTCCGGCACGAAGCAAAGGGCCTGGAATGGTTTGGAGTTTCTGATCTAAGCTTTTTCTGGCAAACACTCTGAACATGTCCTTTTTTATTACAGTAAAAGCAAATAGCTTGGCGTGACGGACAATTCTCATGCGAATGTTTAGTAGCACACCACGGGCATTATTTAAGCAGTGCATTTGCTTGCCGGTGCGGCACACATGGCTGTGAGCCTGGCGGCAGTGGCGCAGCTGGGTGCAAGGGCTGTTTACTGCTCCGTGCAGCTCGCCCGGCGGGCTGGTTAACCTGACACATGGCTGGTGAAGTATCAAATGATTCCAGAGAAAAGTCAAGTGTGTCCTGCTGATCAAATATGTGTATCACTTACTGAAAGGAGTGATTGACTAGTTTCAAAATCTGTTCCCTTATACAAACATCAGAAACATTCTGTGCAATTGCATCACATACCATAGTGTCTGAATATGGGAGTCCACATTGACACTCAAAAGCACAATCTCTAGTAAGGCCTTGCAAGGTTGCAACCCACTCGCGATTAGTCTGACCTGCTGTACGTTTTGTACGAATTCAAGGTATACCATATCGCAGCTACTTTGACTGATTGTTTGAAATATGCATCTAATGCAGACAAAATTTCTTCATAGGACAGAGTTGCTTCGTAGCGTCGGGGAAATAATTTGACTATCACACAGTAGGTTTGCACACCAACGGACGACAAAAGAAAAGGCTGCCGCTCGTTACCTTGAATTCTGTAGGTGGCGAGATGGAATCCAAATTGGCATGTCCACTCCGTCCAGCTTTCCAGTGCAGCATCAAAAGGTCTGAAGGTCAGTGCAACTGTGTGTTGTGGCTGTGTTAGCGGTGGAGCGGCAGCTGCTGCATCGTTTTGCATTGCACGTTTACCCTGGATGAGCTGTCCAAGGGTATCCAGTAATGCCTGCGTCTGCTGATTCTGTAAGCGATAAAATTTGGACAGTACATCTGGAGATTGTGGCGAAGCCATTACACAATTAAATCAGGGCAGTCTCAATGACATATGTCAGTATAGGTAAGAACACCATTTTTACTCCTTGTCGCCAATTTTGTGTTTGCAGAAGAGCCAACACCGTGTTACAAGCGGAGACCAAAATGCAAGCATTTTAGCTCACACAGGCTGGCATGCGGAGGGAAGAACTATACTGACGTGAGGTCTGGAACATGACAAGGAATGAGAATACAGAAAGCGCACGCACTTAGTTTGATACTTAACTTTAATCCATTAATTATGAACTTCACTCTTGGTGGTACATTATTCACAATATTATCTGTTCAGAATACATTCTAGAAGATAGTACTTATAGTAACTGAATATAGCACCTTGCTAGGTCGTAGCAAATGACATAGCTGAAGGCTATGCTAAACTGTCATCTCTGTAAATGAGAGTGTATGTAGACAGTGAACCATCGTTAGCAAAGTTGGCTGTACAACTGGGGCGAGTGCTAGGGAGTCTCTCTAGACTAGACCTGCCGTGTGGCGGTGCTCAAACTCCAATCACTGATAGTGGCGACACGCGAGTCCAACTTATGCTAACGGACCGCGGCTGATTTAAAGGCTACCACCTAACAAGTGTAGTGTCTGGCAGTGACACCACAGTAATGACACAATTAACATAAATAAATTGGTTTTAACATTTTTTGTAGTTGTTTAATTAGAAAAAAAATCTGTCCAGTATAGTGCAGGCATTATTCTCTTTCATCTGGAGTTTCAAGAGTGTGACTTTCATGATGCATTCAGTTGTTACAATTTACTATAAACAATAATGCTAATAATATCAATAACTCTTTAATCATTAAAGCTTCAGACTGGATTTGTGTTCAATTAGCTCATCCCACTGCAGTGGTTCCAAAACTGTCATTGGGTTTTCTCTAGCACGCTTGTAATGAGTTTTAATGCATTTACATTAAAATCATAATAGTGATGACATTTTAAGTCACAGATCCCTCTATGTTAGCTCATCCCACAACCTGGTCGCTGGAAAACATCTCTCTTCCTGCCTGGAAAAACCCCGATGACCAGTGGGCCTCATGACTTACTAGCCACCTTTACTTCTGCTGACCTTGCCTGTCACAACTGTCTGACAACTGTCTGCCCCAATAAACATTCACACTGGCTGACAGCTGACCTGTCAGCCCATCCTGTCAGCCAAACCACCTGCCTGTAATGTAATAGAACTAACACTACTTGCTCACCCATTGGTAATTAATAGTAACTGTTGATAACTCCTGATGTTGGTCTTCTATGGTTGGATGGTGGCTTTCTCTGCATTTGCACGCTACATCACAGCCCTGCCTACTGAGTGTTTACATTTCCTCACATATTGCTTTCTACTTGAATTTGCAACTTGAAAAGGATGGACTGTTCAGCTCTCATAATACCGGCATTGTTCAGAGGCATCATCTGGATGTATTCCTTTAAGTTATTTATGTATTTATAGATTCTTCCATCACTTTTTGGTAGAGCAATTCCATATTTAAGATTGAACAGAAGTACACTGTTTTTGGTTCCTGAAGGTGGCCCGATAAGCCAAAAACTAGTTGAAATAAACAAAAATCAGCAGAACAAAAACAGTGTGCCTGTTATTCCTGCAAGTTGACTGAACAGTAAGTATATTGTGTGAAGTAGATAACCATGCCTCTGCCTCTATAACTGCACTCAGCCTCATGTGGAACTTCAGCTCCAGGTCACAAAAACTGACAACAGTCGGGTGAGTGGTGCTCTGATACTCTGCCCCTCCTTAACGCATCTGATGCCACCATTGGAAGACGATGACACAACGGTCGGTTTGGTACTGATGGGTTTGCCAGAGTGTGTGGGCAGAGTCTAATTTCTTACATTCACTCCCAGTACATATACTTCTTAAATGTTTTTGTTGTTGACCATAAAAATTAGTTTCAGCTGAACTGTAATCTACACCAGGATAGGTTTGAGCTCAGATAGAACCTGCAGTTAACTGTGGCATTTGTACTCTGCATTAGACACTAATATTAAAAAAAAAAAAAGAAATTCTATAGGAAATGTGAAAGCAACACTTCATAAAACATTATTTCAATAATATACAGTAAGCACTTGTGGACCTTTCATGAATAATAAGTCTTAGTTGCTGATGAGTCTTCCAGGCTGTATGGCTGTGATTGAAGGAACTTTTCAGTTCTTAATGTTTCATCTGGAGCTGCACTGGATATCTCCTGAGGTTCTCCGGGCAATGCTGAGTCTATCGGTCGGCCAGACTCAGCTAAGCCAGGAACACCTCCAGAGATGTCCAGTGCAGCTCTGGATGAAACATCAGGAACTGAAAAATTTCTTTGGCCTCAGCCATACAGTCCAGAATCTTCATCAGCACCTATCACATCCAGTTTTGAAAGCCTTCAGTCTATAATAGTAACTATCCCTAGCGTAAAATTTATGGACCTCTATGTACTTTGACCATTTATATGCTGAAACTGTTAAGTGACCACAGTGTTGTTTTGTTTTCATTTACTGGGAAAAGTAAGGTATCATCTAATACAGGCTTTTGCCATCACTTGAATTACCAGCAAGAAGAACAAACAGTTTCTCACTTTTGCATTTCTGGTTGTTGAAATCAAGTAATACAGCTGATGTTAAAAAGTACTATGTATTCTATTATGAATTTAAAAAATTGGACATTGAAAGAAACAAAATTTTGCTACATGTTCTGCAAGACTACATTACACATAAAAATGTTTGGCACACCAGTTTGGAAAATATAATGACAGTATACTTAGCAGTGAAAGCTGGAAATCTAACACTTTAAAATTTAGTGGGACACTGCCATATCTAAATAGGCTGAACAATAAAACATGCAGGAACTTTACAGAAATGCATCATAACATTTACTTAGTATAAAAGCTCACTAGTTGGATTTAAAATTTGTGAAAGGAATATGAAACAAAATCACAAGAAACAGCACTGAATGAGCTACATTACCAGTAACCTTAATCTGAATGAGTTATGCTCAAACAGTGGTTTCACTTAGTAGCCTATATCATTTGGTGTGAAGGTACAAAAAAAAAAATCTTTTCATGTGAGGTTTTCTAACAGTGCAACGCGAATAATCTCTGTCAACAATATTGTGCTGTTAGTAAGGCTTACATGCCATATAATGTAGCATACATAGAACTGAAGCATACAGAATTGTTTTTTATTTATAGCTACACAAATATGCATTCATAAACAAACAAAGATAAAGAGAGTAGCTTCAAAGATAATTCTTGTACCAGATGTGACACACAGTACATTTAATTGTTCCCACATAGTTCCACCCAATCCTTAGTGTGTGGAGGGCCTGGAACATAAAGGAATTTAAACTTTATTGGCTGGTTGGCTCTTATGTGGACTGCTGGCCAATATGCCATTGCAGCTGCTGGATATGGCAATGGTATGGCTATTGGCTGATGGAGGGGTTTGGTTATCACAAATGATGTCTGCATGGGTTTCTCTGGGCACAGTAAGCCTTGCACTGTTGGCATGGCATCTTGTAGGGATGAAGGCTTGACTCACTTGTTACAAACCTTTAAAGTCTTGATGTTGTGCAAAATCTGAATGGTGCAGTCTCCTTGTGGCAATGTGGGGATGGGACTGGTTTATGGTGGCTGGAGTATCAGTTTGATGATATCTATGTGGAGCATGATGTGAGCACAATTATCCACAACCTTCTACACAAAAATGATGTGTTTGCTATGGTGCAAAGCAAATGGGTAGTGGATGTTGGCTGTGTGGTCTCATATCCATTGTACCAACTGTGGCAGTTCTGCTGCAGATAGCAGCAGTGCAGGTGTGAGAGAGCCAGCCAGAATGTATAATGGCTGTGTATACAACATTACTGCTAATGATGGTCTGATGTCTGGCTCACATTCTGTGCAAAGGCCAAGAAGGACCAAGGGAAGCACCTCCCTACATATGAGAGCTGACTTTAGGGTCTCATTATCCCATTTCTAGTGGGATGGAAACTTGTTTGTGATGAGACTGGATGCTGGTTGGACAATTCTTGCAACAAAATATATATTCAAATAGCTGGCAGTTGTATGAAGTGATAGGGAGGGTGCCACAAAATATTACTCTCCATTTGGCTGCAAAGGTCTTTGCTGTTGTCCCAGCAGAACGGAAGTTGCTTCTGTGGTGGGGGGCCAGTGCAATGGGAGTAGCTTCTGGGCACTGAGTACACGAGTCCACCAGTGCAAAAAGATGTCTGTAGACATTTGCAGATGGAAGGGGCCCTATGAGATTGAAGTGGATGTGAAGGAATCTTGTTGGAGAGCCTTGAAACAGCCTTATGTCAACATATACATGTCGTCCCACTTTGTGTTGCTGTCATTGAATACACAAACATGCCCATGCATGGCCATATTCTTTTAATTGATAGTCACACAAAACAATTGATCAGTAACTTGTTGGCTGTGTTTAGTCCTGGGTGTGAAAAATCATGAATACTGTCAAAAGCAGCTTTGCCGAGTTTTGGAGAAATATAGGATTTTGGCTTCTGCCGGGAGATGTCGCACCATAGTGTTAACTTGTTGCTTGGCACTGGGATTTGAGCAGGCTACAGTTCGGTAGATTAGTGTGCCAGTGAGTGCTGTAGTTGTGTATTTGCTTCTGACCTGTAGCAAGTTCTTTGGAGTCCATGGTACTTGCCAAACAACCAATGTGCAAAAAGTAATCAGTCATGATGATTTCTGCTCCTTATATGTGGCACACATCTGTCATAAACTGGCTGACAAACTCTATATTGCTGAACTGCCAGTGGAAACACTTGTCACCAGTGTTCTGGAAAATGGAAACTTTCAGTTTGTCATTGGAGTAAATTGTCACAGTACAGCACAATAGGAACGATTGACCTAAATTTAAATAGTGTATATAACCGTGTAATCAAATGGTGACCTAATCTCATTATGTTACTCTGAATGTTAGTTAACAGTGATTAATTCTATGTGCAGGGTTCTGAGCCTAAATAATGAAATTAAATTTACTGTCCAATTTAAAATCAACAAAACTGCACTCATATACTCACCTGTTCCTTTACTTGCATGCAGAAACCAAGATCAAGAAAATGAGAGAAACATCTTTCTCTGATATTAAATAAAATTCCCACAAATATATATTTTCCATAGTGTTGCTTAATAAGTGCATACCAGAAATGCACTGAGTTGCTTGAAATACACTGATGTGCCAAACCAGTGCAGCTTGCCTAATACTGTAAACAAACCAACACTAAACACTTATAACACAGCTGTCAAATTTGAATACCATGGGGACTGCAGTTCTTGGCCAATCAGAAAAAGCACAGATGACACGTTAACGCGTACACCGTATAATGGCAGTTTCCATATTTACTCACATCATAATATTTTATTTATTATGCGAGAAAGCAGAATCTGCAAAGAATGTCAAATGCACTGACTGAATGGGAGTAGGTGTGACTACTATTTTACTGAATAGTAGAAATATTGCCATGAGGGATGTGGACCAAACAGTACATTTGTATGTTTGTACATTTGCAGTGACAATGTAAATCAACAGATTGTATTATTATGACTGGAGCAACAATTTATTTTAAAGAGAAAGCAGCAGTGGCAGCTTAGGCTCACTTTCATTGGTGGGGCCAAGATAAAAAGTTAGTAGCCTTTATAACAGAACTGTTCTGAAGTGATCCTTGTATATCCTTCACTTATGTTATACTGCTTAAACATATTGTAAAGACAGTAAATATATTAAGTATGCAGTTATAAATGTAGTCCATGAAATAATGTGCATAATGAAAAGTATATACAGATGTGAATTCTCTCTCTCTCTCTCTCTCTCTCTCTCTCTCTGTGTGTGTGTGTGTGTGTGTGTGTGTGTGTGTGTGTGTGTGTGTGTGTGTAATATTGTAGTCAGTCTGATCCACCAGATTCACTGGTTTTCCGTGTGATTTTGTAGGTGTATGAGGTAATCCTGCGGTGAAACATTTTATTGACTAACTTTTGGAGTTTTGGGGATGTATGGGTTGAAACTGAAGTTTGGCAACACTCTTTCTGCTGATGTTCATACTTATTCTAATTGTGTTCCTGTAGTCTGATTGTGATATGAAAAAAAAAAAAATGGTGTAACTGTGGGAGGAAGCATGTAACTTCTTCCTCATTGGGAATGCATGAGAGAGCAAATATGGGGATCTTCTGGCTTTTGTCTTACAGCCAAGGACAAAAACTTAGGAAAAAACCTTGGCTAGAAGTGGTTTCACATGTGTTTTACCCAACTAGCATGTTAACTCATGAGGTGTGGCACGTTCCTTATACAGTAGTTATGCATGTCTTCTTCAGACTAGCAAATATATCAATTACTCTGTTGTTGGAGTCTGGATTTTACTGATTTCCCCTTTATGAATGGATCAAACAGCCAGTGAGTTCATCCTTTCCTGACTCATACTGTCCCTGAGGAAGGCTTTAATTCTTTTCAAAGTGCTGAAACTGTTCTGTGCCTCTGCTGTTGAAACAGGTGTAATTAGTGCAATTTGCAATGTTTTGCGCACTTCAGTGAATGATTCTTCAAAGGAATACTCCACAAGAAAGGGGAACATCTCACAAACTGATGTAATATCTTTAAACATATCATTTCCATAAATCACTGATCATTTTTCAATTTATCATGGAAAATAAAGCGATTGTAACTTAATGAAAGAGTATTGAGTAAAGTATCCAGGAAATGTTCTCTGAAAGAAGCAAACTTTTTTGGATCAATAATTTCGAAGTTACTGAATATGTGAGAGTTTTGAAATCTTCCTTTCAGTTAGTTGGCCACAATGTCACACACATCTTTGGCATCTGCTGTCAGATTAGGTTCGGCGCTATATATGGAACATTTTCTTGAAGGAGCAAAACTTTCGTCTTCAGAAACTCAATACCTTTCAATGTTCTCTCATATTTCAGAAACAGCTCACCCAAAATGACCAACGCATTATTGAATATAGTAATGTCATCTGCACTCTGCATCTGAACTGTGTTATAGGAAATATCAACATGTTTCATAATCTCATAGAAAAAATTTAAATGGAACAAAAAGTCTGGAGTGTGAAGTAAATCTGTTAATGTAAATTCTTATCTTATTGTAATATCATCCCAAGAATTTTCTCCCTCAGTCTTATCAAAACATTCCAATAAGTGTAATCTGTCTTCTTGAACATTATTCGAAGTGCCATCTGGTTGAAGAGACTGAAGGAATTCTCTTGTTGCAGAGTGCCTGTAACAAATAACTTCACTTAGGTGTTGAAGAGAAAAACATTGTATATCCAGAAATATTTGTGAATAACAACCTAACAGCCCTGACTGCGGACCTTTGGTACAGAGCCGAGTGGAGGGTCTGAATCAGAGGCTGAGACAGTTGGCGACCATGTCGGCTGCAGATTCCTCGACTTGCGCCATAGGGTGGTGGGGTTTCGGGTTCCGCTGGATAGGTCAGGAGTCCGCTACACGCAACAAGGGGCTACACGGGTATCAGGAGTTGTGTGGCATGGGCTGGGTGGTTTTTTAGGTTAGATGGCCTCAGACAAGTACAGAAAGGGCAACAGCCTGAACGGGTGCGGGGCAAAGTCAGGACATGCGGGGACCAAGCAGCAATTGGTATTGTAATTGTAAACTGTTGAAGCTGCGTTGGTCAAGTACCGGAACTTCAAGTGCTGATAGAAAGCATCGAAGCTGAAATCGTTATAGGTACAGAAAGCTGGCTGAAGCCAGAGATAAATTCTGCCGAAATTTTTACAAAGGTACAGAAGGTGTTTAGAAAGGATAGATGCATGCAACTGGTGGTGGAGTGTTCGTCGCTGTTAGTAGTAGTTTATCCTGTAGTGAAGTAGAAGTGGATAGTTCCTGTGAATTATTATGGGTGGAGGTTACACTCAACAACCGAACTAGGTTAATAATTGGCTCCTTTTACCGACCTCCCGACTCAGCAGCATTAGTGGCAGAACAAATGAGAGAAAATTTGGAATACATTTCACATAAATTTTCTCAGCATGTTATAGTCTTAGGTGGAGTTTTCAATTTACCAGATATAGACTGGAACACTCAGATGTTTAGGACAGGTGGTAGGGACAGAGCATCAAGTGACATTATACTGAGTGCACTATCCGAAAATTACCTTGAGCAATTAAACAGAGAACCGACTTGTGGAGATAACATCTTGGACCTACTGATGACAAACAGACCCGAACTTTTCGACTCTGTATGTGCAGAACAGGGAATCAGTCATCATAAGGCCGTTGCAGCATCCCTGAATATGAAAGTTAATAGGAATATAAAAAGGGAGGAAGGTTTATCTGTTTAGCAAGAGTAATAGAAGGCAGATTTCAGACTACCTAACAGATCAAAACGAAAATTTCTGTTCCGACACTGACAATGTTGAGTGTTTATGGAAAAAGTTCAAGGCAATCGTAAAATGCGTTTCAGACAGGTACGTGCCAAGTAAAACTGTGAGGGACGGGAAAAACCCACCATGGTACAACAACAAAGTTAGGAAACTACTGCGAAAGCAAAGAGAGCTTCACTCCAATTTTAAACGCAGCCAAAACCTCTCAGACAAACAGAAGCTAAACGATGTCAAAGTTAGCGTAAGGATGGCTATGCGTGAAACGTTCAGTGGATTCGAAAGTAAAATTCTATGTACCGACTTGACAGAAAATCCTAGGAAGTTATGGTCTTACGTTAAATCAGTAAGTGGCTCGAAACAGCATATCCAGACACTCTGGGATGATGATGCCATTGAAACAGAGGATGACACGCGTAAAGCTTAAATACTAAATTCCTTTTTCCAAAGCTGTTTCACAGAGGAAGACCGCACTGCAGTTCCTTCTCTAAATCCTCGCACAAATTAAAAAATGGCTGACATCGAAATAAGTGTCCAAGGAATAGAAAAGCAACTGGAATCACTCAACAGAGGAAAGTCCACTGGACCTGACGGGATACCAATTCGATTCTACACAGAGTACGCGAAAGAACTTGCCCCCCTTCGAACAGCCGTGTACCGCAAGTCTCTAGAGGAACGGAAGGTTCCAAATGATTGGAAAAGAGCACAGGTAGTCCCAGTCTTCAAGAAGGGTTGTTGAGCAGATGCGCAAAACTATGGACCTATATCTCTGACGTCGACCTGTTGTAGAATTTTAGAACATGTTTTTTGCTCGAGTATCATGTCGTTTTTGGAAACCCAGAATCTACTCTGTAGGAATCAACATGGATTCCGGAAACAGTGATCGTGTGAGACCCAACTCGCTTTATTTGTGCATGAGACCCAGAAAATATTAGATACAGGCTCCCAGGTAGATGCTATTTTTCTTGACATCCGGAAGGCGTTCGATACAGTTCCGCACTGTCACCTGATAAACAAAGTAAGAGCCTACGGAATATCAGACCAACTGTGTGGCTGGATTGAAGAGTTTTTAGCAAACAGAACACAGCATGTTGTTAGCAATGGAGAGACGTCTACAGACGTTAAAGTAACCTCTGGTGTGTCACAGGAGAGTGTTATGGGACCATTGCTTTTCACAATATATATAAATGACCTAGTAGATAGTGTCGGAAGTTCCATGTGCCTTTTCGTGGATGATGCTGTAGTATACAGAGAAGTTGCAGCATTAGAAAATTGTAGCGAAATGCAGAAAGATCTGCAGCGGATAGGCACTTGGTGCAGGAAGTGGCAACTGACCCTTAACATAGACAAATGTAATGTATTGCGAATACATAGAAAGAAGGATCCTTTATTGGATGATTAAATGATAGCGGAACAAACACTGGTAGCAGTTACTTCTGTAAAATATCTGGGAGTATGCGTGCGGAACGATTTGAAGTGGAATGGTCATATAAAATTAATTGTTGGTAAGGCGGTACCAGGTTGAGATTCATTGGGAGAGTCCTTAGAAAATGTAATCCATCAACAAAGGAGGTGGCTTACAAAACACGTGTTCGACCTATACTTGAGTATTGCTCATCAGTGTGGGATCCGTACCAGATCGGGTTGACGGAGGAGATAGAGAAGATCCAAAGAAGAGCGGCGCGTTTCGTCACAGGGTTATTTGGTAACCGTGATAGCGTTACGGAGATGTTTAACAAACTCAAGTGGCAAACTCTGCAAGAGAGGCACTCTGCATCGCGGTGTACCTTGCTCGCCAGGTTTCGAGAGGGTGCATTTCTGGATGAGGTATCGAATATATTGCTTCCCCCTACTTATACCTCACGAGGAGATCACGAATGTAAAATTAGAGAGATTAGAGCGTGCACGGAGGCTTTCAGACAGTCGTTCTTTCCGCGAACCATACGAGACTGGAACAGGAAAGAGAGGTAATGACAGTGGCCCGTAAAGTGCCCTCCGCCACACACCGTTGGGTGGCTTGCGGAGTATAAATGTAGATGTAGATGTAGAACAGACTTTACGTTTCTACTATAAGCATTCTGAATAACAAAATTCATGTGGTGTGCGTGACGGTGAACATACTTGGCATTTGGGAAAGTACTTTGCATCAGAGTCGGTATACCATCACAACTGCTGGCTCATTACTGGGGCGCCATGTATGCCTGAGCAGTGAGTCTCTCTTGAATGTTGAAAGGTTCCATACTTCATTTTAGAACCTCACTAAGCCCACATGCTTTCCAAGCATTAACACTTTCGAAGGAAGTGACTCTTTCAACAGGTTTCTTCACCTTAATATACCCACTATAATGACACATTGACTTCTGCACATGATGTCAGTTGTTTCATCTGCCAACACAGAAACAAAAGTGGCAGTATTAATGATTTAATCATTTCTTCAATGTGAAATTGATACATATGGTCTAAAAGTTCATTTTTTAAAATTTTGTGTGGTGTATATTTACGCGGAAGTACTAGGACTGCGTAAGTGGTCACCTAACAACCTGTCAAGATTTTCTAAAAGAGATAACAAATCTAGGAATTTGCCACAGTTTGCCAACTCCCGTTTTTCATTTTGAGCCCTTACTAATAACCCTTGAGTTCCACAAAATGTTAAGCACTCTACTATTCTGTTCAATATATGTCTGTTCTTTGTAACTAATTCATTATGTTTCTGAATTGACATTTTATACACTGAATAACTGTGAGTAGCAATGTTAATTGTGACAAACATTTTGTATTTACAAGCATTTTCTAAATGTAGTTCATTTTCTTAATGTTTCTTAGTTCATTCACTTAAATGCCTTAGATTCTGTTGTCCAAAATCCTTCACCACCAAATGACACATAGCAGAATCAAATTAATTTTTGTTTCTCTTCACTCATTGTTAAACAAGACTTTTTGCAGAACCATGTGTTGCAGAAAGTTCTCTTCTTCTTTCTGTCGAGTTGATCTTTTTGTGGATGTGCACCTAACTGCTTAATTTCCAGCTTCTGTTCCATGTGTAGTAAATGAAAGGGCTTTTAATCAAACAGTCTACTTTATTATAAAATCACTGTACAAATATTTGGGTTTCAACCACACAGCTCCAGAATAAGGGACACTATTGAGAGGTGGGCTCGTTCACTGTTTTTCACATTTCCCATTGATGATTAGCAGTAGGGAAAGGAATGTAGTAAGGCATGTGACAGCAACTACAGTTATGTGCTGCAGGCCCAAGGTGGCTGGCCTCAAACACTGTGAAGACTTGTGGGCAAGTGGCCAAGGGGAGGAGAGTGGGAACGCGCGGCAGTTACAGTGGAGTTCACTGGTGTGCGGAACGGGGTGTATGCATGAGATGTTCCATCCACTGGGACCACTCAAGCTGGCCCTAAGCTGCAGCGAGGGCTGAGGTGGGGAAAGGGCAACAGCTTGAGCACATCACTCCGACTGCATTTTTAGGAGTCAAGGTGTGGGTGGAGTAAGGGCATCTGCCGCTGGCCCCATGGCATGGCTGGGGTGCAGAGAAAGAGAGGTATACGTGCATGCAGTGACCCATCCACCGGGCCATGCTTGCAGGCTTGCAGCTACATTCAGTGAGTGGTGACTATTAACATTCTCTGTCCTTGCACAAATTTTGAAAGCTGCGAGAGGCATGCGAGATACAAAAGAAAAACTTTTTTACTTATCTTCATTATCTTGTTGTTGTTGATGGTTGCTCTAATTCTTGTTGTGTCTAGAGATACATTCTTGAGGCTGTAACTTTTATAACGTTCTGGGTTCCTGAAGATGAAATAACTGATGAGGATTTGCCTGTTGCTATGAATATCTTTTTATTTTATCCCATTCCTCTAAATCATACTGACTTTACAGTTTTCAATTCTATCACCCCACAAATTACATTACTGGTGACACAATCAAAAACACGCCTGATTCCATCAGAGGCATGCTCACTACAACTACAGTCTGCCATACTCACAATATCCAAAGAGTCTACAAAGCAAAAGTGTTTACAAACTTTCTCGATGGGAAAAGAATTATCACCAAGTTATATCATTATTTTATAAATGAGCCCAAAATTAAATTTAATAATTAGCATTTGATTGTGCAATTAATAATATGAGTTTTAAATATGCCAGATATTTTTGTAATTTCAAATATTTTTAAAAGAAGAGTAATTTTAGCAATTAGTACATATTGATTGTAACAAATTAATTTCTCTTTACACATTTTAGGCTAAAACATAACATGTATACAAAATCACATGAAGTTCATTCAGTTAGACAGCTGATATAATGTTTTATCTATACAAGAATCAGTAGTATACATGGTATCGGTTATTTCTATATAAAAAAGGTATTGTTAGAGGAGGATGACCCCATTATAGAGTGTAGGTCAGAAGTGTGGAGAGAATGAGGAGCTGCAGTCTATTTGCTGCTGGCCCTTGACTTTGGATGGATGGCGTGGGGAAAGAAAAACTGATTTGGCACTGCAGAGTGATACACTTTGTGTATGTATGCAACAGCTAGAACTGGGTCTGATTACATCGAGTTTCTGCCAGTCATGCTATGCCACAATCGTGTCATACTCGAACTGTTTGATATAAAGCTGAGGAAAATAAAAAATCACAAAATTTTTGGTGGGGCCAGGCCCCTCTGGCTCTAGAGTGAGGTTCCCCTGGAAAACGGGTACTACATTACTTTTGCAGAATCAGAATCAGAATTTTATTGTCTCATAACATATATGTCAAATCATTGATTTATTGTGCAGGGACTCTTAAAGCTTATAACTATAATACATTGTACATGGAATACAACATTTACTAGAACTATAAAATATCTGAATACAGATACTATTAACTTTTATCCTCCTCAAATGGTCAGATCATCATTTAAAAATTATCATCAGTAGAGTAATAGAATTTTTGTGCCAGAGTGCTATATAATTTTCTTTTTACTGAACGAGTTTCAATCTTTTGAATTTTTTTAAAATTTATTGTATATTTTAATTCCCATATATTGCGGGGTCTGTGCAAAAAGGTTGAGTCTATGTGTAGGAAGCATGAAACTTTCTTTGTTTCTAGTTTCATATCTGTGCCGGAAGTCGTTCTGAGCAAACAATTCTGGATTGTTATTTGTGAAAAGAATTATTTCATATAAATACAGTGAGAAGACACTTAGTATGTGTAGGTCTCTTAACAGTGGGTGACAAGATTCTCTTGACTGCGCACAACACATGTTCCTTATAATTTTTTTCTGTAATTCGCTGTTTTTGTCAAATTGCTAGCAGTTTCCCAAAAGACAATGCCATATGTCACTATTGCCTCAAATTAGCTATGGTATGCTACCTTTTTCATACCTATGGCAGTGATATTGGTTAAGATTGACATAGCAAATACCAGGCTATTCAGTTTATTTTTTAAATAGTCAATGTGTGAGGACCATGTCCGATTTCTGTCCAACTGCATCCCTAAGAATTTACCACATTCTGTTTCATTTAGTTCCAGACTTCCTTGCATAATTTGAATATCATTTTTTTTACTGTTTTGTCGTGAACTGCATAAGCTGTGGTTTTGAAATATTTAGTTTTAGGCCATTTGGATAGAACCACACATCTACATTTTCTAGAGTTTTTATGACATTTTTGGGAATTTCTTCTGCATTTTCATTTTCTATCAGTATTGATGTGTCATCAGCGAATAAAACTGAATGATGATTTATATTTATGGGTAAGTCATTTATGTGAAAAAGAAAAAAGCATAGGGCCTAGAATAGATCCTGTGAGATAGTTGCCCATTTTGAGGAGTATTTTCCTTTGTCTGATGTTATGACTACTGTTTACTGGCTCTTTGTGGGATGTAACTTACACCACTGTAATGCACTGCCCATAATTCCATATTTTTGCATTTTACATGATAATAGTGAGTGTTTCACACAGTCGAATGCTTTGGATAAGTCACAGAAGATTCCTGCAGCTTTTTGTGATTTATCTAAGGTGAAACTAACTTTATTTATGAATTTGTTAATTGCATAAATTGTACCTTTACCTTTTTGGAAGCCAAATTGATTTTTTGAGATTATATTAAACTTGTGACAAAAATTTTGAATTTGGATAAGAATAATCATTTCAAATATTTTGGAAAACATTGGAAGAAGGGAAACTGGATGGTAATTTTCTGTATCTTCTTTAGAGTCTATTTTAAATAATGGTTTCACTTCTGCATATTTTAGAACATCTGGGAAGTAACATTTGCAAGGCTACTATTTCTCAAAAATCTCTGCTTTGGCTGTATCTCACCACACTGCAGAATTCCAAGATGATGTGCAATGCTGGTATTTGGCAATTCTGTATTGTAAATGATTTCTCCAGATCCATTATCCATCTGTTGCTATTAATGATAAGACTAATGTGCTGTTGTAGCTTTTGTCACGATCTTCGAGTTGAGAGATTGAAGTTTCAGTGTGTGCACAATTTGAAATATGCAGCACTGACTTACTTATGGAGCATATTTGTCTATACAATGTCGTACTCTGTTAAATGTGCAAATCAGTTTCAGTTCTGTGATTGATATGCCACAGTTCAAGGCTTATTCACATCAAAGCACAGTTCTCCAAATGTGCAAACCTGAAAGCGTGGACATGTCTTGTTTCACCAGTGACCCTCGTAAAAAAGCAGATTTTTTTTTTTTTTTTTTTTTTTTTTAGTATTAATCACTGTCTTTCTGCAGTTGACATTCATATGGGACACCAGCAATTTGCATTCCTGTTTGTCACTACACTTCAGCTGAACTATTGAGTCTAGATAGTAAAAAACAGGATCTCTTCAAAGACATATACAAGTAAACTGAAACATTTATGTACTGGCAGATGTAATATTTGGAGTTATTGACATTTACTACAATGTTACATGTAATGAATTAAACAAAACAGCAAAAGAAAAGAAATTATGTATGTTTCTTAGAGCTATATTTTTACAACAGGGATAGCTTTGGTTTGTGGTTATGAATATTTAACAGCTTCATAAATTGCAAGCAGTTCTGTCATACATGCTCCACCTCTGCTGCACTGGTTGAAACTTTTTGCAAAATCGTTCTAACAGTTACCAGTATTTGATTTGTTGGTGTAGGACTGCACCCACTGCAGTTTGGCTAGCATCTATGACTACTGCCAGAGACATAGATGACACTGAGTAAGCAAGAAGTCCTGCACTTTCACCTGAAGATCATGGGAAAGTTTTTTCCATCTCTGAGGTCTATTTGAGGTATTGCTGACCTGGGGTGCCATGTCCTGTGAGCATGTCTATAAGTGGCGTTTGTAAGCCACTATTGCTGGGATGTCAGGAATGTCATAATTGCTGGTAGTTTTTTGGCTTGGGAAGGGCTTGTAGAACTGCTATCTTCTCTAGTAATGTGCAAATGCCATATGTCAAAACCATGTCTTCCAGGAAGGTCACTTCTGCTTCACTGATGACAAACTACTTCTCATTCAGTACTACGCTATAGTTATGCTGTCACTGACAATGAAAACCTGTGCCAGCTAATGCATGTGGAGAATCTTGAAAGTTTGGTTTAGGCCACCTGTCTGGAACTGTCCTGCTATTTAATGCTAAGCAATCACCACTGTGACACCACGAGTCCTCTTTCTTGTGAGCAAGGTACAAAGATGAAGAGCGCATGTTGTCAGAATGATGGATTATCCAATCTTTGAGTATTTCTTCAAATATAACCTTTTGTTTCTGTTAGGTTCTCTGGGCCAATTCTGAGGTTGCACTGTGAAATGGGTTAGCCAGGTGTGGTACAGATATGATGCACAGTGCTGTGTTTGATGCTGCTGTGCCATGATGATATCCATAAACTGATCAGAGACTTCTGTGGATTGTGGTAGGTGGTGGTGTTGTCTATTCTTTATACCATTCTTAGGCAGTGTGTTCCCATATGCCAGTTATTGTACTGCCATCGAGTGTGTTCTGTAGTTGTACTTCCTGGAAATCTGCCATTAATGCGTACCTAGTAGAGCCTCACTGACATGGCAACTACAAACGTCCACACAAAATGGATGGCGAGGACTGTGTGAATAGTTGGTATGTAGTAGTCATATATTTCAGCAAGGAAGATTGTAATATTGTCCCTCCTTTCAATCATCAGACCAATGTTGAAATGGCAGATGCTGAGATAAGTGATCATGGGACTAGATGGGACTAGAAAATCAACTACAATTGCATAGTAGTGAAAAGGCATCAGGACCAGATGAGATATCTGTAAGATTCTACAGAGATTGTGGGGTGGGGGGAAGAAGAAGAGGAAGAAGAATGTAGGACCGATGCACATAACTACAGACCTATATTGCTGAAGTTAATCTGTTGTGGAATTATGGCCATGTTTAGTGCTCACAAATTATGAAGTTTGGAGACAGAAAATATCCTCTATAAAAATCAACAATGATTCTGCAAACAGAAATCTCAGGAAACTCGGGTCACTCTTTTCTGCCATAAGGATCCACAGTTGTGAAGACATTGGCACTCAGTTTACGGTCCTGCTCCATGACTTCAGTAATTCATTTTGCACTGTCACACGTTGCTGTTTAGTAAAAGAATATTAAATTACTGAGTATCAGATAAGAATTGTGATTATATTCAAGACTTCCTTGCAGACAGAACTCAACACATTGCATTGTGGCTGAGCAGTTCTAGGTGCTTCAGTCCAGAACCGCACTGCTGCTATGGTCGCAGGTTCAAATCCTGCCTTGGGCATGGCTGTGTGTGCTGCCCTTAGTTAGATTTAAGTAGTCTAAGTCTAAGGGACTGATGACCTGAGATGTTAAGTCACATAGTGCTCAGAGCCATTTTCAACATATTGCTCTGTTAGAATATTGCTGCGCGGTATGGGATCCTTACCAGGTGGGATTGACGGAGGACATCGAAAGGGTGCAAAAAAGGGCAGCTCGTTTTGTATTATTACGTAATAGGGGAGAGAGTGTGGCAGATATGATACGCGGGTTGGGATGGAAGTCATTAAAGCAAAAACGTTTTTTGTTGCGGCGAGGTCTATTTATGAAATTTCAGTCACCAACTTTCTCTTACAAAGGCGAAAATATTTTGTTGAGCCCAACCTACATAGGTAGGAATGATCATCAAAATAAAATAAGAGAGATCAGAGCTTGAACAGAAAGGTTTAGGTGTTCGTTTTTCCCGCGCGCTGTTCGGGAGTGGAATGGTAGGGAGATAGTATGATTGTGGTTCGATGAACCCTCCAAGCACTTAAATGTGAATTGCAGAGTAATCATGTTGATGTATAGATGTAGATGTAGATGTAGATGGATCAAAACTAGCAGAGGTAATGGCAATTTCAGGAGTACTCCAAGGAAGTGTAATATGACCATTACAGTTACAATATATATAAATGATCTAGTAGAAAATGTCAGAAGCTCCATAAGGTTGTTCACCGATGATGTTGTTTATAAGAAGGTAATGATGTCAGAAGACTGTAGCGATTTCCAAGGATTTATGAGTGGTGCAGGGAGTTGACCCTGAATGTAAAGGGATACAAAAGATCCAATGAAGAATGGCACAGTTTATCACGGGATGGTTTATTTGGCATGAGGGCTCTACAGAGATGTCCAACAAACTCCAGTGGCAGATGCTACAAGAGAGGTGTTATGCATCATGGAGAGATTTTCTCTTGAAATTCCATTCTGGGAAGAGTTGGACAACATATTACATCCTCTCACACACATCTCATGAAATGACCACAGTAAGAAAATTTGAGAAATTTGAGCTAATGCACAGGTTTACTGATAATCATTTTCTTCATACACTGTTCATGAACGGAACAAGGACAGGGGCGATTACTTAGTGATACCAGAAGTACCCTCTACCACATGCTATCAGTTGTCTTGCAAAGTACTGATATAGATGTGGTGATCTTCAAGTTGTTTCTCATTTTTTGGTGCAAATGCTTATCTGGCTTTTTGTCATGTGTGTGGGCTGGAAGCAAGCTAACATCTGAGCCAATGTCAGCCAGAAAGGTCATACCCATATATCTGTCTGATGCATACAACCACTGCAGTTTGTCACTTCTAAACCAGATTGTGACCATTGTTTGGGTTAGTGCATTTTGATGCTTGTCAACCAAAATGCTTGTGGTACGAGCAAACACTAACAAAGTTGTCCTCAGGTTTGTACTAACTTTGGCTGTGTTGCGCTGTAGTGTATCACGATCATAGTTTTTCACTAGGTCCTCCCCATTGCTCCTGTGTTCAAACCTGTCTGGCCAGTGTCCAACTGTGGCTTGTGAACTCCAGAACTCTTCAGAAATGTTTGATGGCTGTGGGACGTGATAGTGGCACAGTCCACTGTTGTCTCTTTGGCCGAGTTCTGCATCCACTGTGTGAAGTAGGCTGGCAAACTGATCAAAAAATAATGGTGAATAAATTTTTTATAGCAGCAACTGTTGATGCTACAACCATTTGATGTAATTTGTCCAGTAGCCTGGTCCGTTGAGATGGGCAGCATCAAGTTGGTACACGTTCTGACTCATCAGTCAGCTTTGAGAGAATGTCGAATAAGACTCTGTTTACCATGGAAGTCGCTCATGATGTATTTCAGACAATGTATGGGCGTTAAGTTCTGTTTTAAGAAGAAACTCATGAAATGTTGAAACTGGTTTATGACAATAATGCTGTAACTCTGAAGACTGTTTACAAATGGTATGAGCAATTTAAAAGTGGAAAAGAGTCAATTGAAGATGAGCAACAATTGAGTTCTGCATCAGTTTGCACGGAGTTGAAGAATCATCTTTATTAATACCTGGACTTTACGTCCAAAATTCTAACTGCAGATGAAACTTGGGACAATGGGTATGAACCTCAGAAGAAAACTGAGTTCCAAATGGAAAACCAGTGAATCTCCTCACCTTAAAAGGCATGTCAGTCATATATGAAGCTTAGTGCAATCAGAGTTCATTCCAAGGGGAACAACTGCATTCACAAGAGCATATTGCAAAGTTTGCAAAATGCTAAAAAAAAAAAAAAAGACCAGAAAAATGATCCATTGTGCCACACCTCTCTTTTTATTCATGAGGTTTTGGCCAAAAAATTTTTCCTGTCTGTCCACATCCATATTAATGACCATATCTAGCACCATGCAGTTTCTGGCTCTTGCAAAAAATTAAATCGGTGCTTAAAGGAAAACATTTTGACACCATTCTTTGCATTGGGAGCCCCACGACAGATCTGTCAAATGCCCTTCCAAAAGAAGTCTTACAGAAAGGTTTCCAGTCATTGATTCAAAGTTGGGATAAGTGCATTTATAGCCAAGGACAGTACTTTGGAGGAGATTAAATCATATTCCTTGTAAGCTTACTGATTTGTTTCTAATAGAATAATTCACCATATTTTATGGTCACTCCTTGTATGTAATGGCAACTGGTACTGGTGACTCCAATGTTGTGTTTGTTTTATTGGCCACCTTTAGTAACTTGTCTGATTAATTACTGAGCACTACCAATGCTTTTTGTACTTGTGATGGTAGCTGCTGTTGCCAAATTTTCCAAAACTGTAATTGGGTCTGTCATACCTCGCAGGTTCTGCCAAAGTTATGAGAGGTTTTGTCATGCCTACTTTCTTTATAACACACTTGTCTGAGCCTTTGTTATGGAGATTTGGTGCAGCAAGCAAGTACTTCAGCTTTTAAAGCAAGATAATCTTGATCGTGTGGCAGGTGCGCAACAATGTTTGACACCAGTGCTGTCGCCCGTTGGTCTAAATTACTGATCACCACATAAATTGTTCGTGGTCATTGGTAGCTTCTAGGAGCACAAAAATATTTTCTACAACTATGAATCAAATTTCTGGTTGGCTGGGAATAAATGATGAAATCCATAGCTGCAAACACTGTGCAGAAGAACTGCTTGAGCTGACAGACAGACAAATCGTAGCACCTGAGTGTGGTCACAACGTGGAAGAATCACAGGAGCTGTCATTATTTTCAAATCTGCCTTAACATCATCTCCTGGCGCAGCTGAAAGATCAAGTGCTCAATGGTGCGTAGTTGACATTCTTGTTTGCATTTGTTGAACTGATGCGAGGTTGTGCACTGTTTTTGAGTTTGGTTCCTCACTGCATTGTGTCCACCTTTTTGCGTTGCAGGAAGAGAGGGCTCCAAAACCTGAATTATTTCACTGCAGATTCCTCGAATCTCATTGTTGATGGCACACAACTGATGGCGAATGTGTATCTTCCATTGTCATGATGGTGTATTTAACTGTTCACAAAATAAATTGTCTGAATTATACTTGTTTCTTCATTGTCAGGGACACTAATTATTTGGGTGAGGCATGCACACTACATAAAATAACATACACAGAATAGAAGTGTACAAATTTTTGTTTGTAGCAACACCGATATACATTCATAAACAGCCACAGATAAGGTGAAACTGTGAGTAACTGCAAAAAAAACCTGGTACACAAGTTAAGAATCGCTACATTTGGTTGCTCGATCAACTATTCCAACAGCACTGTAAGGTCATAATAATGCAAAGTGGACCAGCATGGAATATAACATGTATGAAAAACTTTTTGTTAATTTATAATCCATTAAATGTGGTTTACTAAATTAGTATCACAACTAATATACTGTTAAAACATTTGAAAATATAAATTTGGAGTGCAGCACAATCAGCACATCATGGGAGAAGACTACACATAGTGCAAGACACAGGACTGTTGTTGGCTAATGAGCTGCAGCTGTAATATTATAATTTGAATAGAAAGAACAAAGAACTTTTCCCCAAATCAGGATCCAAAGTGGAGGCTCTAAGTTGCTGGACCACTTCCAAACAATTCTCGCGGACCGTAAGTTATGTATTCTTCTCAATAAGGGTAAAAAAATATTGTAAAGATTTGTTGTCAGTTTTGGCTCATATGACTTTTTGTTCTGCAAAAATACAATTATTATTCTCTTGCATGGAAATTCACTTTACTAATCAACTCAAATACTGGTCCACAATCTAGACAACCTTTTATTTTCAAAGAATTATTTTCCACCAATTCTCAAATGGAGTTTCAAATATGTGTGTCTTGTATCAAATCTAATGGTAGAAGCTGTTGCTTTCCTCTCCCAAAAGTCACAGAGTAAAAAATGCATGCAGTACTGAGAATTCCAAACACAGCGTGTTTTTACAAATACCTCACAATAAACATCAGTTCTGTCACACTGAGTACAAAAAATTCTCTAACAATATACTATAATGCCCATAATGGAAGCAAAAATTTAAAAATTTAATAGTTCTGCTACCATTCTTCATCAATGACTTTTAGGTTGAGCATAAACGTGTTCTGGAAGTACTCCAAATACAATTGTTCTCATATATATAACAGAATCTTTGGACCCTTTCTCTTCCTTATATATATTAATGACATTGCACAACCCATTAACTCCTATATTGTAAGCTATGCAGATGACACATCAATCTTATTCTATGGAAGTGAATCTAATGAGCTAGAATCTCTTGCTACTAGTGGTGTAACAAAAGAAACAAAATACTTCAATGATCAGGGACTCAAGGAGAACGTCACCAAATCTGAACTACTGACATTTAAAACAGGCAGTTCTCACCACAACAATATGAATAGTGTGTGTAATATCTCTGCAACAGCAAATGGTAACTGTAAATTCCTGTGTGTGTATGTTGATGAAAATTTGTGGTGGACATACCACATTAATTTCGTATGTGGAAAAGTCCGTAGTGCCATACACATCTCCTCAGCCAGCTTACTAAGATAGTTCCTAGCCAAGCACTGAAATTAGCATATTATGGAACACTTTACCCTTTTCTCAATTATGGAACTGAACTATTGGGCTGTGCAACTGATGTACATTTAAAAAGAATACTACTGCTACTACAGAAATGATACATATGCATGGGATGGGACATAGAGATTCATGTCATGAAGTGTTTGTACAGCACAAATATCTGACAATATATTCTCTGTACATCTTCAAAATAGTTGTATTTTTTATATGTCAACCAACAGAAGCTATCAAGGGCAGTGATGTACATGATCGCAACACTAAAACAAAGTGTAACTATTTCTGTATTAGAAGAATATTAAAAATGACTTACAGAAGTCCATATATCAGTGGTTTGATTTGGTATAACAAGCTACCAAATGCTCTAAGAATTTACACAGGAAATGTTTTTAAAACAAAATTAAAATCTTTTCTAATTGAAAAATGTTTATATTCTTTCAATGAATTTTAAGATAGTGATTGTAACACGAGGCATTAGCATATCAGTTGTAATGCAATAAATGTAAAAAATAGACATTAGAAGCAACGGCTACAGAATATAGTGTATTTTATAAGTGTAAATATAACCATAGTATGAAGTCTGATGTTTGCAAAAGCCATCATTGCGATGGCTCCACACAAAGAAAATGTAAATAAATAATAAAATAAATAAAAATATTTGGTTCACATCATCTCAGCTGTTTGTGTTACATAAAAAAATGTTTTCAGTGTTTTATTTTTTTATTTTTAAAGGCTTTCATTCAATAATTAAGAACTTCCCATATGACAGCTTGGATTAAATCATTGTTGAACAAAAACTGTTATGTGAACTGTGTAGTTCATAAAATGTTTTCTTCATATAGAGCCACATGTAAAATTGAAGTTCAATTCTTGTTAATGGAATTTCTCTTAAAGCTCATTACATAATGACTGCTGCTCATGAGTTACATTTGCAGCTTCCAGAATGAGATTTTCATCCTGCAGCGGATTGTGTGCTGACATGAAACTTCCTGGCAGATTAAAAAAAATGTGCCACACCGAGACTTGAACTCGGGATCTTTGCCTTTCACGGGCAAGTACTCTACCGACTGAGCTACCCAAGCATAACTTAAGACCTATTCCCACAGCTTCAGTTCTGCCAGTACCTCATATCCTACCTTCCAAACCTCACAGAAGCTGTTCTGTGAAACTCTCAGAACTAGCACTTCTGCAAGATAGGATATTGTGGAGACATGGCTTAGCCACAGCCTGGAGGATGTTTCCAGAATGAGATTTTCACTTTGCAGTGGAGTTTGCGATGATGTGAAACTTCCTGACAGATTAAAACTGTGTGCCAGACCAAGACTCGATCTTGGGACCTTTGCCTTTTGCAGGCAAGTGCTCTGCTGACTGAGCTACCCAAGCACGACTCATGACCTGAGTTTGAGTCTCGGTCCAGCACACAGTTTTAACCTGCCAGGAATTTCCATTTCCAGCTTGTTAGCATGGCACCTTCCAGTGACGGTAGCTGACATTGCTATCTTGTCAAGATTGACTATCATATGCAACTATTACTTTCGTTGTCTCTCTAGCTACTAGTGGTACAATTGGTCATACACAACTCAAGCTTCCCCATTTGGGCTAATCTCAGCAAGTTCATTTTGTATGTATAATTGTCTGCAGATGTTATGTAAAAAATTTCATTTGTCATATTATGAATGGCTGTTTATATTAATGTTATCTACCGTATATTACACAAATATTTCATTCAGTTTATATTGGATGGAGGAATAGATACCAACACCATGATATTGGAAGATATAATAATTCTTGAAAACAGTGTTCAAAATGTCGCAGAGGCATCAGTAGAAGACGAAGGGTAGCTCTGAGAGATAAAGTAGTGAAGGTGGCAGGGGATCGAATAGGTAAAAAGACAAAATTTAGTAGAAATCCTTGGATAACACAGGAGATATTGAATTTAATTTATGGAAGGAGAAAATACAGAAATGCAGGAAATGAAGCTGGCAAAAGGGAATACCAATGTCTAAAAAAATGAGACTGACAGGAAATGCAAATGCCCAAGCAATGGTTAATGTAAGGATTAGAAGCATACATCACTAGGGGAAAGATACATACTGCATACAGGAAAATTAATAGGCCTTTGGAGAAAAGAGAAGCAACTATATGCCTATCAAAAGCACACATGGAAAACCAGTACTAAGCAAAGAAGGAAAAGATCAAAGATGGGAGGAGTATATAGAGAGCCTATACAAGATAGATGAACTTGAAGGCAATATTATAGACGTGGAAGAAAATGTAAATGAAGAGGAGTTTGGAGATATGATACTGCAAGAAGAATTTGGTAGAACAATGAAAGACTTAAGTTGAAAAAAAGCCCCAGGGGTAGATGACATTCTGTCAGAACTACTGATAGCCATCGGAGAGCCAACCATGAAAAAACTATCCCATCTGGTGTGAGAGATGCACGAGACAGGCAAAATACTCTCAGATTTCAAGAAGAACGTAATAATTCCAATTCCAAAGAAATTAGGTGCTGACAAGTGGGAATATTACTGAAATATCAGTTTAATAAACCTTGTTTGCAAAATACTAACAAGAATTCTGTACAGAAGAATGGAAAGACTGATGAAAGCTGACGTCAGGGAAGATTGGTTTGGATTCCGGAGGAATGTTGCAACACATGAGGTAATACTGACTCTACAACTTATCTTGGAAGATAGGTTAAGGAAAGACAAACCTACGTTTATTTGTAATCTTGGAGAAAGCTTTCGACAGTATTGACTGAAATACTCTCTCTGAAATTCTGAAGATAGCAGGGGTAACATACGGGGAGTGAAATACTATCTACAGCTGATACAGAAGTCATAAAAGTTGAGGAGCATAAAAGGGAAGCAGTTGTTGAGAAGGGAATGAGACAGCATTGTAGCCTATCCTCTGTGTTATTCAGTCTGTACAATGAGAAAGCAGTAAAGGAAGCCAAAGAAAAATTTGGAGTGGGAATTAAAGTTCAGGAAAAAGGAATAAAAACTTTGAAGTTTGCTGATGACTGTAGTTCTGCCAGAGACAGCAAAGGACTTAAAAGAGCAGTTGCACAGAATGGACAGTATCTTGAAAGAGGAATATAAAATGAACAACAACAAAAGCGAAACAAGGATAACAGAATGTAGTCAGACTGAATCAGGTGATGCTCAGGGAATTAGATTAGGAAACAAGACACTTAAAATAGTAGATGAATATTGCTGTGTGGACAGCAAAGTAACTGATGATGACCAAAGTAGAGGGGTCATAAAATGTAGACTGCCAATGGCAAAAAAAGCAGTTCTGAAGAATTTAAATTTGTTAACATCAAATATAGATTTAAATATTAGGAAGCCTTTTCTGAAGGTATTTGTATGGAGTGTAGCCATGTGTGGAAGTGAAACATGGATGACAAGACTAGAAAAGAATAAAAGCTTTTGAAATGTGGTTGTACAGAAGAAGTCTGGACATTAGATGAATAGAACACATATCTAATGAGGAGATACTGAATAGAACTGGTGAGAATATAAATTCAAGGCACAACATGACTACAAGAAGGGATTGGTTGATAGGACACATTCTGAGATATTAAGGGATCACCAGTTTAGTGTTGGATGGGAGTGTGGTGGTAAAAATCGTTGAGGGAGACCAAGAGATGAATACAGTAAGCAGATTCTGAGGGATGTAAGTTGCAGTAGTTATTCAGATATGAAGACTTACACAGGATATAGTAGCATGGAGAGCTGCAGCAAACCAGTCTTCAGACTTAAGACCACAACTACAACTACTGCACAGGACACAACCTTAACCATTACGACACATAATTAATCACAGTAAAATTAGAAATACATAATAATTACATATGTAGTTTAATATCTAAACACAACAGATAATGCTGAATAATCAAAGAAAAAACTTTTTACATATTCCAACAAAATAAATATTTACTGCAAGAATCAAGATCAGAGGTCCTTACCTCTCAAGGCTGTCTCAACTAATTTTGCTCAGAGAAGTACTTTCTCAGATCCTGATGCAGATACAGACCTTTAATTGTATTATTTGCAGGATATCTTAACAAATATGCATCTGGTTTTGGCATACTTAAAATTACAAAAGGACCTTGTGCAAAAGTTGCCATTTTCCGTTTCTCTTGTTTAGGAGTTACTAGCTAGGATGATTTCCAGTAGCATTTTCTTGCTAACTTCAAACTTTTATTGTTCTCATAATTTAGTTTCCATTTACAGGCTTTGTCACTCTTACATTGATCAAAGTGTTTCTTACCTTTCTCCTCTCATTGTTCTACTTTTGTTGGAATGTACGGTATCTCGTTGACCCATTCATTTTTCTCTCTTTCTTATGGAACATCAACATAGTTGATGAATGACTGACTGACTGACTGACTGACTGACACACACACACACACACACACACACACACACACACACACACACACACCAATACTCTGAATCGGGGTTTATATGATGAAGCACTACACCTTTAACTACTTGATAATATTCATTCTGTTGCAGTTGTTGTTTTACTGTTCTCCATCTAGCATCTGCATTGTGCAATGTGGACATATTTCTACATACATCCAGATAGTATCTTTTATGCAAATCATCCTGAATCAAAAATACCAAAAACTATGACATTTTTGTTTATGGTTCCATGTCTGGTTCTAATCATTTCTGAGGATAGGATAGTGCTTCTGCAAAAATGTTGTCCTTTTCATCTATATGCACTATCTGGAAATCATATTCTTGAAGAGCTAGTGAGCAATAAGCCAGTCTCACATGTAATAACTTACATGTTTTTAAGACGCTCATTATTCTTGTGAGAGATTTTACACCATGGAATCTCTGTAATTAGCTCATCAACATTCTTGGGATAGTTTTGTGTGGGTACAATTATTTGATTGATGACCCATATGTCCAGAATCAACATTACATTTCCTTCTGATTCTGGAAGTGCCAAGAGTGGACTACAATATAGACCATTGGAAGGCCCTATCAGGTTCCACTCAAGCATTTTTTTTTATTTTTTTGCCCACTGCTTGTCTCTGTGAACATAGGTTGAGGTAAAAACTAGAGCAAAATGCCTTATGCAGAACTACCTCAATGTGAGAGGTTAACCACAGATTACTCTGTGTTCTCTTCAAATATATGACATATTCGTGCAATAGGTCAAACAATTGTTTTTTCTGAGCTCCTGGCAGATTTTCTGTCTCTTCTATCTTTAATCATACTTCTTTTTAACATCAAGAACTTGTGTAGATATCCTCAGCTGCACTGTTGTCTTACTACTATCCTTAGCAATTCTTACCATTATCCTTTGCAGTACATCCCAAGGTTACCCTCTTTCCATAACAACTTAAGTTTAACCTTCATATCATTTGCCAAAAATGAGACCCTGTCCAGAGAAAAGTCAATATGCAGGTCTTTATTTCATTCAAAATCAAGAACCAAGATGCAGTCAGTGATTAATTTTACAACTCACTCCAGCTATACAGGTTTAAAAGAATAAAACTTGCAAACTGGGGAAATACACTGAACTCTGCCTGGGCCAGACCAACCTATCAACAGCGAGTGTTTCAATGTCAAGAACTAAACTGGATGAAACTGTATACATGCCAGAAAGGTCAACAGCACCTGTAATTGTCAAGAGAGCAAACTGAAAGAGAAAGAGATAACTGTAAACAAGCGACTGTCCATGTATGGCAGATTTTAGTTGGTCTGGCTATTAAATTAGTGAACACACAAGTGAATTGAGTCTGTGACGACCTTACCTTAATGCCTCCATTGGCAGAGGTTCTTTCCAACACAAAGCATGGGTGCACACTGTAGGCAGCAGCTGTGACCAGTTCACTGGCTGCCAGCATTGCTGATTCCATGTCCTTCATCTCCTTGTCTTTATCACCAGGTGTGGATACCAAAATTAATCCCTTGATAACTAGAAAGATGCATAATTTTGCTACATTTTCTGGTTTTATCTCCAGATGTGCCCATAATCTAACATTCTTTGATTGAGTGACAGTGGCTCCAGAACTTCGAAATTGTGAACCAGAAATGTAAGTGTCTTGTATCTCTCAGACACCTTCTGGAAAAAAAACTTCTTGAGATCACATTCACAGTGGTGCCTGTGTCCAGAACAATTGTTATAGGAACATCCTAAATGCTAGCCCTTATTGCTGATTGCGGCATTGGAGGGACTCTGTTGCACATAATCACATCTGAGAAAAGTTCGTCTGTTATATCAGTCTCATTGTTATATGGCAGCGCCTTAATGCCTTTGTCACAACCACTATCCCATCTTGTTACCAACATTCTGGGAGTATACATGCCAGGTTGTTTTCCAACCCTTGTTCTGTTGGGCAGTTACTGTGTGTAATTACCAGTTGTGGTATTTCCAATGTGTATTTTTCTATGGCTGCTGGTGGTTATTTTGCCAATAACTATTATTAGTTGGTGTCACCGTAATTAAATCTTTCTCATCTTTTTTGCTTGTTCCTATTATGGTAGAAGTTGTTTCCATTATAATTACCCTTATTCTGATTTTGATATCCATTCTAATGGTTGTTATGATTAGGACACACAGTATTTTGATCGTGGGTTTGTTCTGAGACCCAGCCATTGCTTGTACAAGGCCCAACTAAGTCTTGTCTTGACTTTATGTATTCTTGGATCAAATTGAAGGCATTTAACACTCCCATGGAGTTCTCCAGGTTAGCTTCAGAAACATGTATTAATTTCTCTGTAATTTCTATCAGCAGTTTTGCATTCTGAATCCTAAGAATGTCCTTATGAGACATTGGATCATCCCAGTAACATGTTTTATTCAGATACTTTCCAAAATATCTCCTGAGACTGCCATTTCAAAAATAAAAGGGCTCAAGGTTAGAAACCTCTTTCCACGGTCTCTCCTGCACTTCATGAGACCAGTTTGACATGAATTTATAACCCCTGCCACCCATTAGGCTACATTACATCAATGTGGTTATTCACTTACATAGCTGATGTTCTGGGACCATGCCCATCGGTGTGGCAATACTAGTCTGCATCTGCGAATAAACAAGATTAGGTGGACGGTGTTCTTGTCAGCGGAGTGTGCTTGGAATTTCCTATGTTTGAGCTGTTTTTCTTCCATAAGCATTACTGCATACATTGGTGTCACTGGTACTACACCATGTGAATAGGGAAAAATGTTTCTAAGTGGTACAGATGAATTGTGATGATTGTATTCTGAGATGAGACTCAATGTCTGAACTCTCTCTGAATCATGTATTTTCTGTTATCAATCTTGCACTGCCTCCCCCACCCTCACCCTCCACCCACCGGGACGTCAGTTAACTCTTCATTAACCAGTTCACCCTTTTCTGTTCAATACTTTTTAACTGTGAAAAGTCAATCCTCATTTGTTATTTTAGTTCTAACAAGCCTTATTTAAGTATATCCTCATTAGGATCTTTGTCAGTCGACAAGTTGCGAACTGCAGCTTGCACTTACTTGCTAATGCACTGGCCAATCTTTTCACAGTAAACTGTTGCTGGTTCCTTTGGTCCTGTTCTAGTGACAAATTAATCACTTGTTTGGATAGATTACTCATTGTTTTGGTCAAAGATTGCTGACTCTCTTTAATGTCATTTAATTCTTTGGCTAGTTTTTGAATAGTCTCAGAAATTATCTCTTGTGCTTGTACCTTTCACAATTCTGAGATTTCATTTGCTAATTATGTACCTAGGTGGCTAAGAAGTTAAGTAAGCATCAAAGACATGTCCTGCCTGGCTGGCACCTCTTCTTGATTTTTGGCTACAATTTTCAACTGATGCAAAATCTCGACCAAAGGATCTTAAATCTGTTGCAATGACACACTTGATTCAATTATCTCCTCAACTGGCTGAACATTATCTAGATTTTACTTTCCCATTTTCTACTGATGGCAAGTTCAAACCACAACAAAAATATTATCTCTGATAAGAACCCTTTATTCCCAACTAACGTGCAAGCAATTTATATTTTAAAACACACACACACATAATATTTACTAATAGACACTGGAAACAGAAAAGCAGTTTTCACTTGCAAAGAGTAGACAACTAACATTGTGTGCCATTACAACAATGCATCCCACTATCTTTTCAAGAGAAAGAAATCCTATTTTTGGCTCCAAATATTGCTAGAAGATCTGCATCAACAATTCAGCACAATGGACTTTAAGCAACAGTTGAAAGTTTGACTTGACTCGGCTTAGTTCCTGTCATTCCCTCTGCAACACAGGGCTGTAACGAAATTCCTCCACCTGGTATGATTTCTAGCAAGTCCCATCACTTCGCTCTAGGTTTTCCCATCCTCTGCAGCTTCTCTCGATTGTCCTTTTCCAGGTTTGTTTGGGATGACCACGTTTTCTATCTCCATGAGAGTTCCTGTCCAGCACCACCCTTACAACAGCTCCATCTGGTTTCCTCAATGTAAGCCCAATCCAGTTCCATTTTCTTTCCTTGATTTGTATATTGATTGGTTGCTGATTTGTCTGCCTCCAAAGATCTTAATTTTTTAAATTATATCTGGCCATCTCAAATTTAAAATATGCCAGAGACAGTTGTTGATAAAAACTTGGAGATGGTTTTTGATGTGGTTAGTCACTTTCCAAGTTTTGCAACCATACAACAGGACAGCCTTCACATTGCTACTGAAAAGCCAGAGTTTGGTCTTCTTTGAGATGTTCCTATTTCTCCAAACAGGGCACAGTTGTACAAACGCAGCATTTGCTTTGTGAATGTGACTATGGACGTCCTCCACAACACATCCTGTAGTCATGACTATGCTTCCAAGATACAGGAAGGATTGGACCTGTTTTAATTCCTCTCCATTAATGGCAGCCTAGTCATGATGCTAGAATTTATCCACATTTCTCTGTGTTTTGCAAACATTTATCTTGATGCCTGCAACTTCTGCCACACTCTGTAACCAGGCCAGTTTCTCTTCGATATCGTTGTGCCATTAAGCAGATGTTGGCTGCGAAATCTAGATCTTCGAGCCTATCCTGCATCCCCCATTGCACACCTCTCTTCCATCTCCTCATCACTCTCTTCATCACATGGTCCAACACCAAAAAGAAATAGTGTTGGTGAAAGAATACGCCCTTGTCACACTCCTGAATTAACTTGGAAAGGCTGTGTTGGTCTCCATTATGTAGTACTTGGCATTCATAATCTTCATACATTTCCTTGATGATGTCAGAAATCTTCCTTGGGATGCCATGTTTTGCAAATGTATCCCTCATGACTCTTTGACTGACAGAGGCAAAAACCTTTTCAAAGTCAATGAAGGTAAGGTATGTTGCCACTCCACACTTTGTTCCAGAGTAATTCTGAGAGTATTCATATAGCTTCAGATAGCTTCAATGTTTTCTAAAACCTGCCTGCTATCTCCTCAGTTGTGCTTCTACAGAACCCTTAATTCAGTTTAAAATGATCCTCAAAAGTACCTTACTAGGGTAATGTTCAATCAGTTGTTGCAGTTAGTAACATCTCCTTTTCTGGGTATTTTCATGATAATACCTCGTTTCCAATCTATTGGAGTTGAATACTGGTACAAGAGAAGTGGCTAGGTATCTGAATAAGTACAAAAGTAATTTGACTTGTTTTCATGTTACAACATGAAATTCATATGTGATGGACCAGGACTTGGCTTCAGTGGCACATGCTTGTCCACCCAAAACTCACTAAAGCATGTAACAGAAACACAATAAAATGATAAGAAATACAACACTGTAATACAATACAACCAGTCCTGTCACAGGCAGCAGTGTATTGCAAAGAGATTGAAAAGTAATATTTTTGGTATTATAAATTATATGTATCTGACTCTTATTACTGAACCTCTTTATTGTTAATCTGTGCTGTTAAAATGATTATTGAGGTTAATACAGATTCATGTTGAATTACTTTCTTTTGCAGTACTGAATTCAGTTTGATATATATGATATCCAAAAAGCTATTCCTCGAAACTGCATTTTTCTGAATTGGAAATCATGCAAATATATATATATATATATATATATATATATATATATATATATATATATATATATATATATATATATATATATTAAAAATAAAGATTCCAAGACTTACCAAGCGGGAAAGCGCCGGCAGACAGGCACATGAACAAAACACACACACAGAATTACAAGCTTTCGCAACTGGCAGTTGCTTCGTCAGGAAGGAAGGAAGGAGAGGGAAAAATGAAAGGGTGTGGGTTTTAAGGGAGAGGGTAAGGAGTCATTCCAATCCCGGGAGCGGAAAGACTTCCCTTAGGGGAAAAAAAGGACAGGTATACACTCGCGCACACACACACACACACATATCCATCCGCACATACACAGACACAAGCAGACATATTTAAAGGCAAAGAGTTAAGGGCAGAGATGTCAGTCGAGGCGGAAGTACAGAGGCAAAGAAGTTGTTGAAAGACAGGTGAGGTATGAGCGGCGGCAACTTGAAATTAGCGGAGGTTGAGGCCTGGCGGATATCGAGAAGAGAGGATATACTGAAGGGCGAGTTCCCATCTCCGGAGTTGGTGGGAAGTATCCAGATAACTCTGACGGTGTAACACTGTGCCAAGATGTGCTGGCCGTGCATCAAGGCATGTTTAGCCACAGGGTGATCCTCATTACCAACAAACACTGTCTGCCTGTGTCCATTCATGCGAATGGACAGTTTGTTGCTGGTCATTCCCACATAGAAAGCATCACAGTGCAGGCAGGTCAGTTGGTAAATCACGTGGGTGCTTTCACATGTGGCTCTCCCTTTGATTGTGTACACCTTCCGGGTTACAGGACTGGAGTAGGTGGTGGTGGGAGGGTGCATAGGACAGGTTTTACACCGGGGGCGGTTGCAAGGGTAGGAGCCAGAGGGTAGGGGAGGTGGTTTGGGGATTTCATAGGGATGAACCAAGAGGTTACGAAGGTTAGGTGGACGGCGGAAAGACACTCTTGGTGGAGTGGGGAGGATTTCATGAAGGATGGATCTCATTTCGGGGCAGGATTTTAGGAAGTCGTATCCCTGCTGGAGAGCCACATTCAAGGTCTGATCCAGTCCTGGGAAGTATTCTGTTACAAGTGGGGCACTTTTGGGGTTCTTCTGTGAGAGGTTCTGGGTTTGAGGGGATGAGGAAGTGGCTCTGGTTATCTGCTTCTGTACCAGGTTGGGAGGGTAGTTGCGGGATGCGAAAGCTGTTTTCAGGTTGTTGGTGTAATGGTCGAGGGATTCAGGACTGGAGCAGATTCGTTTGCCACGAAGGCCTAGGCTGTAGGGAAGGGACCGTTTGATATGGAATGGGTGGCAGCTGTCATAATGGAGGTACTGTTGCTTGTTGGTGGGTTTGATGTGGACGGATGTGTGCAGCTGGCCATTGGACAGATGGAGGTCAACATCTAGGAAAGTGGCATGGGATTTGGAGTAGGACCAGGTGAATCTGATGGAA
The DNA here is from genome assembly GCF_023897955.1 of Schistocerca gregaria. NCBI lineage: Eukaryota > Metazoa > Arthropoda > Insecta > Orthoptera > Acrididae > Schistocerca > Schistocerca gregaria. The sequence continues at coordinate 459,762,071 of NC_064925.1, forward strand.
CCAAAGGAGTTGAGGTTGGAGAGGAAATTCTGGAGTTGTTCTTCACTGTGAGTCCAGATCATGAAGATGTCGTCAATAAATCTGTACCAAACTTTGGGTTGGCAGGCTTGGGTAACCAAGAAGGCTTCCTCTAAGCGACCCATAAATAGGTTGGCATACGAGGGGGCCATCCTGGTACCCATGGCTGTTCCCTTTGATTGTTGGTATGTCTGGCCTTCAAAAGTGAAGAAGTTGTGGGTCAGGATGAAGCTGGCTAAGGTGACGAGGAAAGAGGTTTTAGGTAGGGTGGCAGGTGATCGGCGTGAAAGGAAGTGCTCCATTGCAGCGAGGCCCTGGACGTGCGGGATATTTGTGTATAGGGAAGTGGCATCAATGGTTACCAGGATGGTTTCTGGGGGTAACAGACTGGGTACGGATTCCAGGCGTTCGAGAAAGTGGTTGGTGTCTTTGATGAAGGATGGGAGACTGCATGTAATGGGTTGAAGGTGTTGATCTACGTAGGCAGAGATGCGTTCTGTGGGGGCTTGGTAACCAGCTACAATGGGGCGGCCAGGATGTTTGGGTTTGTGAATTTTAGGAAGTAGGTAGAAGGTAGGAGTGCGAGGTGACGGTGGGGTGAGGAGTTTGATGGAGTCAGGTGAAAGGTTTTGTAGGGGGCCTAAGGTTCTGAGGATTCCTTGAAGCTCCGCCTGGACATCAGGAATGGGATTACTTCGGCAAACTTTGTATGTAGAGTTGTCTGAAAGCTGACGCAGTCCCTCAGCCACATACTCCCGACGATCAAGTACCACAGTCGTGGAACCCTTGTCAGCCGGAAGAATGATGATGGATCGGTCAGCTTTCAGATCACGGATAGCCTGGGATTCGGCTGTGGTGATGTTGGGAGTAGGATTAAGGTTTTTCAAGAAAGATTGAGAGGCAAGGCTGGAAGTGAGAAATTCCTGGAAGGTTTGGAGAGGGTGATTTTGAGGAAGAGGAGGTGGGTCCCGCTGTGATGGAGGACGGAACTGTTGCAGGCAGGGTTCAATTTGGATAGTGTCTTGGGGAGTTGGATCATTAGGAGTGGGATCAGGATTGTTTTTCTTCGTGGCAAAGTGATATTTCCAGCAGAGACTACGAGTGTAGGACAGTAAATCCTTGACAAGGGCAGTTTGGTTGAACCTGGGAGTGGGGCTGAAGGTGAGGCCTTTGGATAGGACAGAGGTTTCGGATTGGGAGAGGGGTTTGGAGGAAAGGTTAACTACTGAATTGGGGTGTTGTGGTTCCACAACAATCTGGAACCACAACACCCCACTCCTAATGATCCAACTCCCCAAGACACTATCCAAATTGAACCCTGCCTGCAACAGTTCCGTCCTCCATCACAGCGGGACCCACCTCCTCTTCCTCAAAATCACCCTCTCCAAACCTTCCAGGAATTTCTCACTTCCAGCCTTGCCTCTCAATCTTTCTTGAAAAACCTTAATCCTACTCCCAACATCACCACAGCCGAATCCCAGGCTATCCGTGATCTGAAAGCTGACCGATCCATCATCATTCTTCCGGCTGACAAGGGTTCCACGACTGTGGTACTTGATCGTCGGGAGTATGTGGCTGAGGGACTGCGTCAGCTTTCAGACAACTCTACATACAAAGTTTGCCGAAGTAATCCCATTCCTGATGTCCAGGCGGAGCTTCAAGGAATCCTCAGAACCTTAGGCCCCCTACAAAACCTTTCACCTGACTCCATCAAACTCCTCACCCCACCGTCACCTCGCACTCCTACCTTCTACCTACTTCCTAAAATTCACAAACCCAAACATCCTGGCCGCCCCATTGTAGCTGGTTACAAAGCCCCACAGAATGTATCTTTGCCTACGCAGATCAACACCTTCAACCCATTATATGCAGTCTCCCATTCTTCATCAAAGACGCCAACTACTTTCTCAAACGCCTGGAATCCTTACCCAGTCTGTTATCCCTGGAAACCAGCCTTGTAACCATTGATGCCACTTCCTTATACACAAATATCCCACACGTCCAGGGCCTCACTGCGATGGAGCATTTCCTTTCACGCCGATCACCTGCCACCCTACCTAAAACCTCTTTCCTCGTCACCTTAGCCAGCTTCATCCTGACCCACAACTTCTTCACTTTTGAAGGCCAGACATACCAACAATCAAAGGGAACAGCCATGGGTACCAGGATGGCCCCCTCGTATGCCAACCTATTTATGGGTCGCTTAGAGGAAGCCTTCTTGGTTACCCAAGCCTGCCAACCCAAAGTTTGGTACAGATTTATTGACGACATCTTCATGATCTGGACTCACAGTGAAGAACAACTCCAGAATTTCCTCTCCAACCTCAACTCCTTTGGTTCCATCAGATTCACCTGGTCCTACTCCAAATCCCATGCCACTTTCCTAGATGTTGACCTCCATCTGTCCAATGGCCAGCTGCACACATCCGTCCACATCAAACCCACCAACAAGCAACAGTACCTCCATTATGACAGCTGCCACCCATTCCATATCAAACGGTCCCTTCCCTACAGCCTAGGCCTTCGTGGCAAACGAATCTGCTCCAGTCCTGAATCCCTCGACCATTACACCAACAACCTGAAAACAGCTTTCGCATCCCGCAACTACCCTCCCAACCTGGTACAGAAGCAGATAACCAGAGCCACTTCCTCATCCCCTCAAACCCAGAACCTCTCACAGAAGAACCCCAAAAGTGCCCCACTTGTAACAGAATACTTCCCAGGACTGGATCAGACCTTGAATGTGGCTCTCCAGCAGGGATACGACTTCCTAAAATCCTGCCCCGAAATGAGATCCATCCTTCATGAAATCCTCCCCACTCCACCAAGAGTGTCTTTCCGCCGTCCACCTAACCTTCGTAACCTCTTGGTTCATCCCTATGAAATCCCCAAACCACCTCCCCTACCCTCTGGCTCCTACCCTTGCAACCGCCCCCGGTGTAAAACCTGTCCTATGCACCCTCCCACCACCACCTACTCCAGTCCTGTAACCCGGAAGGTGTACACAATCAAAGGGAGAGCCACATGTGAAAGCACCCACGTGATTTACCAACTGACCTGCCTGCACTGTGATGCTTTCTATGTGGGAATGACCAGCAACAAACTGTCCATTCGCATGAATGGACACAGGCAGACAGTGTTTGTTGGTAATGAGGATCACCCTGTGGCTAAACATGCCTTGATGCACGGCCAGCACATCTTGGCACAGTGTTACACCGTCCGAGTTATCTGGATACTTCCCACCAACACCAACCTATCCGAACTCCGGAGATGGGAACTCGCCCTTCAGTATATCCTCTCTTCTCGATATCCGCCAGGCCTCAACCTCCGCTAATTTCAAGTTGCCGCCGCTCATACCTCACCTGTCTTTCAACAACTTCTTTGCCTCTGTACTTCCGCCTCGACTGACATCTCTGCCCTTAACTCTTTGCCTTTAAATATGTCTGCTTGTGTCTGTGTATGTGCGGATGGATATGTGTGTGTGTGTGTGTGCGCGAGTGTATACCTGTCCTTTTTTTCCCCTAAGGGAAGTCTTTCCGCTCCCGGGATTGGAATGACTCCTTACCCTCTCCCTTAAAACCCACACCCTTTCATTTTTCCCTCTCCTTCCTTCCTTCCTGACGAAGCAACTGCCAGTTGCGAAAGCTTGTAATTCTGTGTGTGTGTTTTGTTCATGTGCCTGTCTGCCGGCGCTTTCCCGCTTGGTAAGTCTTGGAATCTTTATTTTTAATATATTTTTCCCATGTGGAAGTTTCTTTCTGTTTTATTTACATCGTCATTATATATATATATATATATATATATATATATATATATTAAAAACAAAGATTCCAAGACTTACCAAGCGGGAAAGCGCCGGCAGACAGGCACATGAACAAAACACACAAACACACACACAGAATTACGAGCTTTCGCAACTGGCAGTTGCTTCGTCAGGAAAGAGGGAAGGAGAGGGAAAAATGAAAGGATGTGGGTTTTAAGGGAGAGGGTAAGGAGTCATTCCAATCCCGGGAGCGGAAAGACTTCCCTTAGGGGAAAAAAAGGACAGGTGTACACTCGCACACACACACACATATATCCATCCGCTCCCGGGATTGGGATGACTCCTTACCCTCTCCCTTAAAACCCACATCCTTTCATTTTTCCCTCTCCTTCCCTCTTTCCTGACGAAGCAACTGCCAGTTGCGAAAGCTCGTAATTCTGTGTGTGTGTTTGTGTGTTTTGTTCATGTGCCTGCCTGCCGGCGCTTTCCTGCTTGGTAAGTCTTGGAATCTTTGTTTTTAATATATTTTTCCCATGTGGAAGTTTCTTTCTGTTATATATATATATATATATATATATATATATATATATATGATGTAAATAAAATAGAAAGAAACTTCCACATGGGAAAAATATATTAAAAACAAAGATTCCAAGACTTACCAAGCGGGAAAGCGCCGGCAGACAGGCACATGAACAAAACACACACACAGAATTACGAGCTTTCGCAACTGGCAGTTGCTTCATCAGGAAAGAGGGAAGGAGAGGGAAAAATGAAAGGATGTCGGTTTTAAGGGAGAGGGTAAGGAGTCATTCCAATCCCGGGAGCGGAAAGACTTCCCTTAGGGGAAAAAAAGGACAGGTGTACACTCGCACACACACACACACACACACACACACACACACACACACACACATCCATCCGCACATACACATACTGTGTATGTAAAATTTTTGCATTTAGTTCCCCCAAAAAATTAAACTCAAGAGTCTGTCTGAATGTTAAGCTCACTCTTCAGTAGACAGACATTATGTGATCAGAGCTGAATAAAGACCACACAAAGTGCAATGCACAGTGCTGTTGTTGGCTAATGATTTACAGCTGCCATACTGTGTTTGAATTGAAGGAAATTTTCCTAAACTGTGATCTAAAATGCGAGCTCTAGGTTTTCAGGCCATTTTGCAGCAATTCCTCTGAACCAAAAGTCAGATATTGTTTTCAAGAAGAATGAAAAAAATCTCATAAAGATTTAATGTACACCTCGAATTTTTATTTCCATAGAAATGCAATTATTAGTTCCTTGCATGAAATTTCATTTTACTAATTAAATCAAATACTAGTCCACTATCTGTGCAGCCTTTCATTTACATACAATTGTTTTACATCAATTCTCATCCCCCAACCTCCCTAACCCATGCAAGTCGTCATTTGGCACATCAGATATACCTCTTAACGATACACTTTGCAGCACAGAGGCTGTAGCATGTGCTATAAGAACAAGCCATCTCTGGTCTACACAATCTCAATGCAGTAAAGAAAAATAATCAAGCAATGGAAAATCCAGAATGGAATGTAACAGTATTATGAGGAGAGATTCTGAGTTGCATATAGGCACAACAAAAAGGCTCTCACAATTAAAGCTTTCAGCCATTAAGGCCTTAATCAACAATAGACACACACACACACACACACACACACACACACACACACACACACACACACACCTGAAGTCTCAGGCAACTGTAACCACATACCTTCAGTAACCGCCCCCCCCCCCCCCCTCAATCCAGTTCAAAAGAGAATCACAAACATATCTCATTAACTTCATGGTAAGTAGCAGTGTTTGTTGTGAAGCTGCTTTACAATTAGTTATGTACTGTAAAAGAGACTGTACAGAAAAACAGCAATACTATAACTGAGGAGGCAGCAGCTGTTTTTTTCCCTCTAATTTACTTGATTAAATTTATCTGGTGTTAAACATGAATATCATTAAGTAATATTATGATAGTGAATTGTTAATGTAATATACAGATTAGGTTTCTGATTTCCTTGTCTTTGTTAATGTATACCTTGAGTTGTTCCACATCTGCTTCTTGATGGGGTCAACAGAACATGATGAATGAATCAGTCAGCCAGAAGTCAATCATAACCACACACAATACAATAGAGTTAGTAATGCCAGGAAATTATGAAGCACATGAAACATGTCTCTAATAAGTCACTGATTGTATAAATTATCTGATTATCTAAATTTTGTCAATTTTAAATTCCTATTGTTAGCAAAACCTGCAACAATGATCATTCTATCTTGATCATTGTTCTTACACTGTGTAGTTTATAAAGCAAAATTTGGAAATTAATATTGTATCAATAACTTCTTCATTTATAATCCTTTAAACACTGATAGAGTACCATGTAGATGAGAATCAGTGATAATATTTAATTTTAACACATCTATTGGAAAGAAACAATTTATTATGTCTAATTCTGTTCTTTAAAATATCTTTATTTAATTCACATATCTGAAGATTTTCATTTCTGATAAAATCTAAACCGGTGTCTGCTTTTTAAGACCTGAAGAAACTGTTGTGTGAGATATTTTATGTAGCTGCTTCCATTAACGATAAACTTACAATCAGTCATTGCTTCTGTGACAATGATGTACCCTATTAATATGTATAGAGAAAGCTTATCTTTTCTGTTGCAGGATCTTTCTCCCTTAGATGCGAGATATGGATCTCCTTGTGTGATAACAGGGTCACGGCAACTGGGATCTGATATTCAGATAAGTAACCACACCAGATCCTCTACACCCTTCCAGTTCCCATTTTCTCCATTTGCTGCTGGCTTTCCAAGTAGTTTTGGTGCTGGCTTCCCTGATATGGGCATAGATGCTTTAAGTCGGCAAAACTGCTCAATACTGAATCTCCTCCACCAACAGAGCTTGCTCGCTTCACCAGTATCAGAAGATGGTGGACGATCCCCATTTGGAACAGTTGGCTCTGGTATTTTCAGATGCTCAGTCTGTTTGGCTTCCTTCCCTTCATCTTGGCTCCTGGAACAACATTCTGATTTGCAGCACTCTGTACCATCTCAAGCTGAAGATACAGAAAGTGAAGAGAAACCTTTCAAATGTGATCAGTGTGGACAGAGCTACAGATATCGATCCGCTTATTTGAAGCATAGAGAACAAAACCATAGAGCTCGCTTACCGGCAGACAAGCTCTTCACTTGTGATGTCTGTGGAATGCAGTTTCGATACTTGAAGTCTTTCAAGAAACATCGTCTTAACCATGCTCTGGAAAAGTTACACTCTAAGTCTCCATCAGAATTTGACATATTTACACGCTCTATCAGAAATAACGGAATGCTTGGGGATCTTCTTGGAGAGAGAGCACTTCGAAATAGCAGTGTACCTGAATCTGCGACAGATTACAGTGGGAAGATATTTCCATTCATGCATAAAGGAAATGAATCAAACAGTGACAGTACTTTGAATACAACTGTGACATCGTCAGATAAGGATATGGAAAAATCTGCTGCAACACCTACTGCAAGTGCTCCAACCCCAGAAAGCAGCAGTGAACAAGTTTCAAGCTCAAATGAGGCTGTTGTTCGAAACATGTCTGAAGAAAAACCGGTCTTGAATCCCAGTTATGAGCGCATACCTAGTGGATCATTATCTAAACTGGGGGGTCAAAACTTGTACAGATTTCCCCTCAGTGATTATTATTATGGTGGTAGTGCCAGCACAACAGAAGGAAGCTCAGTAGAAGAAAAGAAAGTGTTTAAAACAGAAAAGACATCTGAGGCAGAACAAGATGAAACAATAGATTCTATGACATTTGCACTGTCTATGACATCCAGTGGAAGTAATACTTTCCGTTCAGCACACGAAGCTTCACTTATCAATTTACTTCGTATGGATGCTGCTGAAAGACAACGAGAACGTAGGTTTGCTTGCCCATTTTGTGGCAAGTGTGTACGATCAAAGGAAAACCTGAAGTTGCATGTCCGGAAACATACTGGAGAGCGGCCATTTGTGTGTCTATTTTGTGGACGGGCATTTGGGGGAAAGAGTGATTTAACTCGTCACCTTCGCATACACACAGGTGAACGCCCCTACCATTGTGAAATGTGCGGCAAATGCTTTGCGAGAGCTGACTATTTATCTAAGCATCTGACCACACATATACATAACTCCCAGCGATGAATATATGTATTTCAAAGTGTTTTGTGCAGATTTTACAATATTTATTTATTTTAAGTACATATGTACTGGTTCTGTATGAAATGCATGCATTTCTTCATATAGTTTTTTTCACTGTATTGTACTGTATTAATTTTCTCAGCATATTTCTGTTATTTTGATCTCTCTTGAATTTATTTTTATACTTCTTAATTCACAGTTAAATGTGGGGAAAGTGTTAGAGATAAATAGCATATTCGTAGAAGTGTGTTAAGTAACATAAGCATAAAAAACTTCAACTGCCAAAATTAATAATAATACATTTTAATTGTACAACTATCATAAATTGTGGGAATAATAAGTAACAAAATACTTTTCCAGAATGTGCCCAAATACTTTTCTGGGCTGATTATTTTGTTACTGCAGTAAGTATATCATTTCATGTTGGAAAATTTTGCCATTTTGTTGCAGTATACTGCAACAGCTGCCATTCTAGAAGCAATACTCAAGTGTTTTGATGTCATACATGTTACTGTGATGTAATTTTACCAATAATGTCAATGTAATTTTCTCTACAGAATGATTTTAACTCTAGCGTGTTTAATACAATGTAAAAAGATGTGTAGATTTATTGTAATATATACTCTTTTTGTCAGGAGGCCGTTAACCAAATCTATAAGATTAAATTCACTGAATGCTGCAATGAATTCTACTTAGTGGGTGTCATAGTGTTTATCATGCAAACATTGAAATGGGTCCTTGTGGTGCAATACAGATGTTAACAATAACAATAGATGTTGTACTTGAAACAGTATTGTAGTTATCCATTCTTTAAATTAAAAAGAAGAAAAGGTCTCTGCTTTATATTCTAGTGAAAATCCTCTTTATTTCCAAGTGTGCCAGGTTAAATTGCTCCATATATCACAATTGTGACTTTTGGGTCAGATAGAGTATGCACATACATGTGATTAACTAAATGATGTGCAAATTATGAAAATAATGATAATTTCTATCCCACATTCTTTTCCTGAATCTTGCTACATGCTGTATGTTATTCATGTAATAAGGTTGCCTAGATTGAAATGTGATATTTAGCGAACATTCAAAATTAAAAGCTGAATGACAGCTTGAGAGACAGGGACAAGTTGAAGAGTACTAAGAGACATGAACATTTAAAAAAGGAACAAAATTTATAACTTTTCAATTAAAAATATAATTTCTTTAGGGAATTGAAGAAGAAATGAAGAATTGAATCCATTGTTAGTTCTGAATAATCTTGTGTACCTTGTGTCTCTATTTTAATCCAGTATCTGGAAATACTTTACTTGCTCCTGATCAGGAGCATGATGGAGAGAGAGAGGAAAAAATGGCAAGTGTACCTTTTTCTCAAAGGTCAGTCTTTATAGTCTCACCACTGAATACTTGATAAATGATAGGATGTGTTCATACAAATGGTGCATTGGAGAATAGGAAAAATGTAGTAATAAAAGTCATTTTTTCTGTTGTAGCTGACGTTTTTATGATATATATCTCATGTTCAAGTTATTTATTTAGCATCTGCTGGAAAACATGTTATATGTACGCATAATTTCCATGTGTGCTATGGCAAGGAAATCAACAAGTTTTTATTACTGGCTGACAGCTATTTTCTGCAATCCAGATTACACATTTAGGGCAATTTGAAGATTAATTAAACAGACATGAGAAATGATCATTTGCACATATGATTATTAGACTGATATCATTTTGTATTATTAATTCTGAATGACACCTTTCATCACCCAGAAAAATTGTATTCTATCTTAAAGGCAGAACAGGATGCAAATAGTTTGTTTATTTTCTGAGAGCAAGAGATACATTTTTACATCTGTTAAAGTGTATAGTCCAGATAGCCAAATTTTTGTGTGGCCTAGTACTACAATTAGGGCTGCAGTGGTTTCGTGGGTTGAGTGACTCTGGCCCTGGAGGTACTGAGATCAGTCCCAGATAGGGGTAGAGATTTTTAGTTATTCCAGCCCCAGGTCCACTTAGCCTGGGTTTTTTCCTAGGCTTAGAGAGTGGCACGGCAGGGACTCGCCACCCGTCCCCATCCTAGTGCCTCAGTGGATAGAAAGGCTGTGCTGCACCTATAGTCAGGCCGAAAGTCCAGTCATGGGTCTGTGCCACAAACATTACTGTTACTTTACCTGATAGTACTGACATTTGGTTTGATATTGTTACAAGATTTGCCTTCTTGGTGACACTTGACTTATCTGTATTGTTCAAAGGACCACTGTTATTGAAAAACATGGTTGGAAACAGCTGTAATGCAGCAATTTTACCTTTTTCAATTGTATATTTTGCAGCTGTCATTTACTGCTCAACATATGAACCTCACAATAGAATTCATTGTGAAATCTATGTACTTTAAAACTTTTTTCACTGATTCTGATATCTGTTATTAAGTAAGTGCAATGTATGTTACACATTCAGTCTCTCAGTGGAAATAGATTTTAGTCATAAAAACTGCGGGTTGTGAATTGAAAGTTGCAGACTGGTGCAAGGATAAAAAGTAAGTTACACATATAATGTTTTAACTGATTCACACATATATCATATAATCTGTGTTTTATTCTTAAAAGCAATAAGATCAAGTTTAAACTTATTTGAAAAAACAGAATGACCAACTTAAAGGCTGTGTTACTGTATTTGATGGGGAACATACATTTTATAAAACTAAAGCTGCCAAAATTTGTGCAGGTTAATTTGGTGCAAGTAGCAATATAAATTATGTATTCTATATTTTGTGAGCTTAGTCACTGCAGAATGATGACTGGAAAACATGTTTGTGACATCTCTCGAATGTATTTCATGCTCATTTAGTCTTAAAATATAACCTTGTTACTATTTTAACATTCTATCGTGAAGTTGTAGTCTTGACAAGTTCCTTTCAGAGTATTTTAGTAAAGTTCTGATATTGTGTGTATGAAGCTCTTCAGAAAAATATGTATATGTATAATTGACATATTTAGGATGGAAATGGAAAAAAATAACCATTTGTGAAGCTTTAAGCTTTTTTCACTGTGCATCTTACATTGGGTTAAAACACTTTTCAGTATTATATTATTATTTCATGATCACCAAGTACTTATTATAACAGCAACACATAAAATGTAAAACTATTACAATAAGAGGTTCAGAGGCGACAAGTCATCTCAATATCTAACTAAATCATAGAATTCACAGTATTGTGTACATTTTATTTTATAAATCTAGTGAAATAAAATGTGACCAGCAATGTGAATTCTTTAATTTAAAATTATTTGGTTTTGTGAAAGAACTGTTACTTCTATATTTGTGAAGTGAAAATCTGAACTCAGCTGTTTTCGTAGAATTCACTGTAAGTGTAAATACTGTTTCTAGTGTAATGCATGATGGCAGATGAAAAGCAGGTTATTATCTTAAAAAAATTAAAGTATCTCAAGCAGTTATGCTCAAAAACAAATACCATCTTTTTTACTAAATAAATAGAAAATAAAAGAAGTTCAGATATAGTCTCACATAAAAAGTTCCTGCCAATTGCCGATGAAAACAGGAGTACATTTTGCTTTAATTCTTATTTCTAATTATGATTGAAGCCATACAACAGTAATTGTTCTAGACATAGAAAGCAGTTTATCCATCCGTACTATTCACACAAGATGTAAGTCATCAGATATTATAGGAATAACTCAGTCACTTGTTTTGGAAGCCAATCAAATCTTGCAAAATAAAGCCTAGAATAAATCAATTCAAAATAATACCTATGGTATTATACAGTAATTTCTAATACATTTCCAAATCATTGACAGAAATGGAAAATAATGTTGTCATCATTTGTATGCAACATCAACTGAAACAATTATCTGGAAAATTACTAACAAGGATGTTAGTGAAAATTGTCCTGATTTGTCATTGGTTTTGAGTTGATAATTTGGAAGAAGCATGAGACACTACTTGTAGAAACACATGCGTGCCAAACTTAAATTCCCCTGTAACTCCAAGATCAGAGCCTGTTACTTGACAATTGTTTAACAAATATAAAAAATATAGAATAACAGTTCTTACACAGGTTGTTTTGGTTGAGGCAGTGCTTGCTGATGTAACAATAACCTATTTTGATTAGATGAAAATTCCCGATACATTACTCCTAACATTTATTGTAAATTATACTTTGAGTAATACATGTAATCAATTAAGACATTAGATATTTTAGTCCAACAGAGTAAAAGTCACTCATTGGACAACAAAAGTGCATTAAATATTAGATACAATATTGTTATGTTTCTAATTTTTCAAGTTTAGTAAAAAATCATGAAGATGATAACCCACGTATTTGTCTGATGAGGTACTAAGATTCTTTCAATAAGGTGAAAATTTCAAGACTGTTTTCACAACACAACCTCAGAATATTCCTACAAGCCAATACGTATTTATTATTCATTCACAGTGTATTACTTGTGATCATCTCTCAAATATTTTTAGAACACATAGACCTCTTACATTATCTAGCACTTATATTTCAATTAATTTTATTCAGTATCCCGTCCAAATATTTTAAGTGTTGGGTTCATTTATTTTGGTTGAAGGAGAGTAGACAAGAACTTTATAATTTAAACATTACATCTTGTACTCATAATTTACTCTGATTTTAGTGTCTGCATCTGATGACAGATGTACTCTTTTAGAGGAATTTGTTAAATTTTCTGATAAACTGCTATGAGTTTTTCATTGGTTGCAGATTTTGCTTGCAAAATTGCAATAGAAAATTGACTCCTATGACTCATAAGACCAAACAAGAAGTATTATGCATCGATATTAAATAGACTGTTGTTGAATTCCTGCAAGGTTAATGAATTTAAAGATTATAGTATGTTTATCTATTTGATAATGAAAGAAGGTTTTATATAAAGAGTTGTATTTTGGAGAGATATTGAGAATGAAAAGTGGTAATTTATAAAGTTTGTAGCAATTTACAAGGTACTGAGATATATTTTGTAAGAGAAAAGGAGGGATAGAATATGGATTCAGACTGCAGTGCCACATGTGTGAAGTATTATGGATGCTGGTCATGGAGCTGTGTAAACAATGTTCCTGTGACAGAATGTGGTTGTTCATTCATTGAAAGCTGCTGTGACATATTCTGTTGCAATGAAAAATAACAAGCACAATTTGGTATTGACTGAATACCATACAGTATTCTTAAAATATAGTGCTACCATTGTAAACCATTAAGTGTTAGCAGGAGGTGAACTTCAAGAACTGTGTGGATGGGTTGAAGCATATCTGTTGTATTCTTTACTATATTCTTTTTGTATTGGTTAGCAGCCACGATGCATGATCAAAATAGATAGACTACACTGAAAGTCCAACTCATCGTACTTTCTTCTCACCTTTTTACCTCTGCAGTTCCTGAAGGAAAAGACTTAAAGATATATCTTTTGTGAAATTCTTCCACTTTTAATTCAGCTAAGTAAAGTGGCACAGTGGTTAAGACACTAGACCCACATTCAGGGGAATGGTGATAAAATTCTCCATTTGATCATTCAGATTAAGGTTTTATGTGATTTTCCTAAATTATGTACAGGAAATTCCAGAATACTTTCTTTGAGAGGAATATAGTGAATATCTTTCTCAGTCCCTCTCCAAACTAAGTGTGTGCTCTTTCTCAAAACACTCTAATGACCTTCCCATAATCTTGCTTCTTATTATTAATTTCACATGGCAAATGCATGTGTTGTGCAAACTACATGTACTTTCAGTACTGAGAGGATTCATTTATTCAGTTTAACTAGTCTTTTTCCCATGGCGTAAACACACATATTCATCTCCTGCTCACCTCCTCCCTGTCCACCTCTTCATCCCCCTGTCTCTCTGTCCACCTCATCTTCCCACCTCTATCTGTTCAATCTCTTATTCCCACACTCTGTCTCTCTTTATCTCCCCCTCTCTCTTTCTGTCCCTCCGTCTCTTCCTCTCCCATCTCTTTGTCCTTCTCCTACGCCCCCTTCTCTCTGATTGTATCGCCTACCCCCTTTCCTCTGACAACATCTTAACTCCCTCTCACAGTCCAGTCCATTCTTCCCACTCTTCCTGTCAACTACGCCACTACACCTTCCATCTGCCACCTGCATCTCCCCTCCTCCCTCCCTCTCTGTACATCTCTTCTCTCAGCCCATTTCCTCCTCCCATCTCTCTGTGTCCATCTCTTCCTCCTCCACACTCTCTCTAACCATCACCTTCTCTCTCCTTTCTGTCAGGCTATCTCTTTCTTCCCCTTTTTCCTGTCCACCTCATCCTCCCCCTCTCTCACACACCCATCTAATCCCCTCTCTGTTTAACCGTACCTATACATCCATGTAGCCCCTGCAAGGCATACTGACACTACCTGCAGAACATGATTGTCATGTAGGGCAGCCTACAAGTCAAGGATAGAAAACACTTTCACCAGTATCTTTGCTCCTACAGATATGGGAGGTTCTAACCCCACAGTGTTGATTCTAATATAGAAAGCAGTAAGTTTACCAAATTCTGTTGAAATCTATCCAGTGTGACTTAGGAGGTGTTGCCGTTGCTGGACACACACACATATAATATAGGGAAACATTCCACATGGGAAATATATATACAAAAAACAAAGATGCTGTACCTTACCAAATGAGAAAGTGCTGGTATGTTGATAGACACAATAAAAAACACACACACAAATATTCAAGCTTTCGCAACCCAAGGTTGCTTCTTAAGGAAAGAGAGAAGGAGAGGGAAAGACGAAAGGATGTGGGTTTTAAGGGAGAGTGTAAGGAGTCATTCCAATCCCGGGAACAGAAAGACTTACCTTAGGGGAAAGAAAGGACAGGTATACACTCTCTCTCGCGCACACACACACACACACACACATCCATCTGCACATATACAGACACAGGCAGTCATATGTAAATGCATTTACATATATAAAGGCATTTACATATGTCTGAATATGTGCAGATGGATATGTGTGTGTGTGTGTGTGTGTGTGTGTGTGTGTGTGTGTGTGTGTGTGTGTGTGTGTGTGTGTGTGTTTGCGAGTGTATACCTGTCCTTTTTTTGCCCCTTTCCCCCCCTAAGGTGTCTTTCCGCTCCTGGGATTGGAATGACTCCTTACCCTCTCCCTTAAAACCCACATCCTTTCATCTTTCCCTCTCCTTCCCTCTTTCCTGACGAAGCAACCGCAGGTTGCGAAAGCTCGAATTTTGTGTGTATGTTTGTGTTTGTATGTGTGTCTATCGACCTGCCAGTGCTTTTGTTTGGTAAGTCACATCATCTTTGTTTTTAGATATATTTTTCCCACGTGGAATGTTTCCCTCCTCCCTACATGTATCACCTCCTCCCTACTCTTTGTGTCCACCTCTTACTCTCTCTGTCTCTCTGCCCACCTCATCCTCTGTCTCTCTGGCGACCTCACCCTCCTACTTCTGTCTGTTCATCTTCTCCTCCCCATGCTGTCTGTTTTCTCATCCCCTTTTCTATGCCCATCTCTTCCACATCCTCTCTCCAACCATAAGTTACTCCCCCCCCCCCCCCACCCATAACCTCACCTACACTCTCTTTTCATCTTCTCCTTCCCCCCACTTCTTTACTTTCTTTTACACTTGCCCACTACACCCTCCACCTGCCTCCTACCTCCTGCAGTTGCCCCTCCTTCACCCTCTCTGTCCAGTCCGCCCTCCCCCCTTTTTGTCTAGCCCCTCCTCACCTTTCTCTCTGCCAATTTTCTCCTCACCTCTCTCGATATGTGTCTCCTCCTGCACCTATCTCTGTCCCTCCCCTCCTACCCTATGTCTCTGTACATCCCTTCTTGATTGCCTCTCCTCCTATCCATCCCCTGCTACTCTCTCTGTCCCACTCATTCTAGCCCCAGTTGTTACCATTCACACGAGTAGCTTCTACAAAACAGGTGGATAAAGCAGGCCGATACTGCTCCCACAACATGCCTGTTGACAGGGCAGCCTACATGTCAAGGACTCAAAAACCATTTTTGCCACTGACATATAAGCTGTCCTAAAAAGCAGGTGGGAAGGCAAGCCAATAATACTTCCACACAATATGTTTAGCATTCAAGGCGGCCTACATGTCAGGTACTGAAAACCCACATTTTTGTCTGTATCTCCACTCCTATTGTAGCTAGGAAGTTATAAACTCCAGAGTGCTGATATTTGTGAAATGTGTTGTTGGTATGCCAAATTTGATAGAAAGTGATGGACACACACACACACACACACACACACACACACACACACACACACACACACACAATGGTTTATATACAATTGTTTCACTGATGCAAAAAATAAAATTTATATAACATTTACAAGAAGGGAAAAGTTTATTTCCATTGATAATGGGTGCTGTACAAGAAAACCCTTTGCATTATTTTTTGTGCCGACGCAACTTGAACATGAATGTAATGACTTTATTTGTTTTTTTTTGTTTTAGAAACATTAGTAGCATGATATCTAATAATTCTTAGGAGGGACAGACTTCATATATAAATAGGTTAGAGTATAGACAGTCTTGATATATATTGGACACCCAATGGAAAAAAGAAGGGAGAGGGATAAGTGAAAGGAAGTAAAACAGAAAAATGTACAAATAAGACATGATGCAAGGGTAAACTTTGATGCACTATAGAACAAAAGCCATCCATGCTGCTTCAAAGCTCTAGTAGTCTCCAAGAACTTGAAATAAATTTATTTATGGACGTCTCATTTTGCTTTTTTCCCCCTCTGATATATTTTCGAACTGCCCAGTCATTTGAATCTTGTTTGTAATTCAGATGTTTATGCTTACTTTCAAACAGTATGAATATGTTGACCATTAGAATAAGATGCATGTCCTTCTCATTGGATCTTCTCTTGCCTTCTCCTATCTCCTTATATTAAGAAGGAACTACTAAAACTTGTAAGAAGAATTTTATATAAAATCTTTCACATACAATTTTCAGAAACACATCAGATTGCTTATCTCTGTCACCTAATGATGGCTTACTAAGAAGGAATTGTTAATTCTGAAAAGTTGGTTGATATGTGTAGGTGTTACTTACCATGTTTTAAGAGCTTCTTGATGCATATGATATTTTAGACCTTTGTCATGTTCCCTCAAACACAGGTAAAGAAACAAGTGAGATACGAGCAATAGAGAATAAAAAATTTGCTCACTTGGTGAACATTACTTTTGAATGCTGCAGAAGATTGTTTATGCTTTTACACTATAGAAAGTGCAATAAGTTATCAGCAAATACCTCTGAGTACATCAGAGATCTGTAGACTTCACAGAAAATGATGGACATATCAATCTGCCATATACTTCAAAGCAGACTCAATATGAATGTACTACCACTTCTGTTAACTACATATATTTAATTGGTATGAACAATAAATGCTTAAATCATTTTAAATCGTATTTGAGATATTGTATGCCAGTAGTTATGTTACATTAAACATGATACTGGTATCAAATTAATACCTGTCATTGTTGATGAATGTTTGGAAATATGTGCAATATAGAAGCAACAATGTAATGTAATGTCATATAAACACTGTGAACAAAACTATCGGAAACAGAATGATGGTTACGTGACGACATTGTTATAGTATTTATGCAATCTTAGTGTGATGAGAGTCTTCCGATAATCTGATTTTTGTGAAATGTGATAACTCAAATTTTTCATGTGTGTGAAGGGCACAGGACTTGACCATATGTCAACAGGATTCATGTTACTCAGTTTGTAATCCAGCTACTAAATTGTGAATAATCTCAGTGGGAATAAGTAATTGAAATTTGCCAACCAAGAGTTTAATTAAACTTTCATACTCTTGGGATCAGTGAGAAAGAGCATCATTTTCTTCAGTTGTCATCAAAGGTTAACTTCAGTCTCTTTTACAGTAAAAATATTTGGTTATTTAGAGATTTATAGATACTGGTTTGCTGTTCTTTCAATTTCCAGATAAAAATGTCTATCTTCGTAAAAAGCTTACCAGTTCCCGACACTTTAGCTTGATGCTGCATGCCAACCCAGCTCTTCCCCCCTGTACACACATTGTGCTTCTTTGTTTTGTGTTTTCACTAGCAATAACTATGTTATGGCAGAAGTATATAATATTTCATTTTCAGTTTTAAAATTTTAATGGATGTAACAAGCATTACAGTCATAAAATTCTGTATCCAAACATCTTAGTTTCAAAAGGTACTCCAAGACCAAAAACAGTTCTTTAAATGACTTTTTGACATTCAATTAAGAACAGTTTTCTCATGTTTGCACATATTCATAGAAGAACTGGAGAGTAGTTTTTCTAACATTGCACATTGTGATAAATTTTACAACCATTTGTGCTGTGTGCTCATTATCTATAAGTGTTATATTGATTTTCCTATTTAGGGTACAAGTTAAATGTGGTGTCATTCATTACGTGTGTATCTTAATGGGCAATGCTAAATGTGGCCTAATGTTTCAGAATAAGACAAAAAATTTCTGCAAATCTTAATTAGAAAATAAAGAATTTTATTCTTATTGTGGATTTAACCAAACAAACTAAGATAATGTAATATTTTAGTGTCAAACTGTTGAGCATGGAGCCTAATTTTCAGCATGCATAAACATTACCAGAAACAGAAGATGCACTATTTCTTCTTTCAAATAAATAAATGTGTAGGTGTACATGTTTAATTGTGAACTTCTCTGTTTGTTTTGCTGCCACTGTCTGAATAAATAGGAAAAATCATTGTTCAAATGAGACCCATTTCACCTTATTCCAATTAAATTATACAAAACTGATATAGCTTCCATTCTGATATACAAACGGTATCACTTTGTAATCTTGATAAGACTAGATTATATTACTGTGTTGGCCATTAAGAGAGCACCATGTTGTAATGCTTAGCAGATCTAAGCATAAAACCTAACTAGCATTGTGTTAATTGTGTGTTTAAGAAACTACAATTTAGTATTGCAAGAGCACAGTTCCCCCATTTCTAAACACTTATTATTCCAGCATCTATTAAAATCCATTATTAATGTGTTGTACATTATCTGGACCTCACAGACTACTAGGAAGAAACATTTATTAATATTTCACATTTCATTGTATCTTTATATTGATGAATCCCCAATTCATTTGTAGCGAGACATGTTCTAATGCCTGATACGGGAAGCTTCTGATATATTTGTACTTAATGTCACAATATTTTGTGTTTCAGAAGTACTGAAGGCATCGAAAAGAATAAAGGGATTTTTCAAGTGTTATAATAGAATTTCAGATAAGTTCTTTTAAAACTGCTAATGTGAAATACTCATGTGACATTATGTTTGTATGTGTTCAAACATTAAAGTTACATATCGTGCAAGACAACTGATTTGAATAAAACTGATCTCTGTCAACAGCATTCACATGTAGTGAATGTTATTCTCAGACAGATCCCGATGTGTATGGATTTCTTTCAACAGATTTTGTCAATACCATCAGAAATTCTCACAACTTCTTTTAATAATCTATTTTCACATGCACTCCTGCATAGTCATCTATGTGCTTTATGGTGTTGTAGTTGTAATTGATGCATTTAAAATTTTTTTAATGGATATTTCTAACCATTTCAATGTATCTTTTAATGTTTTAATATTGATACAGAAGTTTCAACATCTCTGTGATTTTCCATAAATGTTACATATTGATAAGCTAACTTGTTCGTATTTGCTATCCCACAGTAGAATTATACATAAAGGTGTCTATGATATCATTGTTTCCTTTTAATAACTTGTATTTATGACAGAACCTTGCAGTACTGTAAAAAAGAAAAAAACAGAACAATGTTTGCTTTGATGGCTAAAAAATTAATAGAAATCAACGTGAAAAATTCATCACTTAAAGCTTATGACATAGATTTACTATAGTGTATGTATGTGATACAATGTAGCAACAATTTACAAAAATGAATGGATATTTCATTTATATTTCCAGTATGACAATGGCTGTGCTATAGGTCCTACTAAACTATTATTGTATATGCATTATTCTTTTCAATAAGAAGAGTGAACAAGAAGGATGTGGAAACAAGAACATGTGAATCAACAGTTATTTTGAATATCAGTTAATATCTGTATTAAAGCACAAAGGATTCTATAAAGTAGTAATCTTGAAGCAGATACTTCTTCCATTGTATAATATACAGCACATAATTAATGCATCATTGATTTCTAAGTTTACTGGACAAAGATTTTAATTGTTCTTTATGACAAAAGATATCAGACATTTTTTCTGTACTTGAAACATAATGGTGAGGGGTAGATGCAGTGCTTGATTCAAAATCAACTTATATAAATTAACTGATATTATTATTAGACTCTGTGTGTATCAACAAGAAAAAAAATGTTTCTGCATTGTCTTCCTTCCTTCCACTACAAATACAATTGTTCTAGGTACAAAGTAAATTTAACTCCATGTTTGAAAGTGTAAAATATAAACTTTCAGGGCTGGAAATGTCACACTTGTTAAAATATTCTGGACTATTGTGTCGTTATTGGAAGAATTTCTTGTTGAAACCCAAAATTTTATGCCCGCCTGTAGAGGACATCTTCAAGAGGAGTTGTAGATTTTTCAGAAGTCTGAGGCACACCCTGTCTCGATACTGACTGAAGCAAAATTTCGCTTCTGTGTGGTCGTGTGCAGAGGTATTCTGTCACATGATTTGAAAACTTGAGTGCAATTGGCCAGTGTCAGTTACTGTCTTCTGCTATTGCTATCATCACACCATAGTGGAAGACTGTTACACATCTTCTTCTGCTCCAAAATCCACATACAATTTAATTTCACACCTTCCTTCTTCAAATTAAAATTATTGGGGTGTTTGGTACCCTCTGTTGTCTCCTTGCATAGCCTTTCATAGTATCTGCTTGTAGCTCCCAGAACTGAATCCACTGGTCTCATGGTTGTGAAGCATGTTCTACAACAGCTAATCTTTCTCCTTTCTGTTTCTCTGCTCTTATTTGAAGATAAATCATTTGGCCAAAATTTATTTTATGTTCATACCACACTGCTGACAATGCAATTCATAAAATATAATCCTCATCAATTTATTATTTTTGGAGTTTTTTTCATTCTGTTGGATTTTGATCATATGTTCTACAGGTCTGTTGTATACCATGTTTTGTTGTCATATTAAAAACTTGGCAATGGAATGGTTTGTTATAGAGTACAACAAACATGTTCAAAATAAGTGAAGAATGGTGTCTTCCCATAATAGTTTCAGGTTCTCAGAGATATATTCTCTTCTGATAGATATATTCAGAAATAAAAAGGCCAGGCTTTTCTCTTGAGTGTTTGGCTCCTGAATATATTTGATAAATTGCATGTGTCTGGCAGTTTATTCATTTAGTGGAGTGAGATTGTTTGGATGTAAAAAATAAGACTCCCAAGACAGTTATCATCACAACCACACTGTAGATTAGAAATAATGAAATTACTAGCTATATTATCATCAGTATTGGAAAAAAAAACTTTTAGGGTTCTGAGAGATGCTGCAACTGTTTGGGAATCTGGTTACAGAAATCCACAATGTCACACTAAAATTAACAAATAAAATGTGCTCTAATTGCTTGCTGTGTCAAATCATTAAATATTAATGAGCTTCCAGCAAAGTACTCCTCAGTCATTGTCAAGCCATAACTATTTACATTGGTGGGGCAGAAGCTTATGTGCAAACACATGGGTATTTAACTACCTAATGAAGAAGAAAACCCAATGTCAGTTATCAATAATGTTCCCTGTACCACAGAAGCACCTTACCCTGCCCATTTCTGTTTCCAAAACTAACTTTCTTGCTGTGGTAAATATCCTGAATAATTTACACCTGTTTTCTATGTTGCTGTTGATGTAATTAGAAGCTCTTCATGTGATGAATACAGCATTTTAATGTGCATTTCTTCAGTAATATTGGATTTCGACAATACTGTAATGACATTTTCAATTTTTTGGATTCTGCCATTATAAAGTCCAAACTTAACGAGAAAAACCACATTTTTCCCTCTGTTATTACCATTTTGTTATTCCACATGATCTTTGTACCTGACATGACATTGCTTCAAATTATAGGTAACACCTTTATACAAGGACAGGCCTGGATCTGATGACACACACATGCCATCAAATTTATTTGGATGTGTGTTGCTAAACCCTCTTCACACTTCTGCATACTTTCGTTTCCTTGTACTTTATCATGTATGCACATAATCTTTTTGAAAGAATTTTGTCAAATTCTTGTGAAATGTTCATTTTTAAAATCATTATTTCATGTATGTAGAACTCCACTTACACTATACTGCACATCGTTGTTTGTAGAGCCTATAATATGCTTTAAATTCTTTTTCAATATTGTGTTAGGGTAGAATGTTACTGTGATTCTGTTTGTGTGATAAAATAATACTTTGCAAACAGTTAGGAACAATGTAGTCAAATTCAATATAACATACCTGTGACACTACAACACACATACATTAATTACCATAGCACAGCCGAAGTTAAGAGCATAGGTGACAGTGATAAGCCAACATATCCCTGTCTCCTAATGACTTTAATGCCCTGCCCAAAGACCTTATATCGATGTGGACTTAGAAGCTTTTAGACTACAATGATGATACTAATGAGTGGTGTTTGAAAGAAAATGTAGAAACCAACACTGGGGACATAACTGAAGTCTTTATTCAGAATAGGTCACCACAGCCCTGAGCACAACTATCCCATTGTTTCACAAGCCGAAAGTTTCCCTGCTCCCAGGATTCCTGTTGTGATGGCAGGGGCCAGTCCCTTACTGTGTCATTCAGCTTGTTGTCCGAGTTGAAGTGCTTCCCTTTGAGCTTTTTTTAGCACACCAAACACAGGAAATTCGCTGGATGACATGTTTGGGCTGCTTCCCCTTGGACTTCGCCCATTACACTTTGTGTGACCTCAGTGATGGGTGGACATGTGTTATCATGAAGCAGAATCACTCACTCTACAAACAGCACCGGCTGTTTACTCTTGATGGACTTGTGTAGGCTACAAAGTGTCTCTTGATACATTTCACTGTTATGGTTTTTCTGTGCTCGAGAAATTCGATGAATATCAGACATAAGACATTTGAAAAGATGGTCAGCATCACCTTGCTTGCTGAGGGAAGAGCCTTGAATTATTTAGGTAACAACATTACACACACAGTCCTAGATGTCTCACTACATTACCCCAAAGCAGCATGTGCAAATTTCTACTTGTTTGGTAGTTACAATACTTTGTGCCTTTTCATTTGAACACTTCTTATAATAAACAGTGTCATATCAATAGCTCGCAGCAAAAATTAGGACATCACAATGTTATACATGCTGTGACAATTTATCTTTTCAGCAGGCAAGTACAATCTTTCTTTATGTATGACTAGGATGCAGCCACTCACTAATTTCTATAGTGTAAGTGGCATGACGAGTGTAGCTGAATTTACACAGGTATTTACAGAGAGACTTGTTAGCATTTGTGCAATGATACACATTTTCTGTTCCAGCACAAATAACTCATTAATAATGCAATTTACACAACAGTTGTCTTTGGAGATTTTGCATTTTTAAAATGAAAAGCAAAAATCATTTATTGCAATTTGCTAATCTTTTTCTGCACTACAATAAAAAGAGGAACTACGTTGACAGCAGCTTACAGGAAGTGCTTCAAGAGTAGTTTAAAACTTAACAGAACAAAAATGGGTTTATATTATATCCCTGCTTAATAAATGCTACTGAATATACTGGATTGACAATGCTATATGTGAATATATAAATTTGAAGTGCAAAAAATTACAAACCAACTTTTTGGGAATGTATGTTGTGATTATACAACAAAAGGGTGTAATGTATCTTACTTCTACTTCTCCCTCATTTTCAAGTAATGCTGAGATTCAGAAAGGAGTCTGTATTGTATCTTGTCTACCTTACTGGTGGTGTGTAAGAGGTAGACAATTCTGTGCCATTGGATTACTTATTCAGTTAATTTGCTACAAGAAACTTTTAGCCATTCATAATTTTTCCCAAGGAAACAACAACAAAATAACCAAAATGTGCCACTTAAGATTATGGTAAAGTGGTTTGTGATATACCTCTTCTTTTCTTCCTCCTCCTTTAGTTCAGTGTGGCTAGGTTATTTGTTTGCCATTTTTGCCACTATTGCTTCCATCAATGCTTTGTGAATGTGGAAAACACTATGGTTAAGACTGTTTATTAATCTACAGATCCCACCGTACCTGTTTGTGTAAGCAACTCCCCAGGGCAAAGGAGGGCAAGGCATCCATCCCGCCTGACAAGCTGTGCCATGTGTAAACCAGCCTTTCTGTTGTTGATTGCTATATTTTTACATATTGCATGAGTATGTAAATCAGATTTGATAAAAATAAAACTAGAACTGTTTTGCCTTCCATCCCTATGATGATATTGTGCCAGTATCACCCCAGCTGCTTATCACAACCAAAAAATTCCATTTCAGAATGAGATTTTCACTCTGCAGTGGAGTGTGGGCTGGTATGAAACTTCTGGCAGATTAAAACTGTGTGCTGGAGGAGAGATCCATTGTTTTCATTTTTCATCAGCCCACCAATTTCACTGAAAATTTGTTTTGAGTACACCTTCTGACATTGTCTTCTCATTCAGTATTCTCATTGTAAGAAGATTATATGACAGTAAATTTTTACCATGATATTGTTTTAATAGGGTTTTTTTCAGCTGTGTGATCACTTTGTCATGGTGTCATAAGGGCCAACAAGTTTGCTACTGTTGCAAATGGCCTTAATTAGGCTTTCTATTTGCAGTCACAACATTGGATGACAAAAGAGTGGAGGAAAGAAACACTTCGGGCTGTTTACTGGTTTTTTTGCTAATGGTAATTTTTATTTGCATTTATTGCCTGATACGACCCTGACCACACTTATTCAGACTACAGTCACCCAATCACAAGATGAGTTGTAAAACATTATTGATAAGTGATAAGAGTAATATGAAACATTAGTATTTTTGACTATTCTTTCTCTCTTATCCCATTGCACCTTTCTATTTACCTTAAAACCTCTCATACAGATTTCTTTCTTTCAAACAATGGAAAATCCAGGATGTAATGTAACACTACCAAAGAAGGAAAGTTGCTAGTCACCATATAGCGGAGATGCTGAGTCGCGATAGGCACAACAAAAAGATTCACACAATTGTAGCTTTCATCCATTAAGGCCTTTGTCAGCAGCACGCGCACACACACACACACACACACACACACACACACACACACACACACACACACACACACACACATCTGTAGTCTCAGAGAACTGAAACCACACTGCAAGCAGCAGCACCTGTGCATGATGGGAGTGGTGACTGGGTGGGGATAAGGAGTAGGCTGGGGTAGGGAGGGGGAGGGATAGTACGGTGGGAGTGGCACACAGTGAAGTGTTGCAGTTCAGATGGAGGGCAGGAGAGAAGGTGCAGAGGGGGGTAAGTAGCAGAAACGAGAGAAATAAAAAGAAAAGAAATTAAAAGCCTGGGTGTGGCAGTGAAATGATGGCTGTGTAGTGCTGGAATGGAAACAGGAAGGGGCTGGAACGGTGACAGTGACTAACGAAGTTTGAGGCCAGGAGGGTTACGGGAATTGCTTCGTTAGTCACTGTCCTCACCCATCCAGCCCCCTCCCTGTTCCCATTCCAACACTACACAGCTGTCATTTCACCACCACACCCAGTCTTTTAATTTCTTTTCTTTTTATTTCTCTCCTTTCCGCTACTTACCCCTTCCCCCCTCCGCACCTTCTCTCCTGCCCTCCATCTGAACTGCAACACTTCACACTTCACTGTCTGCCACTCCCACCATTCTATCCCTCCCCCTCCACACCCCAGACTCCCCCCCCCCCCCCCCCAGTCGCCGCTCCCATCATACACTGGTGCTGCTGCTGCTCGCAGTGTGGTTTCAGTTCTCTGAGATTGCAGACGTGTGTGCAAGTACACACAAACACACACACACACAGAATTACTAGCTTTCGCAACCGATGGTTGCTTCTTCAGGAAGGAGAGGGAAAGACGAAAGGATGTGGGTTTTAAGGGAGAGGGTAAGGAGTCATTCCAATCCCGGGAGCGGAAAGACTTCCCTTAGGGGAAAAAAAGGACAGGTGTACACTCGCGCACACACACACACACACACACACACACACACACACACACACACACACACATATCCATCCGCACATACACAGACACAAGCAGACATATTTAAAGGCAAAGAGTCTTTGCCTTTAAATATGTCTGCTTGTGTCTGTGTATGTGCGGATGGATATGTGTGTGTGTGTGCGAGTGTACACCTGTCCTTTTTTTCCCCTAAGGGAAGTCTTTCCGCTCCCGGGATTGGAATGACTCCTTACCCTCTCCCTTAAAACCCACATCCTTTCATTTTTCCCTCTCCTTCCCTCTTTCCTGACGAAGCAACTGCCAGTTGCGAAAGCTCGTAATTCTGTGTGTGTGTTTTGTTCATGTGCCTGTCTGCCGGCGCTTTCCCGCTTGGTAAGTCTTGGAATCTTTGTTTTTAATATATTGCTGACAAAGGCCTTAATGGCCGGAAGCTATAATTGTGTGAATCTTCTTGTTGTGCCTATCGCGACTCAGCATCTCCGCTATATGGTGAGTAGCAACTTTCCTTCTCTTGTATTGTTATACTTCTTTCTTTAGAGTAGTTTTATTTCTGTGAATGCATAGACCCTCCTTTTTTATTCATGGCTGCAAAACAGTTATTGTTGTTTGTGAATTGAAATTAATTTCTTTCTGAAGATAGACTTCGTTCAATAATATGTAATTCCTTAATATGTTACTGTTTGTTTCTTCCATTCGGAAACACGCCCTTTTCAAGATTTTTTGGCAGGTATTTACTACATCCATACCATCCACGCTTTGCCTACACTTTTAAATCCCCATCCACTACTGACATCTGAATTACAGTGTTGTCTTAGTGTAACTTCGTAGCATTCTTTGAAGGAAAAAAAAAAATTCATATTCTGTTGTCTCTGTTTGCATTTATTAATGACATATGGTAAAAATTTCTCGTAGAGAGATGAGACCATCTTCTGTCACTATTGCGCTCTGCATTTGTTTTTGCAAGTTGTGTTTTTCATCTACAGTCATTGACAGAGTGTGGTATTAGTGGAATCTTGAAGTTATTTGCTTGTGCCACATTTATTTTGATCCAGTACCTGAGAAGACTTTTAACACAAAAATAAGCACAAAAGAGACAAGTGTTACAAATCACAGTACCTAACATAAAATGATATTTTAATGCTGTCTGTGATGAGAAAATGATCTATAACAATTACTCTAATGAAAGAATAGAAGCTAGGAACTTTTAGTCTTGATATGGTATTTTGGTGACAGCAAATAAGTCTGCTTTCCATATTTGTGGGGTAACTCTTGTGTCTCAGTGTGTCATGAATATCTTTGAAGCATACTAATATCACAACTATGATGAAGGGAATGCCAAAGAGGCAGACTCTGTCATTCTACATAAGTATCTGCATGTTTCTCAAAGGAAGATCATTGAAATAAAAAATGTTTTGCATCCCACAACGACATAATGTAAGTATTTTTCTAAGTCCAATGTGTTCATTCACTGCTTTGTAATTCCCTTCAAACTTCTGCCACTTTCAGCACAAATGAAACAAGTAATCTCATGCAACTTTAAGTTACTTAGTTCTGTACGCTATAGAGGAATGAATCTGAAGACAAATGCATGTATTGGTTCACAATGTACATAAATGTCTGTTTCCATATCCATTCTTAATGTAAAGCTGACTCTTTGTTTTAGTAAGGAAATAAACGTGATAAGAATCAACCAGTAAAATTTTTATAAACTGTTGATCCACTTTTTGACATCTACGTCCAAAATTGACATTGTGATATACTGTTGTTGGGAGAGAAGTTTAGATTCATCAGAGATTTCTAATTGAGTATTTGTGAATATTTTAAATCTGTGAAACTGAGTAAAATATTTTCATCAGCAGTAAAATATTTATTTCCTTAGTTTTTACCTGAACAGAATTTGCCAATGAATGAAAAAAAAACCTTGTATTAGAAACAATTTAAGTGCAAATGCTACACAATTGCTCATGTACTATAATTTACAGCAGTGATTTAAATGCACTACAATTTGAATTTGATGTGCTAATTACCTGTATTTCTACCTCAATCCAGTTTTAGTTTGAGTTTACAGTAAATGATGTTTAGGTTACAATCCCCAACACTTGTCAAAATGTTTGTGCCAATAAATGTTAATTTACTTCCGCATGCCATTATCCAGATAACTGTTACTCATGTGGAACTTCATTCATAATATTAATTTGCTGGTGGTTCAAGTTGGAAACCCTGAAAAAGACACACTGAACATTTTTAGTTTGTGTGGTTACAAATAACATGAATACTCCATACATCCGCATTTGTGTGTAATGTGATCATTAATTTACCATTTATTCTTTTGTAGCAGTATATCAGTGTGAAGCAGGGAATTGTGTTCTGTCATTGAAAATCATTTATAAATATATGTTTTCTGTTGTTTTATGTTATAAGTTTTTGGTCAGTAGTTCTTTCAATATGTTTATAACTGTGCAAGAACAACGAAATAAAAACAGGGAGATCCTATTTAAAGGCTATATGTGTAACAGTAACTGGAATAATGAAACACAGAAATCATATTAGTTATTTTTAAATGTGCACATTTACATACTGTTGTACTCTCATTTACATTAATTTTATAGTGCTGTGATAGAGAAATTGAGCAGTGATGCATGTGACTGAATGTCTAAAAGAATGTCTTAATATTCTTCCTTCTGTTGTCACATAATTTTATGTTCTTCCGTCTTTTTTGATTGTGTGGTCCACTGTCATTATGTAAATGTAGTTTTATTCAAGTGATGGCATTATTTTCTCAGGTATAATATCTATGTTCAGTTTTTACAAATGTGCCAAATATTCAGTTAACAAACTGATGAAATCTGCTATTCAGTAACTGAATCAAATGTTTATTTCTTGCCTTTGGAATAACCCTAATCTTTATTAACAATGTTACTCACATAGATCACCCAACAGAGTTTATGAAGCACTTTGCAAGAGTTTCTTTTTATCATTGTTGCCATATGAATAAAAAAGATAAGAAGAAAACTCTGCAGCTTCTTCATGTTTTTATGTAATTTACCTGTATTTTCAATCTTCATATGTATCATTTACAGAAGTTATAGTCTTTAAGTTAATTCTGGTGCTTGGTGAAACATTTTCTTTCACTAAACAAGAAACATGTGATTTACTTTTACCATTTTAAGGTTTTTTATGTATGTCAAAAAAACCACACACACACCACACACACACACACACACACACACACACACACACACACACACACACAAACACACACACACACACACTGATTTGTTTATATTATCAGCATTTGGTAGTCTCTTGTGTCAAAACAATGAAACTGGTAAATTAAAGCATGTGTTTCTTGTATAATGTATATATTTTCTGGAAATAAGTATTTCCTCAAGTCAATTATTCAGGGTAACTTCATCTGTCACATTGTCTTCATTACAGGTGCATGAGCCCCTGGCAATTTTAGCCCAGGGACATAGCCTGATTAATTTGTTTTGAATTTTATTTGTATTGTCCGTATATTTATTCAAAATCTGTTAAATGGATGAAAACATATATATATATATATATATATATGTACACACATTGTTTGTTATTTCAAAGTGAAACTGTTTCAGTATGTAAAAAAAAAGAAAAAACCTGAGGAGCAGTGTTGATAATAAATTTATTATATTCAAGTGAGGTAATTATCTCATTTCTCTTTCCTAAGTGATTCATGCTGTCGTATCTAGTACACTATCCATTCTGCTAGTCTTCTTTGTTATATCAACAGAAACAAAGGTGTTTGTTGATTGAGACAGAAGCTTGTGTAGTGGAGATAAACGTATTCCACAGAGTCATATTTCTTTCAATGTATCACACTATTCAGTTTGACTAATTCAAGAAATGTTTGACTAATTCAAGTAATGTTTGGAAGTGGACTTGTTGCTGCATATTGTACTAATGTGGTAGAACTTTATGGTCACCCACGTCAAAGCTCATTTTTGTACCTTCAGTAAATCCTTGCATCTTTTCAATGCACAGTTCTCACCTCCATGCGCGAATGGAACAGGAAGAAATCCTAATGGACGAACACTCTGCCATGCACCTCATGGTGGTTTGTGAGGTATAGATGTAGATGTAGGATTTGAGAGCACTCAGCACTGTGGAAGTTATTAGTCAAGAGTGCTTCAGGATAATGTTACCAGGTACAGTTTATTAAAAATAGGTAACCATCTTGTAATGGCCAACAAAATATTTAATTTTTTTAATGCAATTCCTCTCTTCGCACATCTAGGTGAGCCTTCTTGGCAAAGGTGGTTTACAGGCCAGTATCCTGTTTGGAGATTTATTCACATTGCAAGACTCATGTGAGAGGCTGGAAGGAGGACTGGAATGACATGACGATGTATTTCACTGAAGTCAGATTATTGTCTTCACCTGCGACCACTTTTTCCCCTTTTGGAATGTGGTCCAGTGTTTCAACAGAAGGATTACAGCAGAAATGAAGGATAAATTGCGTTCCATAACATCCTTACAACATCTGTGAACTCATTTCCTTTAATGCACAAGCATCTTGCTACCCAGCAGAGCTAAATCTCAGTTGCCTGGATTTATAGCTGGAGAAAGATCCTTTGATAGAACAGAATTTCTGAGTAAATAATGTGGTGAATCACAATGGTGAGAGTTAAAGCATATAAAGACACTCGAACAGATGAAATGTAGTCATGCCATGAAATTCCCTAAAACTGCATGCAGCTGTGCACTAAAGATGTCTGTTCATTAAGGAAATTTTGATGGCACATTCAGCAGATAATTCCACAGAGCAGCCAAAGGAATGACTGTATTTAATCCACCTGGGTACTATGTCATGCAAACCTCAGTTAAAATGTAGTCAAACTAAATTTAAACCTCACTATAGAAAATTAATTTCTATATTGCATCAAATTTAAAACAGTTTCTGGCTATCTTATATCAGCCTAGGGAAAAAATCCCATGATTAAGGATAGTAGTACATTCTGTACAGAGTGTTATAAGGTCCTGCATTGTATGGATTCTGTTTGTGAAAAATTAATTCCATTGGTGTGCAAAAAATTGTATTGAACAACGGTTAAACAGATAAGAAACTGTATGCATGACACACCAGCTGAAACCACAAGTGAATAAGTCACAGTTTACTGGTCTTGTCAAATTTCTGAGTATAGGACTGATTTTAAAAACATCTGTATCCATTCAAATACACATGAAGCACATGATTTCAAAGATTTAAAGTACGTTAGTCCTGTAAAATTGTACATTGAGCATCCATAATTATGTTGGGGTGTCATGTGCAATATAGCCAATCAACATACAATAATTGAAGCTAAATTTGTATCAATTATTCACACACAATTTTATGTAACTTTTGTACAAACACTCTGAACAATAAGAGAGGTTGAAGAGCCTGTTTCCAATATACGCATTGAGTTTGCCAAAGACATGTTGATGGTTTTACAGGGGTATTTGTGTGGTTTACATTGTACAGTCTTAGACATAAAAACTGACAGCCAGCCCGCCACCACAGATATTAAGTCTGAGTCGTTCACTTAAGGTGGTCAATAAAACCAATCACCCCTGACAATGCTAAGTCCGGCTATCTGCACAATCGGGCAACACTGTACGATGCGCAAGTGTCAGGAGGAACTGTTATCTACTTTCGAGATGTTGTCGTGTTGTGTGAGCCCATGGTCTAGTGGTAATTGTGGCGCAGTCCAGAATTATAGTCACATGTTCGCGTCCAACCGAATTTTTTTTTTTTTGTCACCAAATTTCAGCCCTTGTCTAAAGCTATGAGTCTGATTGAACATCGAAGACAATTCGCTTCATATTCTACCCATCAGTAACAAATACTTCCAGAAACAATTCCGCAGGACAGCTCATGGCTGCTACGTAATCAGAACAGCTTACGCTAGAGTGTTTCCTTGGGCTGCAGTGGCTACCAGCCAACGGCCAGACTCCATCCACTGCCTGAAATTGGGCGCCACCCAGGTGGAAGCGGCGTGATGCTCTCAGTGTATATATTGACTGTCATGTTTGAATTTGAAGGCCTAGTTATCATCTTGCAGGTAAGCATTGGATTTTGCATACTTGAAAATTGTGAACTACGGCCAAGCGTTGTAAAATTGGGTCACAAGTAGATAAAAGGTGTAACATCTGTAACATAATATTTACTTTTGGTATAATAGAGTGGTGAATGCAGAGAGGGCAGCTTGAAAGATTTGAACAGTAAGTGAGGAGAGTGCTTTTGCAAAAAAATAGGCCAGAAAAAGATAGTGTTGATTCAACAAAGATCGTTCTGGCTTGAATTATTTTCCATATTAAGGAAGTCTCAACTACTGATATAAGTGATGGATTACCATTTAACCATCATGCAACATTTGCTTTCAACAGGCAAAGTTCAGAAGTCTAGTGTAGGAGTACTGCATGCTCTAAATTCGAAACAACAAAAATCAATGGAGTGACTATTTTCGCGCAGTTTTGCTTGAATGCCATCAAGTCGCTTATTGAGCATTCCTATTCAGTTACTGTTATTGGTGATGAGTTATGATGCCTTAATCATTTACTTCTTAAAAAGAAATGAAAGGCTACCAAAAGATGTAAACTCGAGCAAAGAGTAGTGTGAACATAATATTTTGCATCTGATAGCTCCAAAAGTGTGTGTTTTGTACTACAAAATGTTCCCCAAGGATGTGTCTATCACAGTTGGAATTTGTCGCCAACAATTGAGACTCCTTTTGGTTGCAGTGTAAGAAAATCAACTGACAAAACTACATCACATGTGCTACTGCAAGATAACGCATTCTGTTGATTTGAGAAACAAAACTATCCAGGAGATTGATAGGGAAGTCACCTCTCAGGCACATGTATTGATAGGGAAGTCATCTCTCAGGCACTTGTCCCTCTGATCGTATACTCGTAAAATTTTAAATTTCCCAGGCTCTTGATCTATCAGGCATTTAGCCAATTCATTTCTAGATGAAAATGAACTACACTGGTTTAATGACATTGTTAGAACCAGTAGGTTTCTACAGGTGTAGAATTTGTAAACTACTTTAGTATTGTCAGATTGTTTTAGATAATGTAAAGGAATATACTGTTGTTGATTAATTTCTCATTGATGATTACTCTTGTGTTCAATAGACTAATGGGAAATGCAAGTAAAATATTCAGTTTACTAATACAAATTAAACTGAACTTAACTACAGAAACATCACGATGGCAGTCTATCTTAATAAAGCATTAAGTGTCTGTAAGACGATTGTCCCTATTGTAACACAAATTAGTAGGATATTCCCAACATTTGACTTCGATAAGGTCTGTACTGACTTCATGTCCTGTATCATACTCAAGTATTATGAAAATGTGGCACTTCATAGATAAAATTATTTATTCACAAGAACAAAAAATATGTCAACAGAAAACAAAAATGGCATTATGAATTTTGCACTATCATAAGGTTCTTGCTCGGACACTAAGGGGTCTTAAAGTAGTAAGTTGAATTTTGCTCGAGCTTTGTCTTATGATTCCCTTATTTAGTTTCTATCTGCCTGCTTGTAGCTCTGCTACAAAAGAAATAAAAATCTGGCTTTCAGCGAGTCTTGAAAGGTGAACAAAAGCAGCTTGCACCTGGGAGGCAAGCACGTGACCTCGGAGCTGGCGAAGAGCTGCAGCATGTGTGTCTTACTTATTGGCACAGTAGCTGCTATGACAGATAAATTGCGACATAGGAGACGAGAGTAGTTCTATTTCTCACGTGGAATGACTCTCATGGACTCAAAAGCATTAACTGATATCATTATATCACATCTCCAGAGAAAATCACTCACATTATTCAATTGAAATGTCTTGTTAGTATCACATGAATTTAGAAAGGCAGTTCTGTGCCCTCAACAAAGTAACTCGTTGGTCACAGAGTTGCCAAACATCTTCTGCATTGTTCCCAAGTTTCAGTTATGCTACCAGGAAGGATACCAGCTGATGTGTTCTGTGAGTGACCTTGGAAGTGACTATAGCTTTGCCTCAAAGCTGTGGGTGGCAGGGGCCAGAACATCCTCATTATATGTCAATGAGTCTTATTTGCATTTCTGTAGCTAGGTTTAGGAGCTAGAGTGTAATTACTTGTAATACATTGATGCACTGACTGCAAACAAAATGTCATAATTTAATAACTGCAACAATTATTTTTGTGTACTGTCTTACTCTGATTGAAACCTTGAAAGTTTATTTACCAGACACTATTCACAATTTTAAAGCTTCTCCAGTGGTTGAATTGGCAACGTATCTTTGCTGTACTGTATTGTTATTGAGATCACTGTCATTGGCACATCTGCTAGAAGACAGGCATGACCTGACTTCTTGTGTCAGCTTTTCCGACAGATATTCTGCTGTTGCTCGAAATGTGAAGGCTTTGAATATTCCATATGGCGAAAATCTGATGTTTCTGTTCTTCCAGCTCTAACATTCAAAAAATAGTTACAACAAGTAGCAGAAAAGTGCCTGTGAACCAACAATTAATAATGCAGTCATAATTAATGTAATCTGAAAAACTCAGTCTATCATCTGATAACTGCAAAAAACTACTTTTTTCATCTGCACAGCACCACACTATGAACACAAGTGTTTCTTAGGGTTCCTATACTTAATTTCGTTTTGATCATTTTCAATGACAGTAGGGAAGGAGCAAGACCATCTGAGTTGAAATATACTTTACCAGCAGAATTTGAATTTTTGGCTACAGTTGCAGTAGCACATTCAGTGAGGTATCAAGATGTGAGCATTCACTCATTGCTGTAGTATAGGCTGGGGCAGAAAGCAGCAGGTTTCCCACACAGTAAATGATGAAAGACACTGTAATTAATGCATAAAGTAAAACATAAATATTCCAGATTGCTGTCATTTATTAAAAATGAATTGGTCAGACAATTACAACTATATCTAGTGAAATGAGTAGTTTAATGCAGCTCCAGTCCATCACATGTCCGAAAGAACAGACACTACGAATTGAAACAGACAGCCTTGTTAATCAATTAAATATTGAAGGACAAATGTCCAGACTGTCACAGGGCGTTAAAATACTGCTACGATGGCAGATGAAAATTTGTGCCTGACCAGGTTCGAACCTGGATTCGTGTTGTCTTTTCTTTCGGACATGTCTGAAAGAACAGACACCACACATATATGCACATACAGAGTGTTACAGGAGGAATAGTAGATATGTTAGCTGTTGGTAGTATTGATGAATTGCATAAAAATTCCATATAAATGTGTTCACTTTTTATTGAGTACAGGTATACAGTTGAAAGAACGTAACCCTAACAAACTCAAAGCAAAGGCAAATGAGGACGTTCAAAGTCGATTTTCAAAAATTCCCCCACTAACTTCAATGTGCTTTTGACTTCTCTTGATGATACCATGTGTAGCTCTTCTGAGGTAGTCTTTGCGTTCTTTTATGACGGCTGCACTATTCATAATCCAAACTATAAAATCAGCTCTTTGGTTTACTTTTTCTTTAAGACTTCGCCTTTCAACGATCCCCACAGGTGAAAAACCAAAAGGATAAGGTCCGGGGACTTTGGTGGCCAAGAAAAGTGCCCATATCTACTGATCCATTTTCCAGGAAATGTTAGGTTTGGATGATGTGTCACCTGACGACTAGATTGTGCAGGAGCCCCGCTATACTGGAGTCAAAGGAACCTCTTGCAATAACACTGGAAGCTCATTTTCAAGGAAGTGTAGACAAGGGGGTCCTGTAAGGACCAACAAATGAAACAAAAATGCATTTAACCCAGCTGTATTACTCAACAAAAGTTGGACACATGTTACATGGCATTTTTCTGCAATTTGTCTATACTACCACCTCCTACAATATTTACTATTCCTCCACAAACATCCTGTATAACTATTCATGTCTTGACAGATCATCGAAAGTTTTCAGTGCTAGACGTATATTATTGTCCGAACCGTTGCAGGAATACAGTGTGGCTGTGAGCGAGTGGAATAATGGACGGGGTGGTTACCACTTATGTGGTATGCGGGGAACTTGCGTCTGATTAGGAACATGTGCAGATAGGTCCTGCAGGCAGGTTGGCCATTGTGTTCCAATCGTGCAATGGTCAGCACACCTGCCTAGTAGCAGGAGGTCCAGATTTGAATCCTGTTTGGGCACAAATTTTCATCTGTCGTCATTGCTGTGACAGTGTGGACATCTGTCCTTCGATATTTGAAATGAAATTGTTTTTTGAGGTAATACAGGTGACTTGCGAACATTTGTCTTGCCATCAATGTAATGGGACTTCAACGGCTTTCATTCCTTAGTAATTGTTTTGTGATGGTGCCAACCCATGTCATATACATGTGAATCAGATCGTAGCACATATTTAGTCAAACAATGAATGGTCAGTATACAAGTATTTACGAACAGTAGAAGAAGGATTGTAGCAACATAGAGTACCTGTGTAGTGAGTCATTTCAGCTGCATAGCCGACGGTAATATTTGTCAAGCAGTTCACTGCAGAATTAATGTAATACCCACACTATGATCTCTGTAGTCATACTGTATCATTAGCAGATCATGAATGGAGTACTAGGTTCGTTAAATCAGATTACTCAAGCTGATGCCAAATAAAGAGAAGTGATGACACCACCACACTATCTTTACTTAGGTAGTCAGCGCTAGATTATGTGCATCACCATTAACGTTATTGTAAGCAGTTTGACAGTATAACACCACCACATCCACTGACAACTTCTACCATTATCATCACACAGTTGTTACTCACAGTGATTAAAAGTTGCTGATGTTTGTCAAGAATAATGGAAAGTGCCTCATGAATGTGAAGTTTCATTCGCATTACACCTAGGACAGAGAAAATCCTAAATAACAGTAAGAGGTTACCCAGTGAAGGGAAGAGTCCATGTATTGTCTTGAGTTCTTGCAGTATGATATTAATGTAGTTCCCGATGGTTTCACACTAATGGGTTCTTTTGACTATCGGAATACTCATATGGGAATTATCAAAGTGTAATTGCTGGAACACTCAACTATCTTAATAACACCTCATTTTGAATTGAATATCACTTGGAACACAATGTTAATTTGATGCTTCTGTCCATCTCCTGACAACGACGGAATGAAGTCTGATGTGCACTCATAGTTGGGTGCCTGCCACATGAATTCGGTAAAGTATTGTGGCAGCTGGCAGTCATTGGTGAATACGGACAGATACAAATATCTTCACTTCTCTAAGGGAAATCATCTTTGTTGCATTTTTTCCATACCGTAATTAGCACAATAACATAAGGCTCATTCTGCTGAAGAACTTGATGCTTGCAAGTCAATAAATAAGAATCTGCAAGCGGTAGCAATGCATCACAGGAAACAGATGATTGGACAAAAGAATGGAGAGCTCCCTGCACTTTGTGTTTCTAATAGGG
Source organism: Schistocerca gregaria (assembly GCF_023897955.1). Lineage (NCBI taxonomy): Eukaryota > Metazoa > Arthropoda > Insecta > Orthoptera > Acrididae > Schistocerca > Schistocerca gregaria. The sequence goes on from NC_064925.1 coordinate 459,799,714, forward strand.
CCTATGATAAGAACCTGGAGTCATATTATGCTTGAGAACTCTAAACTGTTTATTTTTTCACTTCATGCTAAAACAAAAGCTATGAGAAGGGGAAATGACTTATAAGCTTCTCAGAAACTTTAGTTTTTGTGTTGATTTTCTTACTCCGTACTAAAACAAGGTCATTGATATGAGAGAAGGAAATGAAGTATGCGCTTCCAAGACATAATATTTCCTTGTGTGCTACTACTGCGAGCATGAAAGCTCTGCAGTTAATTTTTGTGTGTTGGATAAAATTTGGTATCATTTCACATTACTTTGTGAGAAAGTCCCTATTTTCTTGGGATTCAAATAGAGTGAACATTTCATCACTCTATATTCTGATGACTAATGAGGTGATACCCAATCCAACTGCTCCATGGCACCTGTGAGTAGAGTCTCATGTTGGTTACTGTAAGAACATGCAGGGAGGATGTTCGTTCACTACAGTCAGAGCCAAGGTGTTTCCTTTCTGTTTATGGTGAAGTGTCTGCTGTAGTGTCCACACTTAGCCAACATAAACAAATCGCGGAGGAATTGGGCACTGCTAATCACTGCATTTGTCGTGAGCCGCAGCAACAAGAGCGCACTGTCTCTGCTAATGATATTATGGAGTTAAATACATCTTACTTACGTAACATAATATGCAGGACATGGGTTGGGTAAAAGTTCAGTTTGCAACTTTCCAAGTAAATGGACACTAAAGAGATATGACAAAGAAAAGCTGAAGTGATTATCAGATGATTGTCCACATGGGTTTTGTTGACGAGTATACTTTCAGTAACCAACCTGCCCACCATCATTACGTAAGATTTCTCGAAGGTGTCGGGGCATTGATTCCACTAAGGTCCTCAATAGTGTAGTGTGATGGTTTACTTCCCACCATACTTTTTCTACATTCATCCAAAGGTCACTTGCATTTGTTGGTCCACATGGCAATGACCTTGTTACCTCTCCCCACATATTCTCCATCGGGTTGAGGTCCAGTGATCATGGGACAAATGGCAGCAGCTTTATCCTTTCTTGGCCCTGAAACCAATCTTGCACTGCTCTATATTCATGGGTGGGGCTGTGGTCCTATGAATCTCATTACTTCCTATACTTATATTTAAATAACGTATTTGTAATAAGCATTATTATTTTTCATAGTATTTAAGAATTCAGGCCCTGTAATAGTGATCTAGAGTACACAGTCCAATTAGGAATGTCGTTTACTAAGTCATATGATGAGAGTCATAGTAAAAAATCCACATTTAGTCTGATCCAATACAAATGATCTGTTATTGAAATGAAATTACAGAAATCAGATAATTTGAACATCTGTATTGCAATAATGCTGCACACATAAACTCCTTTGATGGAGTTACAGGTAGCAACTGTCTTAGAAACAGCAGAAATTAATCATCAACAGTATATTCCTTTACAATGTCTAAAACAATCTGACAATACTAAAGTAGTTTACACATTCTACGCCTGTAGAAACCTACTGGTTCTAACAATGTCATTAAACCAGTGTAGTTCATTTTTGTCTAGAAATGAATTGCCTATATGTTTGATCGATCAAGAGCCTGGGAAAGGTAAAATTTTACGAGTATACAATCAGAGGGACAAGTGTCTGAGAGATGACTTCCCTATCAGTATCAGGTGACTTCCTTATCAATCTCCTGGATAGTTTTGTTTCTCAAATAAGCAAAGTGCGTTATCTTGCAGTAGCACCTGTGATGTAGTTTTGTCAGTTGATTTTCTTACACTGCAACCGAAAGGAGTCTCAGTTGTTGGCAACAAATTCCAACTGTGATAGACACACCCTTGGGGAAGAATTCGTAGTGCAGAACACACTGTTGGAGCAATCAGTTGGAAAATATTATGTTCACACTACTCTTTGCTCAAGTTTACAATGAACCAACACATCCCTAACTGACTCTTTTTTTACATATTCCATCATCTTTTGGGTGTTTATCTGGGAAGTATTATTTCTTC